>NW_026865446.1:10000-363394 GCF_026571515.1 Ruditapes philippinarum | reverse complement strand
AATTTTTTGTAAAAATTTACATATTATAACCAATTTATAAATTGCGAAACTTACGCTAGGCCATTCGCTGATATCAGAGAAAATAGATCCACCTTTTGTTTCAAACTCCGATACATAACAGAAACGAAAACAAACAACCAAAACCCCCCCCAACTGATCAACATCGTTTAAATTTACACACGTGTTCCGTTTCTGTCAAAGTCAATAGATTTGCAAACGGATATGGACATACATGTTCGCGCACAATCGTTTATGGTTTTATATCATTCATTCTAGCAACGGAATGACCGACCAAGGCTTTATTAAGATTGTTCTTGTTTATTTTTCAAAAGCATTGCATTTATTTGAATAAACATTTCCGAAATAAAAAAAAAGCGTTAATAATGACAATTCCAGCAGTCACAGTCATTGTATTTAACTGGAAACAAAATTGTTTACTAGCCAAAAATATACAGAAAACATCAATCGTTCAAGACACACGAAAAAAGTCCCGTCTGTTTTGTTATGTTAAATGTAATGCCATATGAACGAGTAAAGCTTTTAACAACAGAAGTATAAAATATGCCCTTATTATTGATCTTTGTTGATCATCCAATTAGAAAAAACAGTCAACTGTTTATTATTCAGCAAATGCAAAACAACCAAGTATTTTGATTGGTTTACATCCCAGAAACTTTCGCACACATCTAATCAGTCTGTTGTTGTAAACACAAAAGAGTAGATACGAAGTAAAATGACACAATATAATGTTATGACAACTGTTCATTATTTTTCAAAACAACATTGACTTACCCAGTACCTTCCATGCTAAATATTATGATGACAAAAACGGAGTCTGACCCCATGAGATAAACGACCCCGATAGGCTGTATGTTAATTAAAGTTAATTTGCCTATATTCGAAGGTCTGCAACACTACAAAATAAAGTATGTTGAAAGTATTTGCTATCATACAAGACAACACCATGAAAGAAAAGATATCCAGCTAGCTTACGGAGCGTAGGTGGTTCTATTCACGTGCCCGTTCGTGCCTGACATAATTCACGGAAGGGCACCAGATGTCTTCCTCCAACAGTAAAGCTGGAACGTCGCGATATGACATAAACTGTGTAAATGTGACGTAAAACCCCAAAAAAACAAACAAACACCATGAACGAAATGTATATTAAAGCTATTCGTAAGTATGAGATACATGCATAATCTGATATAACATATTTACATATAGACGATATAAATTTGTACTTAATTCACCATATAAATAGTCACACTAAATTTAAATATAACTATTTTTGTCAAGAAACGGTTCATAAAAAATCCTAATTGTTTTTTATCAATGTTTAAAAAAATGTACCGATTGTAAATCAATCCAATCTACCGAGATTTCAATTACGATTTGTTAATAATATGAAACAGACGATAATTGTTCTAAATTGCGCAAGAGAGTGTTTGTTTTCTTATAAATAAGATAAATAAGATTATGTTTTTCAACGGCCGCATTGTCTGTTAAGATACTTTTATTTCATTCGATATACAATGACACGTACGACAAAACAAAACTAAAACTATCTTTAACGAGGATTCATACTCCCACCCCTATTTGAAAAAGTGTTCCGAAGCCTAATTTGAACCTGACCTATTTTCTATGATATTTCGTCTGTGTTCCTATAATAATTACAATCAAGTGACTTGTTTAAAAGAATATGATAATCCTTTTACCATTATTTTCATTTAAAAAAAAGAAAAAAGGAAATTAATTAAATTAAAAAAAATAAAAATTCCGAATACCATTTTAATAAAAAAGGAATTAAATTATGTAAAAGATCTGAAAACAAAGTGGTCCTTCGGAAGCATTAATCACAGCAAAATTACAAGAGAATTGCAGACTCTGTTTGATTGAGTCTGTACATGAGGAATACTGAATATATGCAACATCCCTCACGCCCCCTAGCACCGGCTTGAGCGGTACTCAATTCTCAACACTTAATAGTGCTGACATCAATGATCCCGAAGAACCAGAAGAATATAACAACACTGAAGAAAACTATCTTTGGGAGGTAACACAATTATAACACACTTGTGCAGTGATTTGGCATTGATAATCAAATTAAAAGCTCTACTGGTTCTTGATAATGAACAGGACATAAGAGTTAGAAAATTATAGCCAGTTACATCAAGATGAATTTTTCTAAAAGTCAATGTAAGTCTAATCAAACCAGAAGGGCTACCCACAAAGACTGTTGGGTCCATGTCTGAGGACAATTCATCCATAAATATCAAAGATGAAGCAAATTTTTAACAAAAGGTAGAAATCTAATGTATAACATAGTCCGCTGAAGCCAATTTAAATAAAAAAGAGACTAGATTGTGTCAAACGCTCTAACAGAGTTATTAAACTTAAAACACGAATTTCCATTTTTATATTGCACTGATATTTCAATTTCAAGTTCCTTAGATAGAATTGGGTATATGATGATAAACTAATAGCAAAAGCATCAATAATTTAACCATGAAAGTCAAGGTCAACTTGACCTTCAAAGTCATGGTCATTTTAGACTCAATATCAATGAAAATTTCATTTACTTGGATGTCAATCTTCAAGGATTATTGTGTCAAAGTATGATGACAATTCATTCTCAAGTAAGATATTAAGACCCCTTGACATTTCGACCCCTTAGGATATTAAGAGACCGCCTTCGTGGTAGAGGGGTTAGAATCGATGACTTCTAATCCATTTACCTCTCGGGCGTGTGTTTGATGCCCGGGAGATACTTTTGTAGTTTAGCGCGGAGGATGGCAGTCTTGTTCTGGTGTAACTCTCCAGGAACGATGGTTAGGAAACTACATGCCTATATGACTGAAATGCTGTTGGGAAAAGGTGTAAAATAATAATAAAAAAAACAAACAAACAAATAAACAAACAAACAAGGATATTAAGATTATTCTAGACCCCTTGACATTCGACACATTTTTACATGACTTTTCGACCCCTAGTTTAGTTAGACATGACGACATTCTAAATCAATGTTGTACTTTAGATGGTCATTTAGATACTTTGAGACATAATTTAAAGCAAAAAGTTAATGTTTTAATTATTTTCATTACAATATCCAACAAAAAAGTTTAAAGGTAAAGCAAAATATCAACATTATTATTATTATTATTAACAATTTATTTTATCTTGTGTTAACAAAGCAGTCATAAAACTTTTCATGTGTGTTTGTTTTTTTAAGCTGGGACATTATTGATTCCAGGTTCCAGACATAAAGTGCAGTTATCATAACAATAATCATTTATATCAATAATTTCCTGATTTGTGCATTGTCTGTTTATTTCATATTTACAATATTTATAAGTTTGTAGCGATTTATTTTTTCCCCGCGAGAAACACATGTTATATCAGCCATGAATAATTACACATTTCTACTTCATTAATGTTATATATTGAATTCACTTGTCCTTAGTTCGGAGTGATGCGTTTTTAACATTAACATTATGAAAAAAGAAGAAAAGAAAGAAAAAACAAACAACCCCCCAAAAAAAAAAAAAAAAAAAAAAAAAAATCAAAAAAAAAAAAAAAAAAATCAACAACAACAAAAAACCATTCGATCAATAAAATTTGGTGGCAATTTGAAAAACAAAAAAATCTTAGTTAATGTTTTCCTCTTATACTGTTTCGGAACGCTCACGTATATTCTACTACTTCAGTGTATATTATGATAATTTTGTAGAATTGTTGTTATATTAGCTGGAAAATAATATAGTTTCATCTATTTCTTATATGGTATTTTTACAATTCAATCGACCATCTCTACGTACATTTTAGAATAAGAGGTCCAAATGTCCAGTCAATTAAATGGGTCTAAGTGTCTTGGGTCTAGGTGTCTTAGGGGTCGGTAGTCTAGGTGTCGAGGTGTCAAGGGACAGAGATGTCATAGTGTCATTCATCCATTCCGAAAACAAAGCTGTAGCACATTGGTATATGTTTGGGACATTTTCTTTGTTAAAAGAGATGTACAATGATGTCAAACTGTCAGGGTTATGAAACTTCACCCACAAATGCACACACGCAGGCACGCGTATGCACACACACCACACACACACGCATTGTCATTTTGTTTTGCATTGGTATTTAATATTTGTCTAAGATAGATAAATACAGAATCCCTAAAGAAAGCCCAACACGGCAAAATTTAAAATGTTGCAGGCTCGGTTTGATTGAGCCTGTTCATGGACGGTACTGGAAAGTGCAAGTTACCGTCCACGCCCCCTAGCACCGATTTAAGCAGAATTCAACATTTAAACGTGAAATAGTAAAATTTTGAATTTAGAAACATCCGCAGATGTGTTCATACGGCGGTTATCATGGAACCTAAACAATTTCTCTATCCTAATAACAAAGATTTACCACCAATCATAGCAAAGGACAGTGAATATTCTAAAGTTAAACCTTTAAGACCAATATCATTTTAAAGAAATGGTCAAAGTTAATTTGATTTTCATAAAGGTCTTGTTCGAAAGGATGAATGCCTGAGTCAATTTTTAGAGTTAAGACACTCCATTCATAAATAACAAAACAATTAACAAATTAATTAACCAGTCACAGCAACGAAAAATAGGAAACATTCACTTATTTGACCATAAAGCTCAAGGTCATTTATGACTCAATGTCAATGACAGTTTAATCAAACTTGAAGGAAAATTGTGCTCATGAATGAAGACAATTCATTTTACAGATTAAAGCTATATAGATCATTTTAATACACTTTCCGATATTTTTCAAGTTAAAAATGGCTGGCATTTAGATGTGAGCATCAACCACCCACATAAAATGAACAAATACATGTACACTCAATCTCATTTGGATACTTAACAATGCTTTAAAATAATTTAGCAAGCAATTGGTGCTTTGATTGGCTGTAGTTGTTGTCCTAGTGGCATTTGCTTATGCTTCGAAACTTGAGAAATTCAACCCGGAAATGAACGGTTAGCAGAAATAATACATGAAAATCCACACAATAAATACTACCAGTACGGAGAGAAGGTCACAAGGTACATATCTGAATGAAAAATGTCCCTTGTTTCATTCTTATATTTTAAGTTTCAATGGATGGTCGACATCGTTCTGTCCTCATATTGTTGATTTTAAAAACAAGACAATTTAAGGGTCATTATATATTAACAACATTATAATTTATATTTATGATACAGGGTAATATAGGACATATGCCAATCGTATACAAATGTTGAACTGAACCCCAAATTGACGACTCTTTTGATATTTTCTTCTTCCCGACCCTTAAAAACTTTGTGTGTGCCCCATTTGTGTAAAATAAACTTGAATGATGTTAAAATTTGAAAACAAATTGGTCCGACCTAACTTAAACCTGGTTTGACATGGATCAGTGTCACGTGAAATTTGGAAGATGGTGACTGAAAAAAAAGAAGATTTTTTTTGTCCATAAACGTTCCGGTCTAAAATAAATTATTTGCTTGTTTCCTACCTATCTACCAATCTTTCTTAAGCTGGCATGGGTCACAGGAGGGATAACAAATGTAATTTTAAGACTTACCTCTTACTGTTGTTTTTCTTCGAGTATTGAATTGATAAATGCAAATTATAGATGATGCCACATGAAAAACAAATGTATGATATAACTTCTTTATCGTTAATGCGTTGCTAAATTTCATGATTGTGTGGTAGGTGACATGTGTAACTACTTTTGTGATTTATTTAGCTGAAGACCGTCTTAAATCAGTCTGACTTCCTATAATATTCACAGGGAAGATCCTATTATAAAAAAACAATTGTTATTGGTCATTTGAAAATAACAAACTGAAAAATGAATGCTATTGGCCATTCTTATATAAAATGTAAATGATAGTTATGTCATCCTATAGTTTTAAAGTTATATGTACAGGATAGTTTTTTAACTTTCTAGAATATTGCAAAGATATTTAAGCTCTTTTTTTCCATACTTACCATACTTTCTCGAAAAGAATATTTACCCTGCGTTTTGATTTCATTACATGTTCTAGTGAACGTTTAATTTACATAAGAACTTACTGAGTTTCTATTACACAAGAATTTACTGAGTTTTAAATTTTGTCCAAAATTACGAGACTACGAGTAACGTTCACAATCCTGTAAGTTTACTCATGTACATGAATATATCAATAAACACACCAAAAATCCGAACTTAATCAGGTACACACAATAAGTGTCCAATATATAATATGATGATTGAAATGTTCAATTGATATAATGTTAATAACTTTCACATATTTTGGCTTATCAATAAATGTTTATTAAAGATAATTATCTGCCGACTACGTAGATGTTGGTGGTAAAAATTGAGTTCTCTTACAGAAACACGACAGTTTCATTTACACATACATCTTTCGGTATTCTGTTTTGAAATGTTGATAACCTTTGTTATCCTACTGTTGATTATTCCTTCAACTGTTATAAAAGCATTTAACATAGAAAATGTTAGGTTTTCCCGTATTTTCAATGCAATTGTTTTGCAACATTTTCCTCTGTACTTGTTGCAAATCAATAGGTAAATTATACCAACAAAACGTTCTCATTTATACATGTCCTTTTAGAATTTCGTTTTAATTCACTATAATTGTTGAAGCAATTCGTTTTAAATTTCATTCAATATATAGTGGATATTTGTTTTGCATCTGCTTGGATAAAACGAATCAGTATATCATTACAGAAATGATAACCACAGTTTATAATTCTTAAAGCTTGATTGATAGCATATTTTGTGTTGTTTTAGTCCAAAATTTATCATTAAGAAGTAAATGCAAGATTAATTTTATAAATTAAAAATGAAATCATCCAAGGATTCTTGATTCTCTACACTTTGCACTTTTTGGCTAAAAGTTTGCAGACCTCAACATTTGCTCTTCAGGCTATATGTTCGATATATCTAGATACAGACGTTTGTTCTTCTACTAGCAAGTCTTTTTAAAAGGCGTGGCCGAATACTAAGTGCTATCTGCACTTTGTTAAAAACATATCGTAGAAGCTATTTTCCACATCATTCGCTGTAATTGCTATTTACAGATTCCATTTTCAGCACTCACTATGCCCGAATGTGCTATTGACCCCTTTTTAAACAACGAAGAAATAACCAACCTTTGGTTTGTCACTGTTTACAGCATTACATTTGCTGTTGTTAATAAGAATCTAGGCACATGATTCGATTTAAAATTTTAATACTTAATTACTGGGGGACAATAAAATAACAAAATAATTTTGTTTCACTTCTCTGAATGCATTTTGATTAAGTGTTGTGGTACCATTTACAAACCCACCAGGGTGCAATAAAAAATGCCAACCTGTTTTAATCGTTTGTTTTGTTTTTTGAAATACGAGTGTTCGCCCATTGAGACATGTTCTCACACAAAGCCACCTTTTGGAAAAGTTCTGTTCGATTTCCCATCAAATTTCAATAATTTATTAATGTGTAATGTCAAATATTTATTCAATAATAAAAGGCGTACTAATTTATCTCAATATCATTTTCACCAGGGATTTTCAATGTAATCAGGGATTTACAATGCAATGTTTATTGTATGAATGCATATGATATTTTAACTAAAACAATACTCGTGGAGCCAGTATTATCATAGTTAAAACATTTTTGATAAATAATTCAGTGAATTTTCCGTGAAATAGTTAATCGAATAATTTTATTGCAAAACTGCGCTAAATTAGTTATGCCTCCTTGGATGGATAGTCAGTCCTTATCACATGCTTTTCTATCAGACAGCTCTCTGCTTTAAAATCTTCTTCGTATTCATACTTTGTCATACGATCATAAGATAACTGAGTATTTATTTTTAATTGCACGTCAAGTTGTTTTATAAACAAAACTATTCTTTGTCAATTGGTCAATAATTTAAGACATCATTAAACACTTTGTCAAAACTCAAAATGGTGATGAGCAAACTTTTTGTTCATGGTATTGAACAGTTACCGATATTAAATGAACCCATACTTATTAGCTTTGTCGGACAGCATAGCTGCTAAATGGTATTCCAAGGGTTCTTGGTTCGAGTCCTGTCCGGCACATATTAGTCAACCCAAGACATTTTACCCACAAAGTCCCTGGTTTTTTTGTACCGACTACTTAACCTACATGATTTCTGAATCAGCGGTGAGAGAAAGTGACACATAGAATGAATGTCCTTGATAATTTGACACGTAAAAATTGCGCCTCGTCAGATCATCGGACCAACGACCATTTGATTACTATCGATACACTGCTTATTGTGTCAGGGTTATTCGAAGGTAACATTGAACAACAATTTTCTCGGGTTGTATCGGTGACCTGTATCTAGTTTATAGTATGTTGTTTATGGTATTTTACAGTAATTATTATTTTTGTATGATAAGAGTAAAGATGTAAAACAGAATATTCAATTTATCAACGCACACTGTAATTTAATAATTAAATAGAAGTTGATGAAATACAATTTATCCTTGTACGGGTAGGTCTGTGGAGACTTTTGGTTTTATATTATTTATATTATGTTGGAATAATTAGTGTTAGCAAACTGGTTTTTTAAATTAGTTTTTTGTTTTTTGTTGTATTTGCAATGTTTGATATGTTTGCTTTTCTTTTGCAATGTTTAATAGTTTTCTTGAAATGTTTAATATATGTTTTTTACAATGTTTAGTAGGTTTGTGTTGTCTTTGCAATTATTATGTATGAGGGACTCAATGAGCAATATCAGTAACACAAGTGCCGTATCCACATCCTACGATGCAGATATGATAATTAGTTTATTCTTACGTGACTATCAAATTTCATAGTATTTATACAAGTGTTATATATACTTTATAACCTCTCCATGGTCTTTCGATTGCTTTTCTAGGAACCAAGCATCCTTGTATCCTTGTGGAGAAAGTTGCGTTTTGTTGCTAATGGCCAATCAGTAGACTCGTTACAAAATACCGAACAGCTGATATACAATTGTGAAGAAAGCAATCGAAATACCGTGGAGAGGTTATAAAGTATATATATTACAATTGTTTAATTATATACTATTTAATTTGATAGCTGAAACTGAAAATTCTGTACATCCGCGACCAGAGGTATTGTGCAATCAACCGTAGGAAGAATTTCATGATAATCACAACGTAATTGACATGCACTTTCGGTGAATCGAACCCCGGTCGTCCGATTAACAGTCCAACACTCTACCTATTGAATTAACCGGGCGGATTGACCGCATTAGCGGGTACTATTTTGCTTTTTATTAACGCTTAATTTTAAGGGTTGTATAAGTAATAGACGGAGCATCGAAACACGAAGCTATCTGATTTATATGACGGGCATAGCCCTCGGGTATAAATCAGATTGCCGAGTGTTTTAATGTTCTTTCTAATTTGTATCATAATGAAATATAAAAGTGCGTCTCCTGTCGGTCGTCACAATATGAATCTACAGAAATAAACCTAATGAATGAGCATCTTAATATAATATTTCTATCGTATTCCCTTTCTGTGCCGTCACAATAAGGTAACCCCTGCAAAATGAGCCAATGAATTGGCATGCTCTGGAGTGCGGGTAACTAATCCCTGCACTCCAGTTAAAGCACTTTGCATGTATATGTTTACGATTTAACTCTGACACATTTTCAACAAAAGGTCTGCAAACTATAATACAACTGTTTATGATAACCCTGTTATCATATCTTCAATATTTGCATTTTTATACATGAACCCTAAACTTGAGATATCTTTGATAACAATAATTTTACACTTCTACCCTATGAATAATGTCTACTATGCTGTTGTAGAAAACATACCAAGCAACAAATTTGTTTTTGCTTTTATTCAAAATGGTTTGTTTCTTTAAACTGGCAATATTCCTGTTTGTCGGATGTGTTCTCGGAGATCAAGGAGACACGATAGATGCGAGAGTTTTGAAGTTAGAGCGAAAGTCGTCAAGTTACAGAACACCATGGTTAATTTACAGGTTAATGATTAAAATGATAGTACGTATACTTACCTATACCTGCACAATTTTTAAAATGTATTTATGATGGAACGCTTTCTTACCATTTACTTGCAAAACGTTGCAGCGTTCTTTTGCAAAATAAGGGATTTCGAAATCATTCAATATCAAAGTAAAAAATTGACATACCAAAAGTTTATGGTCCCGTCAAACTGTAGGATTGTGCAGTCTTGTCAGACTCTGTACTTGCGGCAAATAGTAATAATATCTGCCATATGTTGCGATTCAGATCATATTCAAGCATTGTTTATATTGATGTTGAAGTTTAAAATCGACCATCATCATGATCAAAACTATAAATGTAAATAAGTAAAGCGGACGATACGTTTCCCGATTTTCTTTCTTTTTTTTAGAAATAAACGTCACTAGCACTCTATCAATAGCTGATCAATAGGACGCTGATTTGAATAAATCTTTACAGTGATATGATTTTTCCAAGATAAAATTACTGCAATACTTAGTATTAAACAAGACGTGATTGTTTTTCTATAAAAAAGTAAATACTGAACGCCGCTTTAATATGCAACAAAAATGTATTGCACACTCAAGGATTGCGTGTAAATAATACAAGTATATACCGAAAAATTTCTCTGTTGCGTGTTTGAGGCAAATGCAACAGTACGAAAATGTAACAGTACGAAAATGAAAGAATGCGAAAAAGCGAAAATACGAAGAGACGACTTTGTCGTCTCTTTGTGTTTTTCGCATTTTTGTATTTTGAACGTGAAAAAGCGATAATAGGACAGATTATATGACTCTTATTATTGCCCTCCTTTTGTCTGATTTTCGCTTTTTTGTTTCGAACATCCGAAAAAGCGAAAACACGAAGAGACGAAGCTTTGTTGTCCCTTAGTGTTTTTGCGTTTTTTGTTCTGCATTTAGAGGCGAAGAAGCGAAAATACGACTTGGCGTAAATCAGCCACCATACCAAATCGTGATATATAAGAGGTTTTGTTTTCACTACATGGCCGTACAAAAGCAAATGACTGCAGTATAAAAAGTAAGTAAGCGTAAGTGGGGGGCGAAAATTTAACGCATAATTCTTAAAGATGACAATTTACCTATTTTTAGAAATAAAATACGCGTTTTAGTCTTTTTTTGACGAATTAAAAGCAGGCAATCATTGAAGAGCTCCAATTTTAGTTGGTTGAAAGCTTGTATTTAAATAGAATGAACAAATGAATGTGAATAGATAAATAAATGAAATAAAAAAGCTTATTTTCGCAAGACTTTTTTAATCTTAATACGTACAATTCCAAAATTTTATGAATCAATAACTGTGAATACCTTAATTGTGTCAGCAATTTAATTTAAATTCTTAAACGAGAGGATACCTATTTGAAATCGTTATCGAAATCTGAAAATTTGTAATAAGGAAAATATATATATTTTCAAGATTTTGAAGCATAAACATTTGAGATTTAATGCTATTTTCACTTATTTAACACTTAAAACCTCATTATGATTCGCTATTATTTCATAATTTCTTAAACAACAACAAAAACAACAAAAGTACAAAAAAGTGGCCCCAAGTAGGACCTGAACCAAGGCCCCAGGTAAACTCAGAACACAGAAGGACAGTGAAAAAACTGAAATATAACTCCATCTTATTTTCTCTTCATGTAGATGTAAACTGTTATCTGTACTTGCATTTTATGAACTTTTATAGAAATGGTGATTGGCATTTTTTGAGACCCGTACTTAAAATATTTTTGTGAAAGGTCACATTTGTATTTCATCAACAATAGCAAACAACCAAAGAACAAATGTATATAGAAAAACGATTATCAGCACTTGCTACATTTTATATTAACAAAATTGCTTATCATTTCAACTTATAATGGCTGTCAAAGTCCACTATAATCCAGTATCAACAAAGTTGTGCTTGTACAAATAACGCTTACATTTGAACAATATCGAATTAAATCACATAAAATTGGTGAAAGCACATCGAGAGGCAGACTTAAGACCTGGGTAATATCTGCAAAATGACCAGAAGAGTCTCTATGGAAAAAGACAAATTCATGTATTAGAAATACACTTATTGGAAAAATATTTTTAATCAATTGCCTATCCTTTTACGCACATAGTGGCTTTACATTCATTATGTTCGAAAATATGCCGATCCATTAGTTTCATCTTTCAATTTGGATTTGTTCGATTGAAGTTCGGTTGGGAAATAAATGGCCCAGGATTTGGACACCTGACTTGGCTCCAAGGCAAGTCTAAGACTCATGATTAGGGTATCTGGCCTTTAGAACAGCATTATCATAGTTACGGTTTGAGAATAGAACATCTGATTTATATTACATAATGCTCTTATTGATAACGCTGAATCAAGACATCTGACCTATAGAAAAGCAGGATCATATTGTTGAAGCAGGATTAGTTATAGCTATACATTACAAGTTTTGGTCATGATTGTCAAATATTTGTTTCAATCATGGCCCATGGTCATTAATGGTCCTATCATGGTAGTGAAAAGATTTATTAAGTAAACATTGCATATGATTTAAAATGTTCTGATGACATCACAGTCTAAATTATACCATTTGAAATTGATGAAAATGATGTTACTAACTTAGATTTATGTTTATTGAAGACAATAAAACGATTTATGTAAATCCGACGGTATTCAAAAGGAGTTAACACGGTCTTAATAAGATCGGTTGATAATTAAAGACGATACCAAATTCCTAATAAGATTGGTTGGTCTTCAAGGAAAGACCCACAGTCTTTATAATTGAAAGACGATAGTATTGTCTTAATTAGATCGGCTGATACTCGAAGAAAATATCACAGACTTATATTGGTTTAAATTGAACGACGATATCATTACATTGGTTGATATTTGAAATTGATTTCACAGTATTGATAAGATTTGTTGATATTTTAAGATAATATCACAGATTTTATCGTATCGGTTAATATTTCAGGTTGAGATCAAAGTCTGAATTAGATAAGTTTTAAATTTAAAGAAAGTACGACTTATCAATAAGATGGTCTGATACTAGTACATGTAGTGCTTGAAGATTATATCTCAGTTTGAATAAGATTGTTTGATAGTTAAAGAAAATATCACAGTCTTAATTAAATTGATAAATAGTCACATAAATATCACAGTCTTAATAAGGTCGGCTGATATAAACGAAGCCGTCATCACAGTCAGGTAATATTTCAGGATGCAATTACAGTCTTTATAAGATTACTAGTAGTTTAAATTTAAAGAAATTATGACCGTCTTAATTTGATCGTTTGATATTTGTAGATGACATCACATCGGAGCAAACTATAACACACAAAAAAACGTTCATTGTAAGCTACCTCTTTTATTTGCCGGAGGCAACACACAGAGATATTTGTATAATATTTTTTATGAAATAATTTTATCTCGTTTGTAGTCTTCTTCTGCTGGTAAATAGACGCTATTGGAAAAGGAAATTTTTCAAATGGTATACATACAATACTTCTTGCTGATTATCTTTCTTACATGTATATAGATGAAAATTAGTAAAATCATTTATTGCATTGCTTCGCCTGTAATATCTAGGTAGTTGAAGCCTGACGCCTTGGATAATAAATTAATGAATGTAGAATTTTCAGTGATCAACTTAAATCCGCTATCTCATTGTCTTTTTATAAACTACGTTGGCATTTTGCAGAAGAAATATGTGCTATCTGCTGTAAATTATTATCAACGACATCTAAATTAGCGGGCTATTGCAATCCCTAGTCTGTCAAATAACATGTTTTTCAACAGCTTTATTTTGTAGAAGTTATACATTATCGTTATCATTTCCCACACAACAATCAAACAAATACATAGACAATATATTTTTTTCTAGACTTTTAATGAAGAAGCATACAATATACATTTGATTTACAGTTTTCACACAATCCTTGTACACCATGAACGACGGAAGTATATATTTGTCAATACATTTGATATAGAACCATAAAATATATAATTGCTTTACAGTTTTTACATACTAACCAAATACTATGAAAGTATATGTTTGTCAATACATGTGATATAGAACCATACAAAACACAAGTGTTTTAAAGTTTTCACATACTAACAATAGACGTTGAAAGTATATATTTTTCTATGCATATAATGTAGAACCATACAAAACACAATTGTTTTAAAATTTTCACATACTAACTATAGACGTTGAAAGCATATATCTTTCTATGCATGTAATGTAGAACCATATAAACACAATTGTTTTAAAATTTTCACATACTAATAATAGACGATGAAGGTATATACTTTTCTATGCATTTAATGTAGAACCATACACACCACAATTGTTTTAAAGTTTTCACATACTTACAATAGACGTTGAAAGTATATATTTTTCTATGCATATAATGTAGAACCATACAAAACACAAGTGTTTGAATGTTTTCGCATACTAACAATAGACGTTGAAAGTATATATTTTTCAATGCATATAATGTAGAACCATACAAAACACAATTGTTTTAAAATTTTCACATACTAACAATAGACGATGAAGGTATATACTTTTCTATGACCATACTATATTCAATTATTTTACAATTCGCACACAACAATTATTCATTAAAAAGTGTATAATTGTCTATATAGATGCGTTTAATGTAGAACCATACATTATATATTTTTTTTTAATTCTTACACACTAATAGTTTACTATGAAAGTATATATTTGTCTACAAGTATGCGTTAAATGTAGAACCATACAATATACAATTGTCTTTTTTTTAAATTTAAACACAACAATAATTTACTAAAAAGTGTATATTTGTCTATATAGATGCGTTTAATGTACAACCATGCATTATAATTTTTTTTTTTTAATTCTTACACACTAATAGTTTACTATGAAAGTATATATTTGTCTACAAGTATGCGTTAAATGTAGAACCATACAATATACAATTCTTATAAACAATCATTTACTACTATAAACGTTTATATTTTTCTATTCGTTTAATGTAGAACCATACAATATGCTTTTATTTTACAATTTTTCACACATCAATCGTTTACTATGAACGTTTATATTTTTCTATTCGTTTAATGTAGAACCACACAATATGCTTTTATTTTACAATTTTTCACACATCAATCGTTTACTATAAACGTTTATATTTTTCTATTCGTTTAATGTAGAACCACACAATATGCTTTTATTTTACAATTTTTCACACATCAATCGTTTACTATGAACGTTTATATTTTTTATGCATTTAATGTACAATATGCTATTATTTTACATTTTTCACACAAAAATCGTCTGTCTAATAGTATGCAGGTAATGTAGACACATACAATATACAAATGTTTTACAATTCTCATAAACAATCATTTACTATGAACGTTTATATTTTTCTATGCGTTTAATGTATAATGTGCTATTACGTATTTTACATTTTCCACACTAAAACCATTCACTGTATAAGTACATATACTCGTATATAGTTGTTTAGACATTTACAACATAACCATACATTATACATTGTTTTACATACATATAAATATTTGTTTTTGCGTTTTATGTAAAAACCATACAAAATACAATAAAAATATGTGAAAAATTTATAACAATATATATGTAATTGACTGATATTGAATGATAATGTATAATATCTAAACTGCTTGTATCAGTGATTGGACTACTATTTGTCAAATGTCTTATGCCAACTAAAATACGACATAAAATCTGGCAGAATGATAAAATAACTGTTTTTTCCTTAATTTCAAACCTTATTTTTTTCTAATTTCCGACACTAGCCATATACGGTATAGTAGACCATAGACTAAAATACTAGATGTATAATCGTTGGTGGACTAACACCTTTTGGTCAACTGAACAGTTAATTTATATCCACTATGGAAGTGAAAAATATCACGTTGTTTGAAACAATCGTGATACATGTAGTTTAGATACAAGGCGTGTTAGGTATATTTTTCACTAGTGATATTTAAAGCGTATCTTCAGTGATATGCAGGTTTATTAGGATGACAAAACTTGCACTTTAAGAATTAATTGATTTCAATTCATTTAATCATAATGGTAAATTTATATGATTATATCTCAAACAGAAATGTGTTTTTTTTAATTTTATAGAAAACAATCAAGTTACGCTATGAATAACTTGCTTATGGATTAGTACAAAACATTGACATAACAAGGATGGACACCTGCCCACCATAACTTTGTTTTCGATGTTGGTTTTAAATTAAAGTATGGCCTGCAAAAAATGAAACACATTTTTTCGCTTTAATTCAAAATGTTATGACAGTATTTCAGACATTTTTTATTTTGAAAATTTATTCGGGACCAGTTAGCATTGTGAAGGTGATTTTATCAAAGAAAATATAATTTTCAAACCTTTTCCGTATTGTCTGCAAGTATGTCGCTGAAAAGGACTGCCGTTCCTTGAATTAGACCTCTCTTATTACGCATGGAAATTTAAAACTGTAGCAGGTTTTGTAAGGTATCTTATCTTTAAGTCATATAAACCACAGTACTCTTTAAATTGCTGCGTTGCATAGAAACAAACGTTTTACTGATTTGATGTCATTACATAGATGCATTATCGTTTAAAATAGACTGTACAGGACGACTATGATAAACGTACGGAAAACTACTAGACTTCGAAAAGTGCACGGAAATCAGAACACGTCCCTCGTAAACAAAACGTTTTTAAAAAAGATAAAAATCCCACAATGACAAAAGACAAAAAAATGGTGTAAACTAAAATAGAATACCAGTATGACAATGCCTCCAGCTTTTCTTTGAACATCATTTTGATTTTAACAAGCCCTAACAAACACACAGACAGTAATTATATAAAAATAATAAAAATAATAAAACAACAACAACAATGAAACGATATGTTTGTCATTTTTGTGTTTTTATGTGATTATCTGCTAATAAATGGTTCAATATTGTCAAGTAATAAACATATTTCAACTGATAATGATTTAAAGAAATTACATGGTGTCAAAAGACAATATACTGTGAGAAAAGGCAATATACTGTGAGGTGATTTAATGTTGTTTCGCGATAATATGTTGTCTAGTGATACTATACTGTCACGTGATAATATGCTGTCACGTGATTCTTAGTCACCAATCTTATAACTGATTATGCCAATGTTTTACAGCAGATGTCAGTTATAGATAAGACTTCTACACACACACCATGTTTGATGAAAAATGTAACTGCTAATTATAAAAATGTTGTTTTAGGACGATCATGTAACTCTTAGAATTGATGAGCTCTTCTTTTGATTATTTATCTTCTTTTCTTCTTATCATCATCGATGACATCTTCAATGCATGCTTGCCATCAAACCCATGATGCGTGTGTCCACAATTATACAGTTTGTCGGAATTAGGTAAAGTACATATTGTGCCTGGGGTCACATATAATCCATTGAGGTTGACAGCAGAACATGCGTAATGCCACCAGGCTCCATGTTTATCTACAGCACAGTTCTTATTTGATGCCATGTCGAGATCACGGTCGTAAGTTGAAAATGGCCTTTGATTGTTATTATTAAAATTATGTGAAGGATCTGTATAGGAATAAAAAGATATTAATTAGTTTTGACACTGTAATTGTCAGTTTGCATATTGGCGAACCTAAATTTTATAAACAACGACTTACTGTCTTCAGTATGATACAAAACACCCCATCAGAACAATATAATACTTATGACAGCGTTCTACATTCAAATGTAGAACGTTGTCATAAGTATTATATTGTTCTGCTTTCTTCACAAATGCATTTAATGTATCAAATGATATGTATTCACAAACACTCAAAAGACGATCTCTGAACTGTCGATAGAAAAATTTAATATTTCATATCAGGCATAATAGAAAAACATTAAGTTTCAGTCATGTTTTGGTTCTGCTACTTACAAGTTATATAAGCTATATTTATCTGTTCATTATACTATTCTTTTGTTATTGTAATAATATCTCATATACTGGTGTTTATGCTGCTGTGCTTTCATTTAGCTAAGTAGATAAAAAGTAAATGAACAAAATAAAATAGAAAAGAAGACAAAAACGGTTATATCAACATAAATATTTTACATTTCATTCCAACACGTGTGCATGCCCCAATGTTTAGTTTATATTTTGTTCCTTCTGTTAACTTAAAGTCTGGACAAGTTTCACGTTCTGTTGTACTATCACTTCTTGTTATGTCAAGACGAATCTCTGTAGAACCTTGTTCAGCTAGTTCTTGTATATATTTTAAACCTGCGAAAATATATCAAATGTTAATATATATTTGTGTATATGTGTTTGATTGAAATAAAATATTGTTTCCACCAAGCTGATCGGTTAGCTTTTGCATGTAACTTCAACAATATATAGCTTGAATTCGCTATATCTTCCTTTCATTATCTGTTAACATAAATATTGACAAATTCTTATATAAAAACATTCTATCTATCGCCTACATCTTTTACCATCTAATCAATCACTAATATTTTCAGCGTTTAACATAATAGTGTAGTGGTAGATTGTTCGCCCTTCAAGAGTGAAGACCCTATTTCGAATCATGGAAACGTCAAACGTCAATTCACACAATGTTATTTGAGAACATTTAGTTATACACACATTCGCATTCAACAGGTGAAGTATAAGACAACACAGTCATGATTAGGGTGATAAATGAGCAATGGAAGAAAAATATTTATATAAATATGAAACAAAAAATGAAATATAAAAATGAAATATAATTGTTAAAAATGTGGCGAATAGAATTCAGAGTTTCAAACATAATAAAATTCAATCTATTCAATGACAATTAAAATCAGATACATTCAATTTTGCTTAACCCTCATTAGTTTAACTTTAAATTATGCAAACATTATGAAGAGAAAATGAAAAATTACGTGACACTCTTAAGAAATATGCACAGTTGCAGATATGAACTCGAAAAACCATGTTCATAACCTGAGATCTTCATAATCAGAACTCTCTAACCACTGCGCTACTCAGATTTACGTGTCTATTTCCACATTTATTCTTCTATATTGCAATAAAAATGCAAAATGTAATAATTGAAGAACTGAACAACCCATTATATCATAATGGTCTGACCGAATAATGTAAACGTTATCGTGTTAGACTTATACTTCAAAAACTTATATAAACAATACATTACGATCAGCTAGAAATATTCGATGTATCGATTTCTAAATCAATAAATTACTGTAAGCAAAATATTTGTTGCTCCATGGTAAAAAGAATTATCTTCATATTACCCATAAAATAAATATCAAGTGTTTTATTCAATTGCGCCTAAGTTGTACACTAGGTGACTACACAATATCTGTTAACTACGTTTGTTTTAAAACTCCAATGCTACAAGAAATGAAAGATTTTTTACATACCAAGCCACAATTCTCCCTCAACGTTCCCAAAGCCATTTTCATATTCTGTAAAGTTGCGATAAAATTCCACCGACCCATCCATTCGCCTGTGAAATATCTACAAGGAAATTATGTTTAAACTTATTGCTTTAAACATCATACTTAGTTTGTATCTGTTTAACATCAGTTTAATACAGCTAAGGTAACAGGTCACTTCACAATGACCTTGATTTTTGTATTATTATAACTACTTTGAAATAAATGATTGTTTAAAATTTTTAAAATGCAAAATTGACTGTTTGTCAGTGTGTGCCTTTGTTGATCAGTGAAATCATGTTTTGATAATTTCACAGTGAAATGATAGAATATATTTTACCCAGGACCGGACTATATTTGAATGCGGATGAAAAGTATGTATCATAAATTAGTCGAAATATCCTCAGAAATATTCTCTGACGTAAGTGTTGTTATACGAGAAACAAACTCTATGTAATTTTACAGGGAAAATATGCCTGCAATAAGAATAAAATGTAATTTGATATTGACGTCTATTTGGCACCATTTCACTTGTTGTCGTACTGAACAAAAGAAAAGTACATCATGAGTTAAATGAATGTTAAAAATGGAAATGTTTTAAAATCAACCATTTCTCATGTGAGTATGTGAACCAGGAAAGAACAATATGCTTATCAAACATTGGAATAAAAGAATCTACATACCGTCCAACCACCGCCTTCGGTTTCCATGTCACAATTCACAGTCAGAATTTTCCCAGATGTCCAAAGTTCTATCTTATAGTTTCCACTTTTAGCCTCAGGAAACTTATCAAGGACTTCTTTACAGTCACTTGGTACTAAGCAAAGAGGGAAAAATGTATTTCTAACATGAGGGAATGATGCAAGAAACTGTTTTCACTAATAATTCCATAAATTGTGTAAATAAAAACGACAAAAGTAACGTGTATCTATTATTATATTTGTGTAATAATGTTTGTACATAGTTGATTAATATTTCAATAGAAAAGATTATTTATGATGTAGCATGATATGACGAAACTCCCAAATTCTTGCTTAAAAGAAATGAAAGAGTTTTTCAATATTTTCTTAAAGTGAATAAAGAGAACCGCCAGATAAATTGTCTTCAAAGTTTTTATTTCATTTCGAAACAATAAAACATTGTTTTATATAAAATATAATTTTAGTAAATATATGCTTAAATGGGCAAAAAGGAAAGAAACTTATCATCTTATAATGCTATTTTTATGATATCTATAATATGTTAAATAATGATTTGCCGTTTCAAAGATACTGTTTTCTAAAGCAATTATATTGCCATTTTATTTGTCTGTTTTGAAATATTATCAATTTCCGAAAAATATTATCAGTAGCTTGATCGATAAACAAGAATGTACATACATTGATTAAAAGGTAAATGTTGCCAGTAAGACAACTTTAATTTTGCCCTCATGGCTAATTTGGATTAAGTGTTAAGACAAGAAAAAAACCAGCAATATTTAAATACGTTACATTTACACGTTGCAAGCTGCCATTTTCCTGAAGCCTCACATTTCACCTTTTGTTGACTAGGAAAATATCCTTTGTCACATTTTACTAGAGCTAAGTCAAGGAACTTGTTTTCGCCAGGCGCACTAATCTGTACTTTTCCGTTTTCAATTCTTTGATCAAGAGCACAAGCTTGAAAGTATAATAATAATAATAATAATAATAATAATAATAATAATAATAATAATAATAATAATAATAATAATAATAATAATAATAATAATAATTAAAAGGTACTATTTAAGCAATAATTTATTCTTTACAAAGGCCAATTTCTATAATCTATAACAAAAAGAGAAAACATCAATTGAAAATTATACAACATTTAATTTCTTTAAGAAACTATACTATATAATTTTGGACGTACTTAAGTCTTTGCAAACATGTGAAGCACCTTTTTGAAAACACCTTTGGTTCGCTTTACATGGCCTTGAGCTACAACTTCCAACCATAGCCTGTATGAGGAAAAATCGAAGTAAATATTTACATCCTTATCAATTGTTTTGCTTAACAGAATAATTTCCCCTGCGTATCTGCTAAAAGAGACATACTTCTGTAAGATATTTTTTATGCAATTAGGATAAGCCAGAGATGATCCCTAAAAATCAACATTTTTCACAGTAAATTATTGCACATGCAACAAATATGAAAAAAATTACAATTTTGCGTGTTGGGCTTTCTTTAGGGATTCTGTATTTATCTATTTTGGATACATTTTACAAATAATTTGTTTTCTCCAAGGTATACAAAGAATTTATCGTTCCCGTTTTGAAAAGTTGTACATATTATAACAATTAATAAATTGAGAAACTTACGCTAGGCCATTCGCTGATATCAGAGAAAATAGAGCCTCCTTTTGTTTCAAACTCCGATACATCAACAGACGACTGGTCAACATCGTTTAATTTACACACGTGTTCGTTTCTGTCAAAGTCAATAGATTTGCAAACAGACATGGACATACATGTTCGCGCACAATCGTTTATGGTTTAATCATTAACTTCTAAGCACGGAATGACCGACCAAGGCTTTATTAAGATTGTTCTTGCTTATTTCAAAAAGCATTGCATTTACTTGAATAAACTTTTCGAATAAAACAGCGTTAATAATGAACAATTCCGGCAGTCACAGTCATTGTACTAACTGGAAACAACATTGTTACTAGCCAAAATATACAGAAAACAGCAATCGTTCCTAAGACACAGAAAGTCCGTCTGTTTGTTATGTTAAATGTACGCCATATGAACGAGTAAAAAGCTATTTAACAACAGAAGTATAAAATATGCCCTTGTTATTGATCTTTGTTGAATCATCCAATTAGAAAACAGTCATTGTTTATTATTCAGCAATGCAAACAACCAAGTATTTTGATTGGTTTACATACACCAGAACTTTCGCAACACATCTAACTCAGTCTTGTTGTTGTAAACACAAAGAGTAGATACGAAGTAAAATGACACATATAATGTTATGACAACTGTTCATTATTTTCAAAACAACATTGACTTACCAGTACCTTCCATTCTAAATATTATGGTGACAAAACGGAGTCTGACCCCATGAGATAAAGACCCCGATAGGCTGTATGTTGATTAAAGTTAATTTGCCTATATTCGAAGGTCTGCAACTCTACAAATAAGTATGTTGAAAGTATGTGCTATCATACAAGACAACAGCATGAAAGAAAAAGATATCCAGCTAGCTTACGGAGCGTAGGTGGTTCTATTCAGGTGCCCGTTCGTGCCTGACATAATTTACGGAAGGGCACCAGAGGTCTTCCTCTACCAGTAAAGCTGGAACGTCTCGATATGACATAAACTGTGTCGATGTGACGTAAAATCCCCCCCAAAAAAACAAAAAAACACCATGCACGAAATGTATATTAAAGTCATTCGTAAGTATGAGATACATGCATAATCTGATATAACATATTTACATATAGACGATATAAATTTGTACTTAATTCACCATATAAATAGTCACAGTAAATTTAAATATAACTTTTTTTTGTCAAGAAACGGTTCATAATAAAATCCTAATTGTTTTTTATCAGTGTTTAAAAAAAATGTGCCGTTTGTAAATCAGTCCAATCTACCGAGATTTCAATTACGATTGTTAATAATATGAAACAGACGACAATTGTCCTAAATTGCGCAAGAGAGTGTTTGTTTTCTTTGGAAATAAGATTTTGTTTTAATTCAATGGCCGCATTGTTTGTTAAGATGCTTTTATTTCATTCGATATGCAATGACACGTACGACAAAACAAAACTAAAACTATCATTTACGATGATTCATACTCCCACCCCTATTTGAAAAAGTGTTCCGAAGCCTAATTTGAACCTGACCTATTTTCTATGATGTCTCGTCTGTGTACCTTTAATAATTACAATTAAGTGACTTGTTTAAAAGAATATGATAATCTTTTTACCATTATTTTCATTTAAAAAAAGGAAAAGGGAAATAACTTAATGAAAAGAAATAATATTCCGAAGACCATTTTAATAAGAAAGGATTTAAATTTTGTTATACTATCTATGGGAGGTAACACACACAAAACACACTTGTACAGTGATATGGCATTGATAATCAAATTAAAAACTCTACTGGTTCCTGAGAACGGACAGGGCATATGAGTTATAAAATTATAGTTACATCAAAATGGAATTTTCCATTCAAGGACAATTCATCTATAAATAACAAAGATAAACCACTTTGTAACAAAAGATAGATATCTAACTTTTGAAGCCAATTTAAATAAAAAGGGACATGATTATATCAAACCCTCTAACAGAGTTATCAAACTTAAAATACATAGTTGCATTTTTATATTGCACTGATATTTCAATTTGAAGTTGATGTATCTGCACCAGGTCCTGAGATAGGATCGGGCATATAATAATGAAATAATAGCAAAAAAAAAAAAAAATCAATAACTTGACCTTGAAAGTCAAGGCCGCTTTTGACTCAACATCAATGAAAGTTATATACTTGGCTATCAATCTTCAAGGGTTGTTGTGTAAAAGTATGATGACAATTTATTCTCAAGTAAGATATAAAGACCCCTTGACATCTCACCCCCTTAGGCTATTAAGATGATACTAGACCCCTTGACTATTAGACCCATTTTCACATGACTTTTCGACCCCTAGTTGGGTAGACACGTCGACCCCTAAATCAATGTTGTACTTTAGATTGTCATTTTGATTCTTTGAGGAATAACTTAAAGCAAATAGTTAATGTTTAATTATTTTCATTACAATATCCGACAAAATATTTTAAAGGTAAAGCAAAATACTTACGTTATTTTCAATTTATGTAATGTTGTGTTACAAAGCAGTTATAAACTTTTCATGTGTGTGTGTTTTTTAAGCTTCGAAACTATTGATTCCAGGTTCCAGACATAAAGTGCAGTATTCATAACAATAATCATTTATATCAATAATTCCTGATTTAAGCATTATCTGTTTATTCATATTTAAGATATTTATAAGTTTGTAGCGATTGAGTTTTTTCCCGCAAGGAACACATGTAATATCGGCCATGAATAATTACACATTTCTACTTCATTAATGTTATATATTGAATTGACTTGTCCTTAGTTCGGAGTGTTGCGATTTTTACATTGACATTATGAAAAAAAAAAAAAAAAAAAAGAAACCAAATACCAATCGATCAATAATGGGCGGTAATTTGAAAACAAATCTTAGTTTATACTTACCTCTAAACGTGTTTCGGGAAGATCATGTATATTTTACCACTTCAGTGTATATAATGATAATTTTGTAGAATTGTAGTTATATTAACTGAAAAATTGTTACATCTATTTCTTATATGGTATTTTTGACAATTAAATTCTCCAACATCTCTATGTACACTATAGAATAATAGGTCCAAATGTGCAGTCAATTAAAGGGGTTTAAGTGTCTTGGGTCTATGTGTCTTAGGGGTTGGTTGTCTAGGGGTTGACAAGTCAAGGGACAGAGATGTCGTAGTGTCATTCATTCATTCCGAAAATAAAGTCTGATTTTCATATAGGTCTTGTTCAAAAGGATGGATGCTTAGTCAACTTTTAGAGTTAAGACACTCCATTCATAAATAACAAAATAAATAACAAATTAATTAAACAGTCACAGCAACAAAAAATAGAAAACATTTAACAATTTGACCATAAAGCTCAAGGTCATTTATGACTCAATGTCAAGGTCAGTCTAATCAAACTTGAAGAAATATTGTGTTCGAGAATGAAGACAATTCATTAAACAGAATAAAGCAATAGCCACCTTGATATATTTGCCGATATCTTTCAAGCTAAAAAATGACTGGCATTCAGATGTGAGCATCAACCACCCACAAAAATAAACAAATGCACTCAATTTCATTTGGATACTTAACAATGCTTTAAAACAATTTAGCAACAATTATTTAAAAATCCTGTATGTTGTAAACAAGGTTTTTACCACACTTTTTTATATAAGTAAATAATTATGCTTCTAAAACAATTTTCAAACATCGAATAATATGTTAAATATGTACTCCAAAGTTGTATACATTATATGTAATAATTAAAATATATGCATTTATTTCTGATGAAAACATTTGACTTGGACTTTATAGAAAATAAATTTCTAGTTACCTCCTTTATTAACATGAAATGTAAATTCGGTTATATCCTTTTATAAATAATGATTTTTGGAACTAACAATTATTAATAAATCTTAATTTGAGCATCATAATTATGATATAAAACCATAAAAATATTGCGTAACCAGGGCTGGGAATCAAAACTGCGTCGTATCCTACAAAATGTAAACAAATGCCGCCATCTTGGAACGAAAAACGTATGTTTTTGTTTATAACTTTTATTGTTGGAAATTACTGAAAACAAGATATATGTATTAACACGCTACACTATTGTCCGCTTCGTTCGGTATATGTTACTTACACAACTATTTTGTAAAACAAAAGTTATAGCGAAATTGCAAATCGAAGCGGGGCATAATTTTTATGAAAATGTGTGGATACGACGCAGTTCATATTGCTTTATCCATCGTTTTTTCCTTCAAATCAATTATATAGTCGTTTTCAGAGTTCACCATAAACTTCAAAACATAATTTTGCATCATTTACTAAACTTTCATTTAAAAGAGATGTTTATTTTCCAAGAAAATAATTATTTTTACGAAATGATACGACGCAGTTGAAAATAAAATATGATACGACGCAGTTGTATTTTCATTGCAGGCTGAATATTGGTTAAACTATTTTAATTATGTGCTAGGTAATAACGTCCAACAACATTTCTTGTTTACAACTTAAGTCAAAAGCAGAGGTCATTAAAATGGAAATGTAATACAATTCTATTAAGGCTGCATTTTTCGATCGCATTTTAGTACTAATCATAAGCATCTACAAATTCCGATAAGCTGTATCAAATGCAATATACATCGATAACATCTTTATCGTAAATGCGTTGCTAAATTTAATGATTGTGTGGAAGGTGACATGGGTAACTACTTTTGTGATTTATTTAGCTGAAGGCCGTCTTAAATCAGTTTGACGTCCTATAGTATTCACAGGAAAGATATGTTTAAAAAAAACAAAAAAAAAAAAAAAAAACAAAAAAATAAACAAATGTTATTGGTCATTTTAAAATTACAAACTGAAATATGAATGTCATTGGTCATTCTTATATACAATATAAAGGATAGTAATCCTAAAATAAAACATTTTTACTTCCGATAGTATTCACAAAAAAAAAACAAAAAAAAAAAACAAAAAAAAAAACAAATGTTATTGGTCATTTTAAAATTACAACTGAAATATGAATGTCATTGGTCATTCTTATATAAAATATAAAGGATAGTTATGCCATCCTAAAATAAAAGTTTAAAGATAGCTTTAAAATTATATGTATAGGATAGGTCTTTAACTATCCAGAATATTGTTAAGTTATTTAAGCTCTTTTTTACCATACTTACCATACTTTCTCGCAAAGAAATTATTTCCCCGTGCGTTTAGATTTCATTACATGTTCTGGTGAACTTTTAATTTACATAAGAACTGTCTGAGTTTCTATTACACAAGAATTTACTGAGTTTTAAATTTTGTCCAAAATAACGAGAGCAAGTGTAACGTTCAAAATCCTGTAAGTTTACTCATGTACATGAATATATCAATAAACACACCAAAAATCCGAACTTCACCAGGTACCCACAATAAGTGTCCAATATATAATATGATGATTGAAATGTTCAATTGATATAATGTTTATAACTTTCACATATTTTGGCATATCAATAAAGGTTTATTAAAGATAATTATCTGCCGACTACGTAGATGTTGGTGTTAAACATTGAGTTCTCTTACAGAAACACGACAGTTTCATTTACACATACATCTTTCGTTGTTCTGTTTTGAAATGTTGATAACCGTTGTTATCCTACTGTTGATTATTCTTTCAACTGTTATAAAAGCATTTAACATTGGAAATGTTACGTTTATCACGGATTTACTATTCAATTGTTTTGCATTATTTTCCTCTGTACTTGTTGCAAATCTATGGGTAAATTATACCAACAAAACGTTCTAATTCATACATTTCCTTTTAAAATTTCGTTTTTATTAACTATAATTGTTGAAGCAATTCGTTTAAAATACAAAATAGCATTCAGTACATAGTGGATATTTGTTTTTCACCTGCTTGGATAAAACGAATCAGTAATGATTACAACTGTTTCTAATTCTTAACGCTTTATTAACAGCATATTTTGTGTTGTTTTAGTCCAAAATTTATCATTAAGAAGTAAATGCAAGATTAATTTTATAAATTAAAAATGAAATCTTCCAAGGATCCTTGATTCTTCACACTTTGCACTTTATGGCTTAACGTTAAAGTTTGCAGACCTCAACATTTGCTATTCAGGCTATTTGTTTGATATATCTAGATACAGAATAGGAAATTGTTTTTTGTTCTTCTCATGCATCATATACTGGCAAGTCTTTTAAAAAATAACAAAATAATTTTGTTTCACTTCTCTGAATGCATTTTGATTACGTGTCGTGGTATAATTTACAAACCCACCAGGGTGCAATAATAAAATTGCCAACATGTTTAAATCATTTGTCTTGTTCTTTGAAATTCGACATTTCGCCCACTGAGACATGTTCCCCACATAAAGCCACCCTTTAGAAAATTTCTGCTCGATTAACCATCCAATTTCAATAATTTAACGAAAAAAGGTGTAATTGTAATGTCAAATATTTATTTAATAATAAGAGGCAGTACCATTTATCTAAATATCATTTTCACCAGGGATTTTCAATGCAATAAGAGATTGCCAACAATATGTTTATTGTATGAATGCATATGATATTTTAACTTAAACAATACTCGTGGTGCCAGTATAATAATAGATAAAACAATTTTTATAAATAATTCAGTGAATTTTCCGTGAAATTGTTAATCGAATAATTCTATTGCAATCCTGCGATGAATAAATTATGCCTTCTTGGATTGATAGTCAGACCTTGTCATTTGCTATTTTTTTATAATGCAGCTCTCTGCTTTAAAATATTCTTCCTACTCTTACTTTGTCATATGATCATCATATTATGAGAGAGTATTCATTTTGAATTACATGTACATGCAAAGTTGTTTTGTAAACAAAACTAATACTTTGTCAATTGGTCAATAATTTAAGACATCATTTAAAATCCTTGGTCAAAACTCAAAATGGTGATGAGCAAAGCTTTTGTTGATGGTGTCATGGTATTGAATAGTTACTTATATTAAATTAACCTTTACTTATTAGCTTTCTCAGGCATTAGAGCTGCTAAATGGTATTCCAAGAGTTCTTGGTTCGAGTCCGGTCCGGCACATTTTATTCAACCCGAGACTTTTCACACCCAAAGGGGGACTGTGACTTTATATTATGTGTGCAGCTCAAAAGTCAATTAGAAATGTTAATAGGAATGGACAAATTTCAAGTGCAGAAGTGTGTCAAAGTACAGTACTATTCACTATATTAAAGGGGAGAAAATGTGAAAGCAGTCTGATAAGTTAGTGAGATGAGTTGCATAACAGCATTAATAGAGTTCTGGTTTTCTGTTACGGCTACTTATCCTACATGATTTCTGAACCAGCGACGAGAGAAATTAACAAATAGAATCAATATCCTTGATAATTTGCCACTGAAAAATTGCGCCTCGTCAGAAGATCTAACCATCGACCACTTGATTTACTGATCCCGATGCCAACTGCTTAATTTAGGTTTTTATTCTAAGGGTAAAATTGAAACAATATATCAATTTTTCCTCCGGGTTGTATCGGGTTTGAGATATTACTGATTATCTAGAGTTTTATGGTAATTTAATTGCATTAATCATTATGTATGATAAGAGTAAAAAGCTTGTAAAACACAGAAAATTCAAT
The DNA here is from genome assembly GCF_026571515.1 of Ruditapes philippinarum. Classification (NCBI taxonomy): domain Eukaryota; kingdom Metazoa; phylum Mollusca; class Bivalvia; order Venerida; family Veneridae; genus Ruditapes; species Ruditapes philippinarum. Next base: position 333,973 of record NW_026865446.1, on the reverse strand, counting down.
TTATCAAAACGATACTGTGAATTTTAATAATTAAATAGAAGTTGATGAAATACAATTCATCCTTGTACGGGTAGGTCTGTGGAGACTTTTGGTTTGATATTATTTATATTATGTTGGAATAATTAGTGATAGCAAACTGTCTGTAAAGTTTTTTTACAATTAGTTTGTTTAGTGTTTTGAGTTGTATTTGCAATGTTTAATATGTTTGTTTTTCTTTTGCAATGTTTAATACCTTTATTTTCTGGCAATAATTAATATGTTTGTTTGTCTTTTTCTGATGTTTAATACCTTTGTTTTCTTGCAACGTTTGATATTTTTGTTTTTCTTTTGCCATGTGTAATACCTCTGTTTTTTGCAATGTTTTTGCAATGTTTAATAGGTTTTGTTGTCTTTGCTATTCTTATTAATGAAGGTCTCTACTCTGAGCAATACCAGTAACACGTACAAGTGCCGTATTCACACCCCATGATGCGGATATGATACTTTGATTATTTTAACGTGACTATCAAATTAAATAGTATATATACACTTGTAATATATAATTTATAACCTCTCAGCGGTATTTCGATTGCTTTTCTAGGAACCAAGCATCCTTGTGCGAAACAATGCGGTGTCGTTGCTAATGGCCAATCAGAAGACTCTTTACAAAATACCAAACAGCTGATTAACAATGACGTAGAAAGCAATCGAAAAACCGTAGAGAGGTTTGAAACTCGAATATCGCTTGTATCAGATGCTACTAACGGTTATGAGTGATCCCACTTAATGTATTTAGTAATATTATTTAGTAAATTCAAGTGTTTTTGACCCGTACTTGGCTGACAAACATGTATTTGTCTCAATGCTTAGAGTACCCGAATTTCGTTGTGTCGCAATTTTTGTTGCACGAATGCGCTTGTTTCCTGATAAATATGTCATGAATGGAAAGAGTTAGAGACTTGTGGTCGTCTCATTTGGAAGCTAAATACAAACGTGAAATAGTGATAAATGTTTTTATTGTCTGGGCAATTGTTTTCACAACTGCCCGGGAAATGAACCCCTTGCTCGTAGACTCGAATCTTTAACTTATAGTATATTTTAAGGGTCTCATATTTCACAATTTGTTTGGTTTTTGACACATTTAAGATGGACACATTTTTTATCATTCTTGTACTATTTTTTTCTTTGTGTGCCTGTGATTCGACAGTCTGTTCGGTTTTTACGGTCTTTGACGGTCTCTGATTTTGAAAAAAATACAACACATTGATAATACGATTTTATCAAAATGAATTTCAGTTAATTTAATGTACGTAAATATGTTCCTTCTTTATGTAAGATTCAGGAGGCACTGTAATAAGCTTCTATTTCATATTGTGTCAGGTGGGTCGACGAAACAAAATTTAGTGACCGCATGAGTGGCGGTGGTATTGATTTTTACTCCGGATCACGGCAGTAAGCCACTTTGAATTAACCAGAGCACAATTCAGCCACCACATCGTTTATGGGCAGGCTGTCAAGCAATTACCAGCACTTGTTGTAGGAACTGAAACTTCTGTACATGGGCGACCAGAGGTATTGCGCGATTAACCGTAGAAAAGGATTTCATGATTAATCACAACGTAAGTGACCTTCACTTTCGGGGAATCGATCCTGGGTCGCTTGATGCACAGTCCAACACTTTACCTATTGAGCAAACCGGGCGGGTTGACCGCATCAGCGGTCACTTTTGTTCTTTATAGAACCGCTAAAATTAAGTGATGTATAACTATTTATGATTACCCTGTCGTTATCTCTTCAATCTTTGCACTTTATACTTTAATTTTGAGATATGTTAGATAAAAATAATTTTACACTTCTACCCTATGAATAATTTTAAGTATGCTGTTGTAGAAAATATACCAATAAAACGTTTGTTTTCGTTTTTTATTCCCCCGTGGTTTTCTTTATAAACTGGCATATTCCTGTTTGTCCGGGGTGTGTTCTCGGAGATCAGGGGGGCACATTTTGGGTCGAGGGGTTTTTAAGGGTCCCTTTGAACAAGAAATTGCCCAAATTACCAAAAGTCAGGTTGATGATAAAAAAGATTTGGAAAAATTTTTTTATATTTCTTTTAAAAGTTGCCTTTTTAGTTTCCCTTTTTCAAATTAACACCAATTCGAAATCCTTCAATGATCAATGTACAAAAATTTGACCCTTTCAATATATTTTGTCCCGTTTTAAAATACCCGGAATGTTGGGGTTTTTTTTTTTGTTTTCCAAAGGGGCCCCTTTTACATGCCCCGGGGGAAAAAATAAATAAACTGTCATAATTTTTGCGGTTTTTGGGTCGGAATATCCGCCCGGGAAAGGGGCTCGCCCGATTGCCTAACGAAAGGGGCCCAAAAAAATTTTTCCTATTCCCCAACCCCCAAAAAAAATATTCAAGATTCCCTTTCTTGCATATGTTTAAAATTCCATATTTTTTTTAAAAAACTTTTCCCCCCCAAAAAATAAATTTTTTCCCAAAGGGAAATGTTTAAAGGGTTTATTACACCCGTAGCTATTTTTTTTCCCCAGCGGGAAAGGAAAATTTTCGGGTTTTATTTTTTTAAAATTTTGGGGAAAATTAAAGTCATTTTTTTAATTTCCCTTAAAAACCCAAAAATTTTACGTTTAAAGTTTTCCCCAGGTTCGTCCCATAAAATGCGCCTTAAATGAAAACCAATTTTGTATAGCACAAATTAAATCAAACTTTGGGAACCCCCCAAAATTTTTCCCGAAAGAAATTTTTCCTTTCATTTGGTTTAAAAACCCGGAAACCATCTAGGGGCTTTTTTACAGCACATGTTAAAAAAATTTTTAAAAAAAGGAAAAAGTACGTTTTAAATTTTTAATTTTTTTCCGGTTTTGAAACCAAATCACTCTTTTTCACCAACCCCAGGCCCTGCCCCGGAAAATAAAAAACAAATTTGGACGTCAAATTTTCGAAAAAATTTTATTTTTCAAAATTTTTTGGGAAAGGGGACTCAAAACCGGGCGGTTCCCGATTTTTTAAAATTTCCTTTTTTTTCGACAAAATTTAAAAAAAATTTTTTGGGTATTAATCCCCCGGCTTTTTCGATTTTCATTTTTGTCTTTTTTGCTTTAGCTTAAAACCCAAAGTGTTTTTAAACCCAACTGAAAGAATTTCAAAATCTAGCAAATTTGAAAAAGGGCGCTTGCCCCAGCTTAAAAAATATGACCTCACCCATTTTGACTTTAAAAAAGGGAAGGAAAAACACCCCAAAAACTCCCCAGTTATTATCATTTTCGCCAAATAAGAAAATTTTTAGCGCCTTCCCATTTTTTTGGGGTGGTTTTTCTTCCAAAATGGGCCGTCCTTTTGTTGTATTTATATTGCTTTGTAACACCTTTGTATTTATCACTTGTTTTTAACATCGTTTCTGTTTTACATTTTGAAATTTAAATTTCCCTTTGTAAGGGATCTTTCCCCCCTTCATTGTAGGGGGGATTTTTTATGGGAAAAAATTTTCCAATTCGCCCAATTTTATCCCTCCCAAAATTTGGAAAAGTTTTCATTTGATACTTTTTCCCTTTGGTTAATATTTCCCCATGCTAAAAGAAATAAAAAACTGGTTTTTAAGGTTTGGTTTGTTCCTTTTCAGGTCAAAAAAAACCCGTTAAGTTTTTTTTAATTCCCAAAAACCTTTTTTTCTTTTCCCAAAATTTGAAATTTGGGCATAAATTTTAAACCCGCTGATTTTGAAAACCCAAAAAATAAAAATTTTCAAAAACTTGGAAAAAAAATAAAGTCTAATTGTTTTTGAACTTAAAAAAAATAAAAAGCCCCTAAAGTGGTTTGCGCCGATTTTTAAAAGGGTAAGGCCCCAAGGGAAAAAACAGTTTTTTTAATTCGCCAAAAAAAAAATCCCCAACGCATTTGGAAAACCCCCCATTTGAAAATTGGTTTTACACAAAATATGCATATTTCCCGTTTCTTTTTACCCTTAGGCCCTTCTTTTCATTCAATAAAACGCAAAATTTAATTTTTTTCAATTTAAGGGATTTTTTTCTTTTTTTCCAGGAAAAACGAGAAATTTTAATGGCCCCAAAAAACAAATTTTAAACCGGGCCAAAGCCTACCAAAAACCAAATATTTTTCCCAAAAAAATTGGGCCCGGCAAAAAATCAGCAGAAATTGTCCTTTTGGGTAAACGTTGAACACAAACGTTGGCAATTGGTCATAGCCCCCTCTCAAAGGGCATTTTAAAAACCCCAACCAAAAAATTTGGAAAAGGAATCTACCCTTTTTTTTTGTTTTTAAACAAATGTTCCGGGGGTATTTTCCTTTTAAAAGCCCCCTTTTTCAAACTTTTTTAAAAAAAAATGGGGGGAAAAATGCCAGTTCGTTTAAAGGCCGCAAAAAGGGAAAAATAATCAAAAAAAGTGACCTCTTTTTTTTAAAATTTTGAAAAAACCAAACCCTTTAAAAAAAGTGGGGAAAAATTTAAAAACCGGGAAGATTGGGAAAAAAAAATTTTGGGGTTTTTAAAAATGAGTATGCTTTTTCAAACTGAAAAAGGGAAACCCTTATGGCTATGGTTTTTTTTAATTTATTTTTCAAGGGCCGTCTAATCGAATGCCCTTTTTAAAAAAAAACCTTTTTAAATTTTTTCCAACCCAGTAAAGTTTGTAAAAAACTTGTTAATAAATTTTTTATTTTTTATTACCCCTTTTTAAAAAAATTTAGTAATGGCAATTTCCCAAAAAAAGGCCCCCCTGGCCCGGAGTTTATTTTTAAAAGGTTTAAATTTGGGGAAAAGGTTTAACCCCGGGGGAAAATTTAAAAATTTTGGGACTGTTACAAGGGAACAAAATTTTTTCAGTATAAAATCTTTTTCCCCGTTTGGGCTTTTTTTTAAATAAAATGAAAAAAATGGCCCGCCATTTTTTTCTCATTCCCTTCTTATTTTCGACGATAGGGGAATTTACCGAAGTAAACCAAAATTTTTTCTTTGCAACCCCAGATTCATTTCCCCCGTATTAAAAAAATCTTTTTGTTTAAATAGTCAACAGGAAACAATCCGTTTTCAACGGAAGTAATTGTAATGTAAAGAATTTTGTGTCAAACTGGAACATGCAGACAGTTTAAAGCATGTAACATAGGATAATTTAACAATTTTAACCAGTGAAAACGTTACAGAATATAGTTGGTGGACAGACATCTGTAGGATATCATCGTTATTTTCTAAATGCACTTTGTCAAAAACCATTGCGAAGAATATTCTGGATGCAGAAGGATCAGATTTCACAGATCATAACCGTGTAAATGGGTTAGTGTTTTGTATTCAAAATAAAACCTAGCTTATTGTATGTTTATGATTTGTTAGATATCATCTCTTGCTTAAAGATAAAAGAAAAAAGAAATCTTCTCAAGTAGGCCTAAAGTACACTAAAACTTAAAAAGTAAGGACAGTTTTTAGTTATTGTTACTCTTGGTTTATTTTTGTTTCAGTTAGATTTAGTTGACAATTTCAGATCATCACAGTATTTTTGTTCGGGGTAATAAAATAAATAACACATTTTTTTGTGAGTTACAGCAAAAATACCATCCCTCTTAAAAATACTGTTACCCTCGGCTACGCCTCGGATAACAGTATTTTCCTCGGGATGATATTTTTACTGTTACCAACAAACCCATGTGTTATTTATATACTGTCGCTGTATAACACAAAACAACAGTCACCAATGTTTTCAATATGTCGATCTTGAATGATCTACTAGCATTTGCTTTTCGGTAAGTCAGGAAAGTATAGTCTTTAAGATGTGTTGCTGTCATAAAACACGCCAACTCTTTATAGAATGACCAGTTCGAATGTGAACTTGGTAAGGCCATCAGCATAAAGTTCCAATTATATAATGACTACGAATGACGAGCAAAAATGTGATACTTGCACGACATTCAAAACATCATTCGCTTTACAATGAAGGATGAGCTGTAATATTTTGGTTGCACATTAACGTATACATTGTATTAAATGCTATATGGTAGTGAATACAAACAACGGCAATTCTGAAGAAAAAAAAATTAAATAAAATACTTATTTTGTGATTCTTGATTATTGGATACTTGTGTGTTCCACTGCCGTTTGATGAGGTTCTGTTCTGTTCTGTTGTAACATTTGAAAAGTGTCATTAACGTGAAACCTTTACATGCTTTAATGTGAAGATAGTAAAACGATTTAATCATATATATTCTTGTACCCATTTCTGTATATGTTTAGCCCTTTTTCTCTATTATTCACTGTGGAGAAATATTTGATATATAAATTTAAGAAGATAGTGCATTGTTATACGGTAAGTGATGCTGAAGAGGTGTAGGGAAAACCGCAAACGTTCATGTGACTAAGATCATTTGAGAATATTATTGGAAAGAGGTATATTTTGAAGTCGTTTTTGAGGATAAATTTGGTTCTTCGCGTCCTTTAACAATGTTTAGCATGCATATCATTCTCACATTCTTTCTCAAGTTATCAAAGTATTTTCTTTTCGGCTATTCCTTTAAATGTAAGTTTATGGAAAATTAATTCAGTTGTCCTGTGACATATCCAAGAATTGTCTGACAAAAACAAATAAACTTTAATTGGAATTACACACCTCCTCTATTGTTTGTGACAGGTCTATACGTTTCAGATAGACCTGTTTAAACAAAAGAAAGTCCGTTATGAGGTATATATTTTGCACGTGCACAGGTCTGTTCTAGTCGGACAGACCCGGTCATGAAAAACACGTGGAAAAAAAGACCTGCCTATGCGCAGAAAAGGAAAACATGAAATGTTCATGAAAATAAATGTATATGATTGTCTAAATATTCCTGTGTTACAAAATCTGGATACATTTTTTAAACAAGATAATGTTTATTGAATGCACTTAGCAATTATCCCAACATTCCTTTATTAAATCAATGGATAGCATTTCAAAAGTTAGGACACATTTAACATTTATTAAATCGCGTCTTTTTTCCAAAGTAGAATATAACAAATATATGGACGCTTAAAGTTCATTTCTATGAAACTATAACAGTTGTCACAGCATACTTATTACAATTTAAATCACCTAATCCATAACATCTTAAACGTTCTAGAAAATTCATAGTATATACAAATTGTACCAAACAGTCATGTCGAAAACTTTAACAAAAATATGTCCGTTTCAAACGCATTTGTGATTTGCCTAGGAAACTGCAGCTACCCACAGTTAATAGTCAAGTCCCTGGTAACATTCCCACCCGCGGAATCAATAGGATTGTTAAATCCCCGTTCATCTCGCCCCTCTCTCTTTGAGTGCTTTATCCTGTCGTACTATTCAACCGGTGAAAAATCAAAACTGATTTCCCTTGAAAACCTTCGCATCCAGGGTTTAGTTTCAAAGAATGCTACACAACAACGTTAAAGATATAATCAAAGACTTGCTTATAGTGACATGCATATAAAAGTACTTAAAGTGGATTGGTCTACAAAGGGCACATCTCCCATTAGTATTTCAAATACCGATAGAAACGATAGAAATGTATTATTCGGATTCTTTTTTTAAAAAAAAAAGTCTTTAAAAAAAAGAAATGTTAGTAAAGTTATAAGTGATTTAACATAACCATATATATGATGAGCGATCATATGTTATTGTAGAACACGTTATAATATCTGCTATATGAAATACTATTTCGGATCATGTATCTTACACTTGCCAACAATATTCAATGTACATATGTAAGTCTTTCGTGGTCTGCTGGGTATCCGGAGATATGCCCCTCAGACAGCTGCTTCTCGGAAGTTTGCCACCTTTTTGCAGTGGGGGACATTTACCCCTTATATCTTTGTAAGGTGCGGACATTTGCCGCTCTCCCCTCTCCCCTGTTTTTAAAATGTTAAAATATTTAATTGTTGAATTGTTTGTTACAAAAATGCATCGCCTTTTGTCGAAATTCCATTGTGTTTGAATAATTAAAAACTAACGCGCAACTTTGTACACACAAAATAGCATCCATAAATTAATAAAATTAAAAAAAAAGCTTGCCTGTTTATGCGCTGCGTTAAAAAAATCTTTGTGCATTACATCAAATGTTTCGGATCAGCCATTGCTGAAGCCAATTGTTTGACGGTGTGTAAGTTGGATATCGGCCTCGTACATCGATCTTTCTGTTTAGGAAAGACCTGGTCACGAATTTCATGAAACACCTCGAGCGCTACGCGCTCTCGGTGTCACATGAAATTCGTGACCAGGTCTTTCCTAAACAGAAAGACCTCGTACTCGGTCGATATCCTATACGTACTTAAGATTTCATAAGACACATTTTCAAATGTTTCCCATTGTAAAATGTTATTCTCATATAAATTTCAAACATTATCCAATCTAAGTCACTCATAATATCTTAAATTTGACATGATTATCTGAGAACTGGGATTCACGTCATATGTAATTTCCGTTTAGATGTGTCATGCCTGATAAACTCAGTACATATCATACGCCACTTAGAGATAATTTTTATAATAACTCTAATCTTTGTATCATCTATAAACTTTAATAGTTAATAGTTCGCCTTGTTGCAAATAAACGATTGAAAATGATTTATTTCTGTAAAGTTGTAATATTTCTATTTGTTGCTTGTGTTCGCGGTGATCAGGGAGACACAGTTGATGCGAGATTTCAAAAGCTGGAACAAGAAATCGTCAAGTTACAGAACACAGTGGTTGATTTACAGAGACAGGTTGATGAACAAAATGATGGTATGTATTGCTAACCTTTAACCTGTAAAAATTTGAGGAATGAATTTATCATGGTTTACTTTTTGAATTATCCATTTGAAAATTAAGAAACTGCAATATCAAAATCAAGATCATTAACTTACCAACAGTATAGATGTGTAGCAGTATAGATTTGATTGAGCGGACTGGCTTATATCTATACTGGTACAAAAGGCTACACACGGTCGGTTCCAGCAGGTATAGGGTTAATGCCGATCAAATATTCTTTTATCTGTGAAATATGCTTTAAGTTAGCTTAAAATGGTTAATTGTGAAATGTATACTAGAATAAAGGAAATGAAGAAAAGAGAAAGAGAAAAAAACAAATAATAAGCACAACAACAATTATTGTATCGGGAATTATTGGGTTGTAAGCAATGTATTTCTACATGTTTTTGATACTTTTTGTTATGAGATGACTTTTTTAAATGACTTAATGTGAACTAAAGATATGAATTGTAAAAATGGTAATGGTAGATAAAAACTGCACGAGCTAGCAGAAAACATAATCTTAATACCAGTAAAGAGTAAAGAAAATTTGGATTTTCAGTTGTTAATGGATTATGAATGTTTGGTGATAGATTTTCTTTTCAGTAATTTTTGCCTTTTTCAGGTAATGAGTATATGTCGGTGGCGTTTACAGCAGGCCTTTCAAGAACCATAACAAACATGGGCTCACATCAGCAGATTGTTTTCGACCACGTGATCACAAACGTTGGCAACGGCTATAGTCCGTCTCACGGTCATTTTACGGCACCAATAAAAGGAGTCTATGTGTTTTTCGTAGTTATAACAAATACCCCAGGATATTCCTCCAGTGTGACGCTTTTAAGAAATGGAGGATGGATTGGGTATGCGTTAGCTCATGGAGGAAGTCAAAACAACAATCTGTATGTAACGTCAACAATAGCCGTAACAATTGAATTACAGCAGGGGGATGAAGTCTGGGTTCAAAATGAGTATGCCTTTACATCAGTCGAAGAGCTTTATGGTGGCAATTGGTCTACTTTTTCAGGACATCTTTATTGATACCATGTAAAAATTTAAGATATTGTTTGCATACTCTTTTCCTATAATAAAAAGTCTTGTATACATGTTTTTCTACATTAAAAAATCACATTTAGTCTAATCTTATTTTCCCTTTACCCCATTCAGTATTTGCATTTACATGGCTGGTTCTTGTACAATTTTATGAGGATAACATTTGCCATCAGATCGGCATTTACAATTCAGCATAATATACTTTCAAAATGTCCACCTGAACTGGTCTGCTAGCAAGATATTCAGCTCGACATAAGTACTTTATACCGGAAACACACGTTAAAATTGACTTACTCTGCAATCAATTCATAATTGAAAAAGTGCCCCCCTTAAGCATTTTGAGTTCAATTTTTGGTTTTGGCCAGGTCACTTTAAATGATTTCTGAGATTGTGTGTCTTTTTGTCATATTATATAAAAACATAGGTAAATTTCAATTTTTTCTGCAATCAATCCATTATTAAAAGTGTTATTACGTATTTTGGGTGAAATTATCGATTTCCACAGAATAACTGGAGTTTATTGAGAATAACTTTAAGGAGCTTAGTGAATACATACTTGATATGTAAATATATTATATCCAATTTTATGTTAAGTTTATTTTTATTGCAATCAGCACTTTATAGGAATTAACCCCTTTTAAGCAATTGTTGCATTATTGGTTTCTGCAGAATCGTTTTTGAAGGATTTAAAGTATTCTGTTTATATTTGGCTCGCAAGCATGCTGTATCAAAACACAAGTTTTATAAGATTTGATTGAAATACTGGGAGCGTGGTGTCCGCATTTTATTGGTTTCTACATAATAATTTCAAGGGAGTTCACTGTATTTTGAATGCAAGTATATAATATCAAAACAGAATTGAGGTTTGATTTAATTTGTAATCAACTAATCGCAACGTTGATTTAATTGATTTTTAATCAAATTGAAATCAAGTAATAATTTTTTATACTTTACTATAATTGGTTAACTTATTACCTAAAACAAGAAACTGTATCCTTTTTTTCACATTTGATGGAAAAGTCATGATATAAGCCATTAACAATAATAAAAAATCTGGAAACAAAGTGATGCCTCGGAAGCATTAATCACAACAAAATTACATGAAAATTGCAGACTTGGTTTGATTGAGTCTGCCACATGAGGGATAATGAATAAGAGCAACATCCCTCACGCCGGCTTGAGAACGTACTCAGTTCTCAACACTTAATAAAGCTAGCATCGATGATCCCGAAGGACAAGAAAAATATAACGACACTGAAGAAATAAATTTGTCTTTAACATGATATCTTCCCGAAAATTTGCCATCATACGAATATTGCCCTGCCTCAGCCACGCGGCATTTTATAATTTGCGTGGACCAAAAAGCCAATACATTAAATATTATTTTCTTCCATAACTTTTATATATTTCTTTATTGTTTTGCAGAAAATGTGAAGAACCTTCTCATTCTTGTGAGTTATATATACACAGAATGTTTTAGGGGAAAATCAGTATTTAACGTCAGGTAAAACGGCGTTATTGAAAAGTCAAATATTCACAATGCTTTACTTTACGAAAAATATGTTCACCCTAAAACGTTCTTTTCATGGGTTCCTTGCCAGATTTAAACTTTATCCAATAAATACTAATGAAATATTAAAGACAATTATGGCAGAATGTAAAACCTGGGCCGTTAATTGTATCGATTATCTGCCCCCACCAAGATCATAATTCCTTTTAATAACCTTTATGTAGTGCGACAGAGGCTTCATGTTGACAAGAAATATGCTTTATTACTAATATATGTTCATTCAATTTGACTATTCATGTCATGGAAAATAAAAATGAGAACATGTCGTCTTCCTTTACCAGGAAAGCTGGAACATCAACATATGAACTAAACTGTGTCGGGTGTGACTGAAACCCAATCAAACAAACAAACTAACTTTAAAATGAGGTTATAAGATGTCCTGAGAATGATGACTGTTTGTAGCCAGCCACCTCCTCATGTGCTAAATATGTATATTCATTTTGCACCCAAACTTCATCACCATACTGTAACTCAACAGGGATCGCGCTCGTTGACGTGACCAGTAACCCCTTATCAGTAATGCTTCCATAGGCAGCTACCTTGCCAATCCATAAACCATTTCTCAAAACAATAACTGTAACAGATTTGCCAGCAACATTTGACAGCATCACAAAGAAAACGTAAACCCCATCGACAGGCGCAATGAAATGACCGCTGAATTTGTTGTAGGCATTTCCGACGTTTGTGATAACTTTGTCGAAGACTACATGTTGAGTTGACTGCAGATTTGTTATTGGTTCCGATAAGTAGGCTAAAAATGCTACCGACTCATTTTGTGACACTGCAAAATTAAGAGAATAAGTACTAAAATACTCATAAAATAAACATTGTGGTCTTGAATTTAATAATGTTTTATATCACTTATGAATGCCACATCATAATAAATGCACGATAAAATCGATAGATTTTAAATGCGGCACGGGTTTTATTTCTTTTTCATTTTCATGAGTATAATATAATGGGGTCAATGCGGTAATGAATGTATAAATGTATAAATAAATAATATTGAATGCGTGTAGATTTAATATTGAATTTATCGAACGAGTTGACAAAATCATATTATGCGAGCCTCTGGCGCTCATTATTTTACTGTTTTTTTTTCTAACTTATATTAGTCATTAATGTTAAGTTACAATTGTACCGATCATAAATCTATTGGATACACTCATTCAAGATCCTGTATGTTGTAATTAGTGTTGTTACCACACTTAAGTGAAATTTTATATATGTATTTAATTATGTTTCTAAAACAATTTTCAAACATCGAAGATATGAACTGCAAATTTTTGTAATCATTAAAATATATGCATTCATTTCTTATTGAAAAAATTGACTTAGACCTTACAGAAAATAAATTTCTAATTACCTAAGGGTTATTAACTTAAAATGTAAATTCGGTTATATCTTTACAAATAATGTTTTTTGGAACATAAAATAAAGATAAATCTTCATTTGAGAGGTATATGTATGATACAAAACTATAACAATATTGTATTACCGGGCCTTTAATTATCTTGTGATAAAAGAAAAATATTTTGATTCACCATTTTGGATATTAACTTGTTTCTGTAGCGATGCAACTGTTTCTTTTAACTTGTCCACTTCGTGTGTCAATATCCTTAACTTTGTTTCTACAGCACTTTCTTGTACATTAACAAACGCGTTCGAAATAATAAAAAGACATACGAACACGACATTTTTTAACGATATCATTTTTATAAGTGATGTCGAATTGGCTTCAAATTATCATAATGATGCAAATATGCGGAAACATGAGTGAGACGAAATAAATCGGTAGCCTAGGAACTGTGGCATACAGTCTTAAGTATAAAGAGAGGCAGAGTAACTTCATTTTATGATAAGATAATTCAATTATTTATTTGATATAAAGTTTATCTAATTTAAACCGTTTAACCTGCATAGTAACATATTGTTTCTTACAATTTTCTTATAGTAATGCAAGTCACATTCAATCTGATACAACACATAACATTGAAACAATGAAATTTATTTTTATAACGCTTAAAATCATTTGACTAACGTTTTATTTTACATACGTTTGAAGGGGCATGTTGAGGTAAAAGCAATATTGAAGACTGAATTTTGGTTGGGGTTAACGGGGCACCAAGACTAAAAGGCAATATTTCGATTTTTCAACTTAATTGGTTAAAGGAAACCTCAGTTCCACCCCCTGCATTATACGGACACCTGATTAGAACTCTCGACGCTCCGTAAGGTACTTGTAGCTGGATAACTTCCTCACATAATAGAATCCAAAGTCTTTAACGTGATTCAAACCCACATAGTTAAGGGGCAATTAACGGAAAATAACAGTAAATTTCATAGAAAACTATAAATACCAACATTTGTATTTAGTGCGTTATATGTTGGATAACTATGGTTGCACACATGTGACATGTGTGTGTTTTATTTATCTCGTGCGCACGAGTTACTAAGTCGTGGCCACGAGATAGTTAAGTCGTGAGAACGAGATACTATGTCGGGGCTATGAGATACTATGTCGTGGCTACGAGTTATTAAGTCGTGGGCACGGGATAATTAAGTCGTCGGAACGAGATACTATGTCGTGGCCACACGTTACTAAGTCATGGCCACGACATAGTATCTCGTTCCCACGACTTGATTATCTCGTAGCCACGACTTAGTAACTAGTGGCCACGACATAGTATCTCTTCCAATGACCTAACTATCTCGTAGCCATGACTTAGTATCTCGTGGCCACGACCTTATATCTCGTGGCAAACTCGTGGCTACGACATAGTATCTCGTTCCTACGACTTAACTATCTCGTGGCCACGACTTAGTAACTCGTGGCCACGACATAGTTTCTCGTGCGCACGAGATAAATAAACACACACACATACATGTCACATTTGTTCCACCTTAGATAACGCAATAATAATAATAAAATAAGTTGAAATCATTATTATCAAAATTAATAATAGTTTTCAGTCCGATACATACGCTGCCAGAGGTAGCGGAGGGTGAATAAAGATATGATTTAAATTATATTCGGATAAAATGAATGCCGAAGAACGGCGATGATAAACTTACATTACGATGAATATTAGAGTTTTGTTTGTTTTTTTCATGCTGGGTCGACACTATAATGATCATTCTTCTGACGAAGTTCCAGGTTTACTGGTGAAGAAAAGGCGCTTGCATAATTTTAGACACGACCGAAAGATTTTTTTCGTAAATAATAAAAATAGACATTTGAAATAGTATTACTGACCTGCATTTTTGATTGGTTATTACAAATAACAAATAACGAAATGTCTTGTATATGTGGTGTATAGTTAGATGATTAGCGATGACCAAAAACAGTTACACAAACCAATTCATAATAAAAAATGATTTATGAACGTCTTAATTACCATTCGCAGCGTTAAAAAAATGGTAAGTGCAAAGCTTTCAGATTGCCAAAACTATTTTTCGTACTGCTATTCTTGGCAATTAATACTAAAATATTTTATAGACACTCTCTCTATCTGTCCATTTAGTGCATCAATTGTTATCATATTATCTTCATTCTTGCACTGGCTACTACTTCTCAAGAAAGTATTTATGATTTATGCCGCTCTTCGTTTAATCTGACCATTTTGTTCCTAGAACTGTGCCTCATTTGTTATTATGTAGTTTTCATTCTTTGTTACAGCTGATACTGATTGTGTTGCTTGCATTGCAGTGTTTAAAACGTTTATCACATACCCGTGTCGTTTTTGAGACTCCTTCAAAAAGATATGGCACGGCCGTGCATATATTTTGTCGAGTTGTTACTTGCGTTATACAAATGTAGCTTTAAGACGCGATAAATGTTACACAATAAGCGTATTCATATTACTATAAACAGTTTTTTGATTTTATTTATCTGATAAAAAGAATATTATTACTTCGCGAGTTTGTAGTTGCTGTCTTATAATTAAGCTCTGTAGCAAAATTGACAGTTAAGGCAACCAATACCAGAATAGTAATAGGAACTCAATACCGTGACGATATCACTATAGTATTTATAATTTTATTAGTTTCGTATCTGTTATGTTTAGGAACTGTCAACGACTTGCGAACAACAGTAAAATTGTTTGAGAAACATATAAACAAATTTCAAATATCCCATTTGAAATAACGACGATTTAATTAAAATTACAAGCATTTCTACAGAAGTTAACATAAAGTACATGTACAATCATACATAATATTCCAAATATATTATTCAACTGTTTTAAGAAATTGACATCTTTCCTTTCCTTCTACAATCAAATACTATAAAATTACATGTAAAATATTACGTTTATATATCAAATTACAAACTGAAAATGTTATTTTTTAAAGTGTGTACTTGTAGTACTTGTGTATAACTTTACATTTTCCTTCATTAAAATACGTTTTAGTGTAATGAATAACTACATAAGAATGATTTAGTGCGCTCCCGGGATTCAATTTAATCCTAAAATAACAAATGTTAAAGTCCTAAATAGTCCAATATTTAGGCGTGTTAAATAAATGTTGAATTCCACAGTTATCAATTTGACAATTTACGCAGCTGATTCATTTATCGATGGTTTACATAAATTTGTTACCTATAAATATTTTCGTCACATATTTTACGTTAGCATAAACATATTTAAACAAACAGCATGCTTGTCTGACATACTTTGGCCAAAATTATTGATATAAACGCCATGTGCATGGTGTCTTTAAAAAAATTATACCTCACCAATACCCATTTGTTATCCTTTTCTATAATGTCTATAAATTATATAATAAATAATACTTATTACATGCATTACAAATGATTGTTGGCATGCATTACGTATACAGTTATTTCCTACACAAAAACAAGTTTCTATGAAACATTCTTTTTTGTACTTATTGTCTAAAAGACAGTTTTGAACCTACTGAGTGTTATAATTATTATTGTAAATCTCTTAATGACACCCTTACTGTCCACGCAAGAATATTTATGCACATTCACATGTATACATGTAAGCATGTCTTTAACACTTATATACTTTTAAGAAATGTTTACGTTTGTTTCCAAAACTTCCACTGCTGATGTAAAGATGTTGATCGTTAGCATTCAAATGCATTGCTTGTGGGCCTGTTACTCCATCTCCTGGTCCTAGTAACACAATAGCCTCACTCAGGTCTGACCTCATTTTGTAAACAATGTCCTGATGCCTGTTACAGACGTAGACTGACCCAGATGGAACAATGATAATACGTTAATACCATACGGGCATTCTAACTCACCGTGATACAAGTTCAATAGATTACCATTCATATCAATGGACAAGACTTTGTCCAACTCCCCATCAGACACGTATATTGCAGTCTCGTCAGTATTCACAGCGAAATTATGAGGAAAAAAACAACGTTTTCTTACTTCATCATCCGGTTTGATCGTCTTGATTATTGAACCTGTCGGCTGGAGTTTCTGAAACTTAACAGGCTTCCAAAATGACACATACAGATATTTGTTCACCATCCTCACCCTTGCCGTGATGCCGTTGGTTTTAATTGTGCGGTCTATAACCAGTGTTTCTCGTATGTCTAAAGTCTGTATCAGATAACAGTCTTTTAATACAACAGCTATCTGGTCATTCGACATCGCTGTTACTGCAAGTGGCTTAGATTGTAATGGTAGAACGTCTTTAATTCTGTCTTTTGAGATATCCACGAGTTTCAAGCATTTATTGAAAGCATCAAATAGGACAAGCTCGTTATCTGAGACTAACGCCATGTCTATGATAAGACATTCCTCTTTTTTGTCATTATGTGATGCAACGTTGATGTCGCGGACGTAAGTAAACTCTTCATTTGTGGTTTCTTCACCGGTCATTTCGTCTCCGATATTTATCTTAGAAACTGAAGCGGTTCCATCACGACGGATTCCTTCATTTGCTGCTTTGTTCATTTTTATAACGTGGTGCTTAGTTATTTCATCTCTAGAGTGGCACTTGCAACATTCATCGCAAAGATAACAGCAACAATCTTCACAGTATCCAGCTGGTTTTACTTCTGCTCCAACTATTTTACACGGAGTACAGAATGTAGGGGATTTTCTCGGTGACATGCCATCTTTTCCAACCTTAGCGTGATTCTTTGATGAATTTCTACTTAAATGACTCTCAAAGCACATGCTGCAAAGATATATTTTGCAACCTGAACAGAACCACTCAGCCATGGCATCATCTCCGACACTTTTACAAGGATCACACTTGTGGTATTCTTCTGGACTTTTGTAACCTGATGCTACTGATTTCTTGTCACTTAGTATGTATTCCTCAGAACTGACATACACTGATGCATCAGAGCTTTTTGTTCGTGTTCCCTCTGGTTTCTTGTCACGTTGTTTGTCTTCCTCAGAGCTGACATACACTGAGGCATCAGAGCTTTTTGTTCGTGTTCCCTCTGGTTTCTTGTCACGTTGTTTGTCTTCCTCAAAGCTGACATACACTGAGGCATCAGAGCTTTTTGTTCGTGTTCCCTCTGGTTTCTTGTCACGTTGTTTGTCTTCCTCAGAACTGACATACACTGAGGCATCAGAGCTTTTTGTTCGCGTTCCCTCTGATTTCTTATCAAGTTGTTTGTCTGCCTTAGAGCTGACATACACTGATGCATCAGAGCTTTTTGTTCGCATTCCCTCTGATTTCTTGTCACATTGTTTGTCACCCTCAGAGATGACAGGAACAGATGTATCAGAGCATCCCTGTATTTTCACCTTTCCCTGTGGTGTAGGTTTTATTATTACGTCTTTTCCTTTTCGTCGTCCACTTACATTGTCAGCCATATTAACAAAGTTCAAATTCCAGAAATAAATTAATGCACAATAGCTAACGGTTCTACTTTTATATTTTTTTAGTTTTGTCTTTCATGAAAATATAATGAGTTTAAAAAGATTATTATATTTTCTGATTTTTACATTAATTCACAGAATAAATCGTCCTATGTAAATGTCGCCCTTATCTTACTGTTTCCCTTAAACAAGGTACGTAGCTATAGAAATTATCAAACACTTGCAGGTAAAACAAATACCCTCATCGACTGTTTATATCGATTAAAACCACAATACCCATTATAACGAAGTGATTGATGAGCTTTTTTTTATTATAATCTGTCTTTCAATACAATCTTTTAATACAACAGCTATCTTGTCACAAGATATCGTTGATAATACATGTGGTTTTGATTATTTTCTATATTTATATTATTCTTTGAAAATTGTATATATAGATTTTTCTTTTTTTATTTTATCTTTCTTACTTGAGAAAAGTTTGGCCTTAAAGGGTACACATGCATTAATTTGATCAAAGCCATGAGCAGCATTATTGAAAGCATTTGACATGTAGAAAAAATAACACAAACCCGAATGATTTTGTTCAAGGTTATATTCATCTGCATGAAAAACAGTTGTTTACACAGTGTAATTCTTTGAAAGTGTTACGCCGGATATATCATTTAGAATATACCCTTTTTCAAAACTGCATGTCTGTATATGCAATTATACATCTTGCTTTGACTTAGTTTAAGTGACCTTTATGGCACGGTGACCTTTATTAACTAAATAAGCAAGGACTGGTTTTACAAACCTTTGGCGGACCAAAGAATCATTTGCCCAGAACACACCTAAACACCAGTAAGCAGACGGACACAACTGGTAACATGATTTTAAATTGAGGAAACCGAAACTATTTAAATATACTAAATTGAAAATTGTAATTTCAGATAGAAATTATAAATAAATTTTTTTAAGTGGCATAAAAATTCTTATGTCCAAAATAAATAAATAAAAAAAAACTTTGGTCATTATGCTTCACAATAGACTTCTGACAAAACGGACAAAATTCAACCAAAAGCAGTAAACACTATAAGAAAATTCTAAACGAAACTAATAAAAAATATATGTGACTGAATAGCTAAAGAATTAAGAGTAAAAAGCTATTAGTAAAGACGAAAACAAACGTTTAAGCTGAACCAGATGACCGATATACAAATGTAGTAAAAGAATTTTATACGGCAATTTGCCTTCAATTTTAATCTTATTTTGTTAGACATATGATCTGCTTTGTTTTATAATATACATTCTGGGTAATAAAGTCGGTTTTATAAGTTTTAACATAAATAGAAACTCACAAATGAAAAAAAGCCGGCTGAAGAGAGATCTGAAAGTCAAAGAAAATATGGATATAATATTTGAATGAAATTATCACTATGTAGACATAGAATAAGATGTTGGTGATTTTAAAAGTTTCACGCTTAAATGCTGCGAAGTCCACCATTTTCCTCAGACAAGCTACTTGTATTAGACAATGGTGCAGAAATAATATGGATTTCAATTATTTAATTTTTCTGACAATTTAAAGCTGTTTAATCGGTATATTAATTAAGTAACCAAATATACTGACATATTGACAGATCAAGTAAGTTGGTTTATTATACAAAAGTAAAAAAAATGTGTACATATGGAAATAATAAGTTTTGTAGCAGTTACGAAACATTTAACCTGGCTTTACATTTTCATTATCCCTCATGTACAGACTCAATCAAACCGAGTCTGCAGTTCTCCTGAATTTTGTTGTGATTAATTCTTCCGAGGGATCACTTTGTTTCCAGATTTTTATACTTCACAACAGCAGGTGTCAAGTGCTGTGTGGCAGCTGTAAAAAGTTGCCCCGTACTTCACTTCAGTGTTGTTATATTTTTCTGGTCCTTCGGGATCATTGATGCCAGCACTATTAAGTGTTGAGAATTGAGTACCGCTCAAGCCGGTGCTAGGGGGCGTGAGGGATGTTGCACATTTTCATTATCCCTCATGTACAGACTCAATCAAACCGAGTCTGCAATTCTCTTGTAATTTTGTTGTGATTAATGCTTCCGAGGGATCACTTTGTTTCCAGATTTTTATACTTCACAACAGCAGGTGTCAAGTGCTGTGTGGCAGCTGTAAAAAGTTGCCCCGTACTTCACTTCAGTGTTGTTATATTTTTCTGGTCCTTCGGGATCATTGATGCCAGCACTATTAAGTGTTGAGAATTGAGTACCGCTCAAGCCGGTGCTAGGGGGCGTGAGGGATGTTGCACATTTTCATTATCCCTCATGTACAGACTCAATCAAACCGAGTCTGCAGTTCTCCTGAATTTTGTTGTGATAAATGCTTCCGAGGGATCACTTTGTTTCCAGATTTTTTTTTAACATAATGCATTGAAAAAGGAAAAGGCTTATACAAATCCACTTATTTCATAACCATTCTATCTATTCATAATCACATTATATTTTATAATGTCCCAGAATATCTGGAAGATATGGATTTTTTTTCGTTTTAACGTATAGCGATCCCTTCTCTGGCGTAATGTCAATTATTCCCTATTCATGGAAAGTTGGTGTCCCGTCAATTTAGAACGAAATGATTTTTCTTTAAATTTCAAAACCCCCTTGTCTAAGAAAAGTGAAAATCGGCGTCCTTCGCATTACTTTTACCCAGGTAAAATGTGTTTTTAAATCGTATCAAATGTAAAAAGACTATACAATTAGAAGGATTAAATATTGTTAAAGTATTAATTTTAAGCACCTGGTATGACGTTGCAGTGTACGTTTTCACTTCACTTCCTGGTGAAAGATTAAGTTAAAGGAGATTAATTTATCAAATGTTGAAAATAACTTTATTGAATCAATTTGTAATCATTTTAGCAATTTTAAGCGGCAAATCAATATGTTATTGACAAGGGTTTTTCAAAAGAAGATTTAATTCGTTCTTCTGAGAACGAAAAAGGATGTATACTTTTTATGACTTAAGATAAAAACAGTGGAATTCCATAAATGTATGTTCAATTGACAGTTAACCGTTCCAAAAAAATATTATTTAGTATGAAATATATATATACTAGCAAATTGAGATTAAACGGAAGAGAACTCTTGCTCTGTTTATCTAGTGTTTATTTATTTGATAGAGTATTCTTACCAGTTTACCTTCATTAAATCAACCATTTTCTCAAAACCAGATAGAAAAATCCGTAAATGTTACTATAAATGGTGGTGTTGAAAAATCTTATCTTACATGGGCTTATCTCACACTTCACGTGCAGCACTTCTTTACGTATTCCTACACATACTCCTATTTTGACAAAAATGAAACGTTACGAGGAAAAAAAAACATGCATAAAAAATTTGAGCTTTTCTTATAAATTGTCCACGAAATGGAATTAAATTAATAATAACTTTTGCGCTTCAATGAGTCCTACTCAACCTAGGTCCGACTTTTTCCTTATCGATCTGTTACTAAAATAGCACACAAACATTCGTAAAATCGGATTTTATGACATTTTGCCTGGAAAACATCCATGTTTTCTGTTATGGTAACGATGCTTCTTAATTGACAAATCTTATATTAAATTCATTTTGCCAAAATTACTAAATCTTCGCAATTGTTAAAACGCCTTTTTTCAACCATTGGAGTATGGACTGAATTCCTTATAAACACTAATATTTAGACATTTTCCACTTTTAATGTTGATGTATTTATCATGATGACCTTGCTTTTGATTACGAGTCTCATCTGAATTTATTTTCATTGAATATTTCGACATATAAACTGGTTCGGTAGGTTTTTTCGGACGCTTATATAAATTGTAATCGTGGTAATAAATATTTTACATGTTACTTACTGCTAAAGTAATTTGATGTGGATGTAGATCGAAACCATGTGTTTGTTATTTTACATCATAGAAATCTATTTAGGGGATACAAAATGTTAATGTATTTCCGAATGTTTTAAATCTTCTCACATTTAACGGCCATGCATTAATCTTATTTGTATAAATCATCATAGTATATGAGTATAACGAGTATACAGCAAAGTAAAGCCAAATTAAATATGAATTTTATAAACATGTATTTTGTATATTTCACCGATGAACTGATACTCCTCTTTTTTATCTACCCATCAGTCAGTATGATTTCTTTTTCTGTTTTATTTTTTGTCTCAATAATACAATGACAATGACAAAATTTACTTGCTTCTTGACATTGCAAAACTATAAGACACAGTATATTTATTTATCATGCAACTGCTATGGTAACTGCCCGATAACACTTGTCTGATAATTATTTTTGATATCACGTCAGTAGCCTGATATCAAAAATTAGCCCCGCCCATTTTAACGGACTTTTTTCAATTGCTTATATTCGAGCATTTTCATCAGCATGTGAATTCTACAATGTAATCTCATACCCTTACAAGTCTTGAATCAATATGCGAAAATTATTTATTTATTTATTATTTGAATTTCAATTACGAATAAATTAGATAGCGAATAGTTTTAGCACCAACTAAATGAAGTGACGTCATAATTTATATTGCAAATGACATCATCGATGTTCACGTCATACGTAATAGTTATAGAATATATACGAGGACTTTACCGGCTGGTATCAGCGCATGGGGCGACAACAAGGGTCAATCATAGGAAATTAATCGAGACGGAACGTCGAGATTTATTTCCATGATTGACCCTTTTGTCGCCCCATGCGCTGATACCAGCCGGTGAAGTCCGAGTATTTATTCTGTAACTGTTTTATCGCATGACCATCACGACTATTTTCTTGGAGATTTACGCTCTCTCGTTATATTTGCTTTATTTAAACATATAAATATTTTAATAAATGCCCGCAGAAATATACCCATTAGAGGCCGTTGAAGGAACTGGAATGAAATAACCATTGGACGAGGTAAGTTGATGCATTTTTCTGAATGCCAATTATTAATCATCTTTCCAGCTCATTTTCAAAATATAATCTAGGAAATATTGTCAATAAGAGTCCCGGTGTATATTTAGAGGTATATCTTGTTCGCGTATTTTTTGAAACTAACGACAATGTAGTGATTTTTTTCTTAACACTACTTCCATTTATTAATAATTACGCTAGAATACGTGTAGTGCTTTACTGAAAAATGAATAATTTGATCATTGTTTCAGACTAGTTTGTCCTCGAGGTCAGGATGCAGAAAATGGTAATTACTTTCCACTTGAGACATCTTTATAATAACTGCATTTTCAAGTTTTGAAAAAAAAGATCGAGACAATATGTAAATATTTAAAAAAAAGAGTTCTGTCAAATGTGTAATGTTTTGTTATGCTCTTTTTCGGGTATACTCACTTTATGATTAAAAATAAAATAATAAACTGGGCATGCGCGAGAAAGTGTACTGATACCTCATTTAAAGCACCCCAAAGCGTACTGATACCTCATTTAGAGCACCCCCAAAGATTTCCAATACCGCAATTTAGAGAACGCCGATCTTCAAAGGAAAGTTGTGGCGGTCATGCGATAATATACATGTAATCATAACAAACAGGCTGACGATTTTCTTTGAGAACTTGTAAATGTTTACTTTATTTCGCCGGATTATTATTTAGGCAAGCCTCGCCCTTTCTAGCCCATATCAGCCTCGCCTGATAAAATTGATATCAAAAGACAGTAGCATGTTATTCTCTATAAAGCACATTTAGTGCATTACAATTAACAAAAAAAAAAACCCAAACAAATATCAACTTTGATAGGATTGGAAAAGACATCATCATACTTGATAACGCAGATTACACGGTAAAGATAATTGTTTATGTAAGACAAGTTAAAGGTTATACGAGTTTCCTCCCATGCATTGTCCTCTTGAGCAAATGAACACGTGTAAATCTGAATCTATGGCAGTACCGTATGTCATATGGTATTTTATCTACAATGCTGTTGAAGATGCCTCAACAATTTTTATTTGTATTCTTAAAACCTCATAATATCATGTTTTATACCTGATTTAAGTAAAAACAAAAGAAATTTGAATTTGAAAGTTTATCATTTTAATATGTATGGTATTCTGAGTGGCGTTATTACATTGACCTTTAACACTTTAGCTATTATAAAAATGGACCATTAAGTTGTTATGATAAAGACAATGTTTAATTTATGATCAACATTATTTTTTGTCCTATCACATTGTAGTATGTTTCAAATTTCTGCTAAGTCTAACTTTTGTTTATGTGTATTAAATAAATAAAATTTACTTAATCGGCCGTCTAACCAGTCGAACTGATTTCAATAGTGCATTATATTAGGGAGGTGTGTTTTGCACTCTGAAATGTAACATACCTAGCTTAGGCGGAATTTTAACTCAACACTTTGGCTTCAAAACAATGTCAACGTAAAAAAAAAGGCGAGGTCAGGTGTTTCTCAATGTGAGGTCACAGTCAACTTTATAACATAGAATATACAAATGAGGCACACAGAGACAAATAATTATATAGTAACATTTTTATATGCTTTAACTCTAAGAAAAATGTCTGTAATAAATTGCTGACTGTTTTAAACTTTATATTTTCTAGAATAAGTAACCAAAACATTTTTTTCATTCAGTTGACAGGAATGAACTACATTAATAATAAGATATTAAGAATACAATGGTTACATTTTTGGCAGGAAAATGCATTGTAAATGAACCCCCTTCACCTGTTAACCTAAATTGATACACAGAAAAATAAAAAAGTGAAATGTTTTTCAAATGAGAAAATCAATAGGAATTTTAAATGTTAAGTGAATAACTTGAAGCCAATAACAAATTTGTATCAATTAATAATCTCTATGTATTTTTCTCCCATTTTCCATTTATTTTAAAAGGATGTACACATTTCATTAACTCCATTGTTTTTACCTAATTGCATCATTTTCCTCGCTGAATTTTGACATATTTTATAGAAACATGATAGTCTTACTGTAGATAAAGGTTTAAATTTTGTGACATTTCAGTAGAAAATGTTCCTGATTATTTATTGAAAGGACCATTTATTTAACTTATCTAAATGTGACATATTAGAAATTTGACAAGGTGTAGACATCTTGTAGAGCGAAAGGGCGGAGCTATCTGTGATTTTGAGAAATGCCTTGTTTTTGGTTGAAAAAATAATGTTGATCATTAAATAGGTTAATGTTTAATATTACGCATTAACAAAAATAATTGGTTGCCTGCCTGCGTCAGGCTTGACCAATTATTTTTGTTAATAGGTATTATTAAACACTTACATATACATGCGGAACATTGCTGTTATCGGTGCAAGAAGGGTGGGGTGGAACGGGACGTCAATGGTAGATATTGCTTCCTACATTCTTCTATAAACAAGCTCAATTAAACCGGCTTTGCAACATTTAAAATTGGTCGTTTTCAGCGCTTTTTATGAAATCATTTTTTTTATACTTAATTCAAATTTGCCGTTATTAAATTAACATTTATCAAATTTGTCATAATTAGATTAGCCTGAATCAACTTTATTAAACATTGATATAACTGCGTGTAATTTAATAAAATAAAGCACGAGGTCGTGTTTCTTTTCCAGCCTTTACAAAAAGGGGCTCGTGTACGTTTTACATAGTCTGAATATCACCCTTGTTCTGATAATAACCCCAGAGACCCATAAAGCCATTTTTAATCGAATGTCAGGAATTTTCATTTTACTTGAAAAGTCACATGTGTTAACTAACCTGTGTTAAAGATTCAGCGAAATGTCAGTGCCATCCACTAGTTTTATCTGCTCGGTTTGAACGTATTCTAGCGTGTTTTTACATAATGACTTAACAGTTTGCTATGATAGACGTTTGCATAGTTTGAAAGTAGGAATATGACAGGTTTAATAATGTTCAAGTATTCATGTCTATTTAAAAGTATGTCTACACTCTTGGGTTATATCTCATCATTTACCCCAGAAAATGCTCAATCTGGACGTTTTTGTATGTCAATTTATCTGTATTTTTCTCAAGCCACTGTGCTTATAAAATTGACCGGGATCCATAACTGTAGCATTTTACCAATCAAAGAGGCAGTTGCAACAAAATTTAACAAGAAAGTAAATACAAGAAATGAAAAATGGTATCAGTTGAAACAGCTTTTATCTGTCATGTCTTTAATTCAAAATTTACTTTAATTCTTCAATCATTAGAGACAACGACAATCAGTCTTACAAGTCTTAATATTGTTAAACCTATTTCAAATATTTTGATCTGGTATTCATGAATTATCCTACAAATTATCATTGTTAACTTTTGTTTTCATGCTATTTTCAGCTATTTTGCTTTATCTAATTTATCTATTCATATTATGTGGTATTCTATTCTTACATTTTGAAAATAAAGTCAAAATTTTAACAGGTTTGATAAACACAATGGCCGAAATCATTATCAAAATCTGGAAAAAAGGGAGATCACTCAAAGCGTAAAAGTGAAAAATGGAGTCTCCGTTTAATTGAATACGTTCGTGAGATATTATTTAAAGTACTTTCCTTAGCACCGAATTTCAAGTACCCTATACATAATACAATTTGAATACCAGCACGACAGCTTTTAAATAACAACTAAGGTCGCATAAAATATAAGGTAATTTCTGTTTTTGTTTTTTTTTATTTATATGTTCGAAATGTTTTTGTATTGATGTATAAAAGTAAAAAACAAACAATAAAAGTAATAGGTTTATTACCAAGGTTGCATTGGTCGTAGAATATTACGTTCAACCGCATCGGATAAAGTACTCGAAATTTGCGAACAATTCCAACCGCTAACAATGAAACGATGCATTTTAGTTTATCTAATTCCGTTGCACATGTGTTTATCTATTAGCTTTGTATCCACCTTGTTTTAATCTATTTTATATATACCCTTTAAATTTCTTTTTTTTCTGAAGCCCCTATTATTGTCTGACTCGATAGTAAAGTACAAACTAGGGCTTGAAAAAAGCGGAAACGTTCATGACATGACAAGGTTCTAAACATCAGGACATATAACTTGCTCTTAAGCATTACCTTCCTTTATAAAGAATGAAATATTTATTCGTCAAGAGCTATTTTGCAGATTTGGATATTGAATTATAATTATTATACAATATTCAAGCCTAGAGCTTCTTTCCAGTATTTCACTACTTTTGTAGTTTTGCCTATTTCTTGTTTTTCATGTGAAGGCATATGTATAAATTGGTAGGCATATTAATTAATGTAATATCTTAAATACGGATACAATTACAATGGACTGAATAAATTTGACACGCTACTTACATATGTTTTATCCCCAATTTAATGTAAACAGTTATAGCAATAGGGACGGAATCTCACGAGTTAATGACTCACTAAGTCAAACCAGTTTCTTCATAGATGTAATTATGTTTTTCAATGTCGCTTTTGTTTTGTTGCAATTAAAATATTTCAAAATGTCGTAATGTGAAAGAATTGGATAAAAAAGATGATTTAAGTGCCGAACAATTTCATGATTTTGAACTTTAAACCTGTGTAGCAAAGACCATCGACGCCGGCACAAACAACAAAAACAACAAAACAACAACAACAACAACTAAAAAACACAAACGAAACATTTAATTAGTTCTTAAGATCATAAGATGTTTGCTTACATTAATCATCCAGTTTAAAGATGAAGTAAAGAATGAGATGTAAACAGAGCACTGAGGAAAATACCAAATACACTTGGATACACTTAACAAAATCTACTTGCAGCACTCGTCTGAACAAAATCTGCTAGGTGCACTAAATGTTTTCTTGGTATATTAGTTTTCCGTATCGTGGCCGTTATAGATGGTCTTGTCTGCTTTGTGTTTTTGTACGCATGTGTGTGCAATGTGAGCGTGCGTGTGTGTGTGCGTGCGTGCGTGCATGCGCGCGTGTGTGTGTGTGCGTGCGCGCATGCGTGTGAATATCCGAGTATGTGCATGTCTGTGTTTGCACGTGTATGCATGCTTTTTCTGTTATCTTTTAATTTTTTTGTTCATGTATGCCATTAATAGCTCCATAAACTATTCACTAAAACATTAGTTATATAATATAGCCAATATATCATTTCTTTTTGAAACTGTTATAAGATACCCCCAAAAACACCCTTTTAGAAAAATGAAAAATGATAGCAATTCGCGGGCTTAATTGGCCTTTAATAGGATTTCATTATACATGTTTTAACCTAACTTCAAATGTCACTCGACTGCATATTTTACTTCAGTACTTTTAACAAGGATGCAATCTTAAGTGCGTTTGTGTTCTAAATATAATATTCTTAGCGGAAAAAGGTGGTTATGATTGTAATGCAAACTTTACATATGTTGATTTTGTTTTGCAAACGAAATACAATTTTATAGAAATAGACATAAACGGTGTTGAAATGTATTTCCTTTTCGCAATGATATGGTGTTTATTAGGATTCCTACCGGGTATGTTTTGTATTTTTGTGTTCTAAGTCATTTAATTACTACGTAACATAGATAACATAAATAACTTCCAAGAAAGCCTTTGAATTATTAATATCAATTTCACATCCATATATTTTTAATAATAAACATGCATTTAATAGTGAACATGCCATATGATCTCAAAAGCGAGGTCGTAGTACTTTTAAGAGATGATTTCCTTTACGTATACCGTAAGTAAATATGTTTGTATGTCTTTGTTATTGTCGTAAATAGCTTATTTGTTTATGTTTCTTGTAATTTAAAAACCGACTTAAAATAAAGTTTCGTGTATCTTGTATGGCTGAACGCAAAACTGATCTAACTTGATTTTTTTATAAAATTTAAAGGAGGCTATGAAAAAAACTTTACAAATTCTATAAATTTGATTTTTATGTTACTATTTTTAGATCTCTTTATTCATAAAAGTTAAATTATATTAAGAAGGAGTTTATAAATCAATATCACTTAATAAAAATATATTTGAAATGATCTCAGTTAGATCAGTTTTCCATTTATATGTCACAAAGTTTCAATGATAAATTGTCAGCAAAACTGGTCATACTTGACTTAGCCCTATGTTGCATTTACAAAATGGGTCAACTAAGGCACAACCCATTATCAATAAGTGCCATGTTTGTAAAAAGGATGATATAATAGAAAGTAATAGTAATTTTAACCACATTTTTGTATGTTTCTAAAAGAAAACAACTTTTCTTTGTAACAAGTTGTTAATTAATGAAAACAATTGACAATTGTTTGCACTATAATAGAAATCAGATGGGGGTTCTAGCACATGAAATATTTAGAAATATAAATTTTGGAATTTAATGGTTTAGGGACAAAACAAGAGATTATTCAACGTTACATTGAAATTGATTTTAGAACATTTTACCATATTCTGAAATGTAATTTATAACTGTTCTACAATACAGTAAAAACATTAATAACAAAAACAACAAAAATAATAGCATTTCATAAATAAAAAATGCGTAGCTTTAAAACACCACCACCACCACCACCACCAACCAACAACAACAACAACAACAACAACTTCGAATTAATATGCAAGTTAACAATAATGAAGTTTTATAGCATGATTTGCAATCTTTAATAACTGAATGATATGCCTTTTTATTGTTTGAGTGAATTGTCATTTAATGTTGCCTATCATGGTGTCAAGTACAAGTTGTCTGTATCATGTGTATGTAATTGCATTTTAAGTAGGATTGTCTCCGTTCCTTATAAGTATTCTAACCCATTTTTTAATTTTGCGCATTAGATTTGATAACCAGGAACATTCATTGTGAATTAGCGATTTATTAAAGTTTTCTTTACATCAAACAATATCTTACCATGATGTAAAGATTAATTTAAAGATAGAAATACTTTCTTGTCATAAATACAGACCTTTCTGAAAATTATTAATGTCGCCCCGGATGTAATCAATCTCTCATTGACTAATTTCTTCCTATTTCGGAGCAAGAGTGGAGGGTGGAGCCCTGAATGACAAACGTACTGAATTATTGTATTGTTTAAGAGGCTGGCCAAGAATTGTATAAACAAGCTACAGGTTTACTTTACAATCGAGTTTAAGTGATAAATGTATAAACCAATGCATGTTCTTTTTTATGATGATGATGTTGTTTATGATTAAATGATGACGATGATGATGTTAATGCTGCTGTTATTGTTATGTGGCCTTGGACATTGCCTTGTCACATTTAACCGTTTCATGGATTTCAGATCAATGTTTAACAACATACAATCCAATTTCCATGTTTTAAAAGCTTTACGACGTCGTGTTAATAAAACAAAATGTTTATCCTTTGGCCTTGCATGATTGGCTGATCTCAATGTTCTTTGAACAATAGTGACACCTAGCGGTCAGAAGTCTACGAGTTTTTTACTTCGTTCTAAGCATGTGTTACTATCAATGCAGAGTGACTGTTATATGCCGTAAATAACAGCTGATAACATCCGGTCAAAAGAAATAATAACTGCTATGGATGATTGTAACATGCCATAAATTGTTCTTTTGAACAACAAGTCATTTTCAACTAAAGGAATACCTTGCATTTCTTGTGTACATCACAAATGTTAAATTAATACATCCTTCCGTAAATAAAAAAGTTCCCAAATGTATGGGGTTTATTTTTTCAAATAATCTTTCACACATTTTACAGATATGTGAACATTAATGCATCCATTTGACGGATTGTATCATTAGCGTTGATTCATTCTATTGGCTCGCTTGGGTTGCAATTAAATGCAATCAATTAAAAAGCGAAATGGTCCCTAATTGAAAGTCTGTAGTACCATGAATATTCTGATATTTATTTCGTACAATACGTGACAATATGTCTTGCTAGAATAATGCATGGATATTGTTGTTAAGTGTGAGGTCAAAATATTTTATGTGAATATACAAATTTTTAAATTTCTTTTGTTTCAATCAAGATTTGAAATACTTGCGGAAAAAGAGCTCATTGTAGACCAAGCCACTTCAGGTGAACGACCCATCCAGACTACACACCTACGTAATGATGTTTTCTATGAATTAAGCGAATATTATTATTGTTTAATTATAGGTTATGTTGCATCGAGCTGTTACAATCCACCTTCAGGTAAGTTTCGATTCTCTGAAATAATAATTGTTCACGTGTTTATGCTAACTCAGGCTGTTTATCGATGAATAAATACTTAAAAGACTTAACACTGTTAATACATAAAATGTTAAAATATTTCAACATATCCATCAATATGGTCTCGCATAAATGCAAACTTTTATGTTGTGTGTATTATTGATTCAAATAAAAATATAAGGGGTGAAATAACAACCAATTAAATTGATGCAATTGGTACAATGTACGTTATTAAAGTATTAGGATAATCATTTATTGACAATGCATCTTAATGTTAAATTGAGTCGTCTATAGTACATGTATCCGAATGCAATTATTTCTGTTAGTTACGTAGTGGTTTTAGGAAAATGTTCCGTTAAAGTTTGGCTTCTAATATTTATTTAACAACATTACTAACATTAAATCCTAAAGTTGCATTTATATGTCGTGACAGTTCCTTCCATTGGTAATTAGCAGAACAAACCCTTTTATTTCAGATTTGTGTAGCAATAAGTTTATTGAAATGCCAAAATTAGTTTCGAGAGACCCGTCAATTATTTTCACCAACAAAACGTCTCACTGGAAGTTTTGTGACGTGTATGCGATTGACACAAATAAATGGTACAAAAGTGAAAGCCCCATGACCTCACACTGTCCGTCAATGTACATGTGCGGAACAAAGTTTCCCATTTGGATGAATGGTTAGTATAGAAATAAATGATTTTAATTTTGTTTGATAATAAAAAAGTAGACAGAGGAGATGATTATTGATTCTTTTGTGATTGTTAATAACATGCTATATTGAAATTTGATTTTAATCATTTTCTAGTTTTCCAGTCCTTTATATGACTTAAATGTTTATAGCCAGATTGAAATTCAAGAAGTTATTATTTGCACATCTGATAAAACAAAACGGAATATCCGCTAATGCGTCTTCTAATAATTTTTACATTAACTCAAATTAATAATAGAAAACAAACTTTCAAATTTTAACTGTTGTGTCTTTAATTTGCCCAGGTCAGAACCCAAGGCAAGAAGAAGGATTGGTAAACAGGACCTCTTGCATAAGACACTTTGAAAGCTGTTGTTTTCGTACCTACAGACTGTCCGCTGTCAACTGTGGACAGTTCATGGCCTACTGTTTCGTCCATTTACCAACCAGTTGTCACCAGAGATATTGTTTTGGTAGAGTACATTATTAGCATTACGTAATATATGTACATGTACTTAAAGAAAAGTACATACAAAGCTTAATTGGTTCTAAATACTAAGAACTGAAAATATCATGTCATTTATTATCTATATTCAAGAAGTAATTTTTTTTCAGTACTAGTTACTTAAATGCCCATGTTCAAGTCTTATACCCACTCTTTCTTTGGTTATAAAAACCCTAACAGCATGAAAATCATGTCCCGCATCGTATAACGTAAGAAAATTTGATATGCACATGCCAATGGAAGTCGCCTCTTCCATTGTATCACATGGAAAACCTCAATCAGACCGAATATGCTTTTTCGTTAATTTCTCTTAATTACTGTCAGGTTATACCCCTTTAAGATGTTTTCCCATTTAAGATAATGACTTTACGACAACATCTAGACCAACACAGATATCGACACTTACAGCCATGAACACAGTGAAGTTTTCGGGCACTTCGATTTCACAGAAAAGCACATATGTTTCTTATATCGAGGAAAAGCAAACATCGACAACTGGTAAGAGCACTGTTCATTAAAACTTTAACAGATAAACACTTTAAATTAGCATCTTAAACAATCAAACAAACGCGCATGAATTAGACATTAAATGATATTTGATTCTTAGATTTATAAATTACAAACTATCATATTGCTTATGACTTGAAATTACAAGTATATTTGTTTTATGTTTTAGCTGCATCGACATGCTTTGATACATCTTCAGGTACATATATTCATGTATTCTATACAATGTGTTCCATAAAATTTAAAGCAACACAACGATAATTTATATTCAAGCCTATTTTACATCTAGTTTTGATATTATATTGTAATTGTTATTATTTAACAGTATTAGATTTAAAAATGTAGAATAGTACAAAATGTCTGATCCAATGTTTGTATTACACATTTACAATCGGTTGCCACTAAGCAACGGCATGTTTGAATGCTTGAATAAACACAAAACTGTATTGTGTTAGATATATGCTTACTGGAGATGTCAGAAGTTCCTAACTTAGAATCAAGAAGTCCGTCTTACACTATCAACATCGTAACGTCTAACTTGAAATTTTGTGACATGTATGAAATACACGCAAATAAATGGTACAGAAGTCAAAGCCCAATGAGCACGAGTTGTCCTTCAATGTACATGTGTGGAACGAAGTTTCCAATTTGGATGTACGGTAAATAAATGTTTTACATATTGTGACTTTATCATTATTTCGCAAGAGCAATTACGAAAATCATGTTTACAAAATTGCTTCATTATACATGAATAAGAAACATCTTGTTGGCTTCAGACTAAAATTTAAATACATATTATACAACAAAACTGGTGTTTGATTGTTTGATTGTCTTTAGTTTAAACGTTATCTATTATTGCACGAGTGTGTGTCATCTCTTTATAAATGTTTCATTATTGTTTTGCAGTTTTCTAAATTGTACCAAATGTTCCCGTTTTCCAGGTCAGAATCCAAAACCGGAAGATGGGCTAGTAAACAGGACGTCATGTTTAAGGAACTTTGACAATAGTTGTCTCACCACCTACAGAGTGTCTGCTGTTAACTGTGGGTGGTTCATGGCTTACTGTTTTATAGATTTGCCTTCCGGTTGCCCTCAGAGATATTGCTTCGGTTCGTATTTACTGTCACTGTTTTGCTATATTATACGTTTAATGCAGAACAAACATGAGCTAGTTAGGTAACACAAACAAAAAGATAAGGTATAAAGCAAAGGAAATGAGGCAATTACGCTGTTAAAATAATTATTTTCTAGATATACGCTTACGTTCTAAAGTTCCATGAAATTATTTAAGACACATGTAAGATATCATTTCAAATTCTTATTGTTTGAAGATAATGTTCTTATGTCTACGACAACACCACCACACACGTCAATACTTACGGACAAAAACAGCCGTAGTAGCAATACAAATGCGCACAAAGTATCAGATGAGAGTCAAACACCATTTGGTAAGTACAGCTGAAAAGTTTACAAGAACAATATGCGTTTAGCTCTATATATAGATACAGATATTTGAAAACAATGAAGCACATTCAATCAACTGAATATAATCTCAGAAACTTCATTTCATTGTGACTCTAAGGACATCATAATAGAATCTGTTTAAAATTAATCCCGAATTGTTAGAAATCTCCTTCGCTTTTGTATGTAGAGAAATAATTTTTGTTTTCAGTTTTGAGTGACAAAGAGCTGTTGACCATAACAGTTGCATTAATTGGACTTATGACCGCGACTGTTATCGGGTTACTGACGCTCATCATTCGACGTAAGAGGTAATTTTACATTAACATTTATCAACATTTTGTTACAAACAGTATTTGTAGTAAATTTAATGTTGCAGTCATTTATGAAATTTCCCGGGAAAAGTAAGTTCATCAATGTTATAAATTGCCATATTTGTTATAGTTTTTTTCATAAATAAACTGAAATAGAAACCATAAAGAAAGGCTAAAACGGCATAATTAAAAAGGTTGCAGACTCGGTAGATTGAGCCTATTCATTGACGGTACTGGAAAGTGCAAGCTACCTCCTAGCACCGGCTCAAGCAGTTTTTCACATTTTACATGAAATAGTTACACTTTTGAATGAGATATGCTCATAGAACCTCCATGTGATACGTGAGGGTCATTCAATGAAAAAGTTACATAGTCCATAAGTAAAGGAATGAGTTTGTCCTAAAAATAAAGAGACATGGTTAACTTTTGTACATGTTGTCATCAAAGAATTACAACATTCAGCTGATCAGTATGGTCTGATTTCAATGATAAAACTACTTTTTTCACTAGTACTCTAAAGTGAATTCATTTTTGTTTCTTACAGTGTGCCGATGATGAACGATAAGATTGGTAAAATCAACATTGATACTGACCCGTTGAAGCAGCCGGTCCATACTTTTATTAACGATGATGATGCTGGACATATGTATGAAACTATTCAATGCGATAAAACAGTCCCGCTTGAACAAAGTAATGACAAACCCAAAGAATCAGAGTATCTGACACCGGCCTTTGGTTTATGACACCACCGTTGATGACAGAACTGATGAAAAATTTACAAACGTCGAGAATGATCTACACCGTGAAGAAAACTACTAAATAAAACTGTTTTGAACTAAAGTATACCTTAAGTTAATACTTAAGACAATATACAGTAATAAATTCCAGAAAAATGTAGATATCTGTCAAAGATATACTATGTTCATCCTCTAGTAAAATATTTCAATCACAGAAATTGATTTAATTCTATGAAATTCTTACCGCATATGTTTAATTGAAAAAAAAGGATATACAATGTATTGGAAGAAGCTGCGTTCCCTGCGTTCCCCATTAACGGTCAAATAAAGTTGGTATTGTCTTAAAAAACTTACAATTTTTAATGACACAATATTGTGACGACCTTTATAATGTGTAGTATTTTGAACATAACATATCTACTTTGTGTTAAACCAAAATTTATATTTACAAAAAGAATGTGTAGCAATTATAAATATTTTCTGGTATTAAATTTGAGCATAGTATATCTTGAAGTTATAAATATTTTTTTCATTAGATAATTATAGTTATTAATATTCTTATAAAGAATAAGGAAAAAAGAAAATTTTTAAGTACATAAACATCTCAAAAAAGATATTGTAAATATTCTTAGTTTGCTTATTGTGAAGATAATCAAATTTCTTCACTTTGCTTTTTAAAATACAGTTTACTTCATTCAGTTTTCCGTTGGCTATTGTACATGTATATATATTTAGGTTTCAGTTTTACTTTCTGATCCTTTTAGAACATTTTGTATGCACCAACAACAACTAAACGGTTGTAAATGTATTATCACGCTAAACGCTTATCAAATATTTGTATACATTCTACTACATCTCGACTCAAAATATACACCTGGAAATAAGTTAAGCACATCCCCGTTGTGATTGAAAGCTCTGTCATGAGATGATGACTTTATTGAGCTACGAAATAGTAATGTGATAAGTAGCGATACTAAATTATATTTCATAATCCAGTAAATTTATGTGTTTAGTTCATTCTTAACCAAATAATTGAAGCATAAGCAAATGTGTTTTTTTTTACGAACAATGTAAGCGTTTATAAGTATAGTGTTGGAGCGTTTACAATACATTTACTGGTGGAGTTTTCTTGGTTAAATGTTGACAATTACGTAACCTAAAATGACCTTATGTAGCCAAATATTAAATAGCGTGTGTAACCGCCACGTCGTGACCTGATAATAGCCTCAACCCTTCTCCTCATAGTACAGTAAGGCGTCTTATGCGATTTTTGACATATAGGAGTTACTTTTGTCGGTGTCGGCGTCATCCGCGTCCCCTTAAGCTTGTCCGGAGCATAAAACAGTCATAAGTCGGATTGACTTCAAACTTGGTATGCATTCTTCTTATAATGACCCGGAGTGCAGTGCATAAGAACCGGTACTCTGCACGTCTTAATTTTTGAGTTATTGCCCTTTGTTAAATTTCATACTTTATTTTTGTCCGGGCCATTTCTCCTGAAGTATTAAAGCTATGGACATGAAATTTTATAGAATGATAGATATTATTAAGAAAAAGTACAGTTCACAAGAATTGGTACTCTGCATTTCTTAATTTTTTGAGTTATTGCCCTTTGTTAATTTTCATACTTAATTTTTGCCCGGGCCATTTCTCCTAAAGTATAAAAGCTATGGACATGAAACTTCATAGGATGATAGATCTCATTAAGAAGAAGTGCAGTGCACGAGAACTGGTACTCTTTCTTAATTTTAGAGTTATTGCCCCTTGTTAATTTTCATAATTTATTTTTGTCCGGTCCATTTCTCCTA
The DNA here is from genome assembly GCF_026571515.1 of Ruditapes philippinarum. Classification (NCBI taxonomy): domain Eukaryota; kingdom Metazoa; phylum Mollusca; class Bivalvia; order Venerida; family Veneridae; genus Ruditapes; species Ruditapes philippinarum. The sequence goes on along the minus strand of NW_026865446.1, from coordinate 296,657 downwards.
AAGTTGAAAAGCTATAATGGTCTTTAAACTTCATATGATGATAGATCTCATCAAGAAAAAGTGCAGTGTACAAGAACCTTTACTCTGCACTTCTTATTTTTGAGTTACCCTTTATTAATTGTCATAGTTTATTTTTGTCCAGGCCATTTCTCATACATTGTAAAAGCTATGGACTATAGGATGATATATCTTATTGATAGGAAGTGCAGTGCACAGACACTGCTGCTCTGCACTTTTTATTTTTTGAGTTATTGCCCTTTGTTTTTTTGTCCTGGACATTTTTCCTAAACTATATTGTTCACAAGGGAACACATTCGACTCGCGGAGTTCTAGTTAGGTAGATTATGCCATTCCTGGTGTAGACCTTGTTCCAGTGGCTCATTTCAGGTGGTTGGAACCTTTGCCTAAATGAAATTTGAAATTTCTGTTGTGGTCATGTCAAAATTGAGGCAAAATGCCGGGTATGAGGCTATCATCGGGGCACGTTTACAACATTTACCAAAAAATATCAACCAGTAAATAGTTTGTAAATGCACCAACATCATACTTATAAACACTTACATTTTTGGTACATTTCCTTTTGTGTCAATAATTTGGTTAATAATAAAGTAAACTAAACTCATAAATTTACTGGTTTATGCTTATGAAATTGGTATCGCTACTGATCACATTAAATCTTCTTAGCTTAATTTAGTCGTCATCTCATGACAGTGCTTTCAATCACAACCAATTTTTAATTTCCGGGGTGTGCTTAATTTACTCCCAGTTGTAAACATGTATGCATGCTTGTTTTGGTTCATTCAAAGTGTATGTACATTGGATCATCAAAATAATTAGTCAGTACATTTAAAAAGAAATAGAAGTTTTAATATATATATATATATTATGTATGTTGCTTTTATATTGAAATATGTTGCGCACAATGTCATACATGATTTCTTGCTAACTTTCTTCTTTTTTCAATAAATATACAAATATATTACATAGTGCACTTCAAAGTAAGGTTCTGTGACTGAATGTTTTAGTTTACCTTTCATTTTATATAACAGTTATTAAAATATTTACTATTATAAAAGTAATTAAAGTTATACCCAGTTATACAAAAACTATTTTCTAATCACAAAATGACACTTATAAATGTGATATGCTTACCCGTTCATCTATAAACATATATTAATAAAATGCTACAAAATATACTTCTTTAGAGCTCTTACTGAGTTACATTATTTTTACAAGTATAATCGGTACGATTGTTGCATTTACACAAAACAATCTCATCATCATTTACCTTTGATATGCTATGACCGACAATTATAAGCCTTTGCAAGCAATATAGAGCCATACAGTACAGACTGACCAAGCTACATAACGTCGGACGCTCATTTCTGTACTTTGATAATTAAATTGTTTTCATTATGAATATACTTTTTTGCACAGTAACTAAATGACATTGAAATTTATAATACTTTGACAGAAATGGAGTTAAATTAGCTGATCGCGAATCGAAGACTTTTGAAACTTGATTCTCTTCTTGTGTTTAAGCAATGCTCCGATGTCCGTTATATGACTGGTTACAGGTTATATGCATTTTTGTTGAAGGGGCCTAGAGTTTTCGAAAGCTTACGATCTTACATAAATAAGCACTTGACTCTGAAGGTGTCACTTGGTCAGCCATGAGAACGGTCAAATTGATTTAGTTTAACATTGTTTTGATATATGAAAATTACGTTAATATTTAAGTATTTAAGAAGTTATATCTGCCGATCTCATCAATATTTATTTGCATACATTCATTGATAAAATTTACCATTAAATGCGGTTTAAATTATGTGTATTTTATAACATAAGCTAACATTTTTATGATAAAAATACTAAAGGTATGCCAGAAACGAGCAAAGATGTTTCAGAACGTAAATTAAAGAAAATGAATAGTTTGGCACACCAGGAGTCAGCATTTTTTAAAGAAAATTGACTCCTCAAAACCTCCGCTTTATCGGAGCATTTTGGTACAAACTACGAGATAATTTGAAGTCACATACATTTCAAGTTTATGAAGAAATAAATTTCATTTACGAGGAAAGTATAAAAGTAAATAGACCGAATCTCTAACAATAATGTTAATTTGTGAATATTATTGATTTTAATTTATGTTAAAGTACAGTAAACTCCGCTTATAACGAACTCATCGGGACATTCAAAATCTGTTCCTTATATCCGGAGTTCCTTGTAAGCATATAGCGAATTATTTCCTTTATTAGGAGTTTTTATAGCAAACAGATCTACATATAGCGAACTGATTGTTTACCATCGTCCGCCATTTTGAAGAGCTTTTGATTAAGAAAAAATAGTCATTTATTTCCATTTAAGACACAATACCCGATAGCGTACTGTTACGAGCCAGGCGTAACGAGAAAGAAAAGCCAGCAACAAACTTGTAACAATAACAAATTTATTACAGAAAAATTATTAAAGAAAAATAAAATAACAAATTATGTTTACAAATACCTGAAGTCCAAATAAAAATGTAAATTACAAATGTCTAGTCTGATCCTGGAATGATCCTTTTGAATAGCACAGTTAAATCCAAGTTAAATCCAAGAACACTTTAGAATAAATTCCCACAATAAAATCCACAAGAATAATTAATAATCCAAGCTCCAATAAATCACTTAATTTCCAAGTTGAATAATACTCCAAATATATTGATGACTTAAAAGATTACTGATGACTAAAAAGGTAACTGATGACTTAAAGATCACTGATGACTTAAAAGGTAACTGATGACTTAAAGATAAGATTAATGAAAAATGTCTCCTTATATATATTAACTAAGAAGTTTCCAGAAAGGTCTATTATGTTCTCAAGTAATCATAATCTAGCAACTTCAACAATAAAGATCATTCCAGAAGTTTCTATCTAAATATAATGCATGAGTTTTCTACAACAGTTAAGAACCTTCTAGTACATACATGTAGTTTATGTTCTAAAAATAGAACAATGATAATATTGGAAATACCAACTGGTCAGATATAAATTATATACATGTAATATGTTGCATACATAACACTTCCCCTCTTCAAGAAAAAGAAATATGAATGAAATGAATATTTCTTTTACATAAATTCAAACAATGTAACTAACAAATAACATAGGAGAAATGTTAAACAATTTTATACATTCATATATATGTGTATTACAAACAATAGCAAACAACAACAAAAAAAATAACCAATCATATCATATAAATGCTATTACAAACAATAGCAAACAACAACAAAAAAAATAATCAATCATATCATATAAATGTTAAATTTAAAATACTGCAAATAACAGTTTTAGACACGTGAAAGTGCATCAGGGATCAAATTATCTTTCCCTTTAATGTGTCTAATGTCAAGACTATATTCTTGCAAAAATAAACTCCACCTCAACAACCTTTGATTTTTGTTTTTAAGTTTATGCAAGAAAGTGAGGGGATTGTGATCACTAAAGACAACAACAGGCAACTTTGAAGAAGTTAGATAAACTTCAAAATGCTGAATAGCAAGAATAAGAGCAAGGCACTCTTTATCTATAGTAGAGTAATTTTCTCTGATGTTCATTAAACTTTTTAGAAAAGTAACAAACAGGATGGTCAACACCATTGTTGTCTTCTTGGATCAATACACTTCCAGCACCTATGTCACTAGCATCTACAGCTAACTTAAAGTTTTTATTAAAAATCTGGTGCCAAGAGAACTGGTGCACTCTTAAGTATGGCTTTAAGGCTGTCAAATGCCATTTGACACTTGTCATTCCAAATGAATTTGTTTCTTTTCTTTAACAAATTTGTCAATGGTTCTGCAATAACCGAAAAATTATTGCAAAATTTACAATAATACCCTGCCATACCAAGAAATCGCATCAGTTTCTTTTTACAAGTTGGCACAGGAAATTCAGAGATAGCTTTGACCTTAGCTTCTATTGGTTTTACTTTACCCTGTCCACTACATGTCCTAAAAAATGTTAAAATTGCATGACAAAATTCACTTTTTGCAAGATTAACTGTCAATTTAGCATCACTAAGTCGGTCGAAGAATGCTCTTATAGTTTTGAGATGTTCCTCCCATTCATCAGAGTAGATGATTGCGTCATCAATGTATGCGTCACATCCGTGTAGATCAGATATTACCATGTTTATAAGTCTCTGAAAAGTTGCTGGTGAGTTTTTCATACCAAATAGCATGACTTTATATTGATATAAGCCATCTGGTGTTACAAAGGCTGATATTTCTTTAGCTCTATCAGTAAGTGGAACTTGCCAGAATCCTTTTAGAAGATCAAACTTTGTTACATACTTTGCTTTTCCAATTTTGTCAATGCAGTCATCAATTCTTGGTATAGGAAATGAATCAGTTTTTGTTACAGAGTTCACTTTACGATAATCTGTACACATTCTATATGTTCCATTTGATTTCGGTACAAGAATACATGGAGAGCTGTAATTGCTTTGACTTGGTTCAATAAAGTCATTATCCAATAAATACTGAACTTCTTGTCTTAGGTACTTTTGTTTTACAGGATTTGTTCTATATGGATGCTGTTTTATTGGTTCAGAGTTTTCAAGAATGACGTCATGATGTATTTTGTCAGTTCGTGTGGGAATATCAGGAAATAAGTGTTCATATTCATAAATAAGCTGTTTCAGTTCATCTCGTTTCGACGGTTCTAAGTGAGCAAGTTTTTCATCCAGATTTTTCAGAATTTCAGAGTTTTTCAAGCTTCGCTGAACCAGGATCAGACTTTTCAAAAATTTTCAGAAACTATTAGATTCAACTGAACATTGATTTTGTGGAACAGAGTTACAAAAGATATAGGTTTACTAATTTGCTATCTCTGTCAAAATATTCTTTTAACATATTTATGTGACACATTTGTTTTTGCTTTCGCCTCCCAGGAGTATTAATAATATAATTAAGGTCACTGACTTTCTTTTCAATAGTAATACGGACCAAAGTATCTTGCCTGTAAAGGTTTTCCAGGTATAGGTAAAAGAGCAAGTACTCTATCACCAGTGTTAAAACTTCTTTCATGAGCATTTCTCATCATACCTTGATTTCATTTTACTTTGTGTTGATTTTAAATTAAGTCTAGCTAACTCACATGCATTAGTCAACCTATTTCGAAAATCTGATACATACTGAAGCAAATTTAAAGATATGTCATCTTCAGACAGGAATTTCTCTTTTAGAAGTTTTAAGGGTCCTCGGACAGTGTGACCAAATACTAATTCAAAAGGACTGAAGCCAAGAGATTCCTGAACAGATTCTCTTACAGCAAATAACAATAAATGGATGCCTTCATCCCAGTCTTTTTCAGTGTCAAAACAATATGACCTTATCGTATTTTTCAGAGTCTGGTGAAATCTTTCTAATGCACCTTGACTTTCAGGGTGATAGGCTGAAGACCTATATTGAGTAATTCCTAACTCATGCATGACCTGCTGGAAAATACCAGACATAAAATTTGACCCTTGATCAGACTGTACTGATTTAGGTAAACCAACAAAGTGAAAAATTTCACAAGAGACTTAATAATAGTTTTGGCTTTAATATTCCTTAAAGGAATAGCTTCAGGGAAGCGCGTAGAAGCACACATAATAGTTAATAAGTACTGAGAACCTGATTTAGTTTTGGTAATGGACCTACACAGTCAATAATAACTCTACTAAAAGGTTCATCAAATGCAGGAATAGGCTGTAAATGAGCTTTAGGTATTGTCTGGTTAGGTTTTCCAACCATCTGACAAGTAATGACAAGATTTACAGTATCTAGATACATCTGCTTTAAGGCCAGGCCAATAAAAATGACTGAGAATTTTATGGTAGGTTTTATTAACACCTAAATGACCTGCCATGGGTGTTTCATGAGCCAAGCTTAATATTTCCTGGCGATATGATTTAGGGACCACAATTTGGTGATTAACTGTCCACTCCTCTTCAGCAGGGACATCGGGCGGTCGCCATTTTCTCATTAAAATCCCATTCTTTTCATAATAACAAACAGGGACTTGTAAAGCTTCATCTTCACTAAAAGCCTTTTGAAAAAGGACAGAAATCTCAGGATCATTTTGTTGTTCCTGGATAAGCTGTGACCTTGACAGCATGTCATGACCTTGATCTTTAGATCTTGGTGTAGAAAAGTCAGATATTGAAAAATCTGTCTGAGTTTCAGGCAGAGTAGGAGTAAGAGAAAAATTCATTTCATTATCAAAAGACTGACCTATAAAAGTATCAGCTAAGTCAATATCTGAACAAAAAATGTCTTCTTGAATGGCCTTCTTAGCCATAGCTCGAGTAACTGTACATGAAGGGTAAAGGTCAGGAATTTCCTGCTCAATGGGGTCAGGTGTCTGATCCACACAAGGAGTGTCAGTTACAAGTGGATTAACCACTACCTTATCTCCAGCTAAGTCATTACCTAGCAATAAATGAACACCTCTAAAGGGTAAGAAAGATCTTATACCTACAGCCACCGGCCCAGTTACCAAATCTGAGGACAAATAAATATTATGGAGAGGGACATTAGAAAAACCACACTCTACACCCTGAATAAGGACACTAGATCCAGAAGAAGTCTTCTCAGAAAAAGGCAGTGTATCTGCTAAAATAAGAGATTGAGAAGCTCCTGTGTCTCTTAAAATTTTAATAGGAGTAGGTGGGCAAGTATCACCGATAAGTGACACGGAACCTTCCGAAAGGAATGGTTCATAAATCTCCATTATAGAATCAGACTTGGGTTCTTTGACCTTCAAAATTGCATTGTTATCAATACAAGACTGAGGTTCAGACCTTGAAGTGGTAAGACCTGTGGGTTTGGCCTCATCACGTTGTTGTTGCCTCCTTTTTAAGGTAAAGCAATCAGAAATAAGATGTCCAGTTTTCTTGCAATAATTGCATGTAGGACGAGATAAGGGACTATGACCTTTATGTTCATCAGATGACTTTGGTTTGGGAGTATTTGACTGACTAGATGAGCCAGATAAAATACCAGAACTGAACTTGGAATTAAAATGTGAGGGTGTGGACTTCCCTTTATTTATAAATGAGACTTTGTGGGTTAAAGAATAATCATCAGCTAGACGGGCAGCGTCTTCTAAAGTTTTTACCTGTTTTTCATCTAAGAAAGATTTAACATCAGAGTGAATGCAACGTTTAAACTCTTCAACTAACATGAGCTGTCTGAGCTTTTCATGATTTTTATTAATTTTCTTAGATAGACACCACCGATCAAAAAGTTGTTCTTTTTCCCTTGCAAATTCGACATGGGTTTGACCAATTTCTTTCTTAGAATTTCTGAATTTTTGCCTGTAGGCCTCTGGTACTAACTCATAACCTTTCAGAATTAATTCTTTTACATTATCATAATTAGAGCTTTGTTCAACAGTAAGTTGTGTATAGATTTCACGAGCTTTACCAATTAAGACACTCTGTAAAAGTAATGTCCAGTGCTCTCTTGGCCATTTTAAATTTTCAGCAACCTTTTCAAAATGAAGAAAATACTTATCAACTTCTTTTTCTTGGAAAGGGGGAACAAGCCTTATATTTTTAGTGACATCAAATTTTGAATTGATTCTATGTTCAAACTGATTTGCTCTCTCTCTTAATTTCTAATTCTCTCATTTTTAACTGAAATTCTCTCTCTTCTCTTTCTTTTTCAAACTGCCTTTCCCTTTCTTTTTCTTCCCTTTCTTTTTCTAACAGTCTTTCTTCCCTTTCTTTTTCTAACTGTAACTGCCTTTCTTCCCTTTCTTTTTCTAACTGTAACTGCCTTTCTTCCCTTTCTTTCTCTAATTTCATTTTTTCTAGTTCAAATTTAAATTGAAGTTCAAGCTCTTTTATCTTAATTTCTTGGTTTGTTTCAACAATCAGAGAAAGTGCATCTTGTCCAAAAATATCCTCATCCACAAAATAATGAATCAGAAGATTTTTAATTTCTTGTTTACGCATTGAAGATTTAATTTCTGATAAATTATACTTTTTTGCAAGATCGAGCAAATTAGTTTTCTTAGCCAAATCTAATACCTCCTGGGAAGGTTCAGCTACAAACTTTTCTAAATTAAAAAGACATGACTGCTTGTTGCTGGTTTTAAACTCAGAAAGTGATGTGTTTTCAAAAATTTCAAAATGAAAGGTACACTTAATAGAACAACTATGATATCAACTCAGATGAGTAAATACGGTAATAACAAAATGTAAAATAAACGGTAATAATTTCCAATAATGTAGCCAAAAAAGAAATATTCCGATCCCGGACGAGCCCCCAATTTCTGTTACGAGCCAGGCGTAACGAGAAAGAAAAGCCAGCAACAAACTTGTAACAATAACAAATTTATTACAGAAAAATTATTAAAGAAAAATAAAATAACAAATTATGTTTACAAATACCTGAAGTCCAAATAAAAATGTAAATTACAAATGTCTAGTCTGATCCTGGAATGATCCTTTTGAATAGCACAGTTAAATCCAAGTTAAATCCAAGAACACTTTAGAATAAATTCCCACAATAAAATCCACAAGAATAATTAATAATCCAAGCTCCAATAAATCACTTAATTTCCAAGTTGAATAATACTCCAAATATATTGATGACTTAAAAGATTACTGATGACTAAAAAGGTAACTGATGACTTAAAGATCACTGATGACTTAAAAGGTAACTGATGACTTAAAGATCAGATTAATGAAAAATGTCTCCTTATATATATTAACTAAGAAGTTTCCAGAAAGGTCTATTATGTTCTCAAGTAATCATAATCTAGCAACTTCAACAATAAAGATCATTCCAGAAGTTTCTATCTAAATATAATGCATGAGTTTTCTACAACAGTTAAGAACCTTCTAGTACATACATGTAGTTTATGTTCTAAAAATAGAACAATGATAATATTGGAAATACCAACTGGTCAGATATAAATTATATACATGTAATATGTTGCATACATAACAGTACTTTTTGGAATTTGAAAATCCCTTGCTATTTCAGTTTTAGTTTTACTCCCTTTCCCAATTTCTCATGAAATTTCATAGCTTGATTCTGAACTAAGTACCTTTTGTTTTTTTCCATGAATAAGAATAAACAAGATTTTTTATTTTTCCATCCTTTTATATTGAATACATGTATCTTCTATTATATTTTAAGGGTGACGCTTACTTATAAATGATATAGCTTTCTTTCTATTTCATCAAGCGTACTTTGTAGTTTTCAAAGGATTTTGCTTGCAAGCATGCGTGATTATGTTGAAAACCGATTATAAATGATCATAATTATTTTACTAAAGAATAGAAATAATAGAATTAAAGGAATAACTTTTTTTATCTTGGTGACATGAACTCATGCTAAAATATTCTAAAAAGAAAACTAGTACGTACTGCTATTCAAATTAATTTTAATAGATGTATTGAAGTACATGGAACAATAAACGGTACATCCGGCCGAGTTTAAATATGTGTCAATGAAAACAAAGTTGAAAATGCGGTATCTATTTACGGATAGCCGATATTTTTGAGTTCGTTATAAAAGTGTATTTTTTTGTACTTTTAACTAAATTGGAACTAAGAAATGAGTTCCTTATAAGCGATAATTCCTTATAACTGTGTTCGCTATAACCGTATATTTTTATATAAATAAAGAGCCAAAATAAATTGTTCCTTATAGACGGAAGTTGGCTAAAACCGTGTTCGTTATAAAAGAAGTTTACTGTATTTATGTCCGGACATTTACTGTAGAATGGTCAAACATGCAACCGTTAAGTTTGCAGTGATTTTTACAGCCGAATCAAGGCTGTTTTCCCTAGCTCAAAATAGGTATATTTTCCCCTAAAAAAACCCTAATATTTTCACCTGAAATGCCCTCCAGAGCCATGACTTAACAGCATCAGACTTATTATATCAGCTAGAAGACAGAAAGCTGTCCCTATAGCCTGTGCTATGTACCAAGCACGTTAATTTGAATTGAAATTGAATCTTCTATAAAATGTGTGGGTAAATTCCATTCTCAATTGTTGGAATTTGAGTTTCCCCTTTTCAGATTTATCGCGCTATGTTTTCCCCTTCAGAAAGCCACAGGTTGTTTTGAAAATTGGAAAAAAATCACTGGTTTGCCAAACACATAAATATTGAAAACGCTACGAAATGCAATTCATCGCACTATATATCAATTTAAGCAAGACCATGGTCCGGATACACCAGAAGGAGTATTCCTATTTTAGTAATCAAGGACATTTAACTGTCATAATTTGTGTTATCCCTAAACTAGCGAGACTAAAACAATGTTGGAGCACCATACAAGACCGTATGTCAGTATATATATACGTGACAAGGTCTGGAATTATTAAATTCTGTCACTGCTTTCAAGTGGCAGAACGCACCTTAAATAAGACGATTATTTCATCTTATATACAGATTCATATACAATTATAAATGAAAATTGTAAGAGTCCTCGAAAATAATGGTATCTTTCTACATGTGAAATCGTCTACAAGTACCTCTCCAACACTGTATCAAGTATAAAGCTGTCTCCGAGTAAATCATTCTTTCATTGCATGACATTATACATTATACTCACTATATGTAATATATGCAGGTTCAAAGTCAAGGTAAAGTGGCAGAGATATTAAGGTCAACATGGCATCTTTATTTCAGAGTAAACATCTCTATTTCAGCCAACTAGATAAAAGGATCAAACAAGATTACAAAAACACTGTGAAACATCGCAAATGAATATACAAGGAAGAGAAATATATGATTGGATAATTATAATGTAGTAAAAACTTTCCGTTTGAAGAATACTACGTATTTTATTTATTTGCCAGGTGTTTGTTTATGTGTAATTCAAATAAAAACACAATATTGGCTTACTTCTACATTTTAGTCATTTACCGAAATCGGCCTTTAACAATAACATGATTGCACTTTGACTATAACGGACATCTTGTTTATCATATGTTACCAGTGAACTGTTTTTTTTCATTATTATTATTATTCCTAAGGCAATAAAATGCTGTTTAAGTACGCAATGAAATCACTAAGCCAAATCAAAGTTTATCAACATTTGCCATGGGACGTTTTTTTTCAAACCTTAGAAGTAAACTTGTGTTCCATGTACAATTTTATTAAAATAAACTGTTACAAGCTTTTAATTATTCCCCTATAAAACGTAGTACTAGTATGTTACATGTAATTGTTTCTCGCGTTAAAGTAGTACAGACAAACCTTGTTAATTGTTCATATGTTTAGTACGGACTTCGTAATTATAATACATTACGCATTTAAACTCGGACAATTTACTCACACTGCACTAAAGTGAAGATCTGTTGTCTAAATATAAAACATAATTTCCTGTTTAATTGTCTCTTAATAACAATATAATATAAACATCAATATATATGTATAATCTATATGCAGCGTTGAACGATTTCTTTGTCATTGTTAGATAAAAAATCTAAATGCTGAACACAAAAGATAGACGTTTGATTGTTAATCTAAATAAGTAGAAACATCAAATATGGATAAAAATGCAAATGTTTTCATATCATCCATTGATTTGAACGATACTTATTCAGTCCCCCGTGTCGTCTTTGAATGAAGCCATACAGAATAGATCTTTTTCATAATTTGTTGACATTATTTTACAAATCCAGTTCTTCCTGTTACTTGAGTAGCTTACAGAAAACCCCCGAGAGCTTAGTTTTCTAAAATTATCCTTAAATTCGAATTTAAGGAAAAGAAGCACTCAAGATTTATCTTCCCTCTCAAATAGGTTTTTGAGTCATGAATTTATCAAATGAAGAAAGAATTTTGCAATCAAACCGTTTCGTGATTGTAGTTGTAACATTTATATAGCAAATATTAAATTGTCCTGCGACACAATATTATTGTTCCTATTTTATAGATGTTCATACTAAATCACTTGGAACGTTATCAACATTTCTTTTAAGGCAGTATTTTATACAAATTATTTCTAAAATTGATAGAACTTTAACATATTTGTTCAAGCTGTAAAACACTTGAACTACTTGTATGAACCACTTTCAAGTGAAGTAGTTACAGTTTTCCTTTTGCATTTTTGTACTTGTCTTGAGGAAACTTCTTATTATATAATCATTTCAAGTTCATAAACAATTAGGTCCTTCGGAATAGACGGGGATTTTTTAATCAGGACGCCAGAAGAGGAAAATAAACAGCATGATATAAGCACAATGTTTGTAGATGTTTTAAAAGCAGTGAAGCAGTACAATTCATGATTAATTCTGTCGGAAAATAAAAACTTCCGGATCACCATTTTATTCAAATGTCGCATGCAGTGTTTTTCATGCGCATGATGGATAGCAAAAGATTTGCGTGTTTATGTGTTGTCTTAGTTGCGATACACAATTCTGTTTGTAAGTCTTTGATTTGTCAATGTAATGATTGTAGCTAGATATTATATGTTTCCTAAACTGTGATAAAAAGTTATGACAAAACAGTAGATTTAACAAGTTTTTAATTAAATTTATTGATTTATTTAATTTTTTATTCATATTACTTTTTTCATTTCTTCTTTAAACCTCCAAATTACAAATCAACTTTATGTGAATCAAAAATGATATATATACTGTAACATAATGGTCAGATGATAGGAATTACAGCTTTGATTATTTATATTTGACAATATATGCCAAACAAAGAACTATTAGAGCATTCATTTTCTGTCGGAAAAATATTTATTTACGAAACAGGGGTTCAACCCACTAGGGAGCAAACCTTTCTTGTTCTATTTTTTCATATATTTTTCTATTTTTGTCAACTCAGATAATGATTTTCCAAAACCAAAATCATTATTTGATTGATTCTAAAATGAACAAAATGAACGTGTTCCTTGATAAGAAGAATCATTGAAAAATTACATTGTTGATAAATCTATATTTGAATATAAGGTTTATAATATGAAACTTTAAAAATGCTTTACGAATATTGTCTAATATTTGTTGCTACATATTATTTATTCTAAACAGATTGTTGCGATGAAAATGTCCGCCTTCTCGACAACTTAGAATTTCGGAGTTCTGATGTACCTCTCAACTTCATGGATAAAAGTCGCACGGTAAATGATGTCAGCCTTTCATCGAGATGGTATAGTGCAACGCTTTACGGTTGGCAGTACCTTATGGCTGACTCTACCAATAAACCAAGCTTCTTGGGATGTTCTACATACTGGCCTATCTATTTAAAAGGTGAACCATTCATTCCAAACGTAGAATATAATTCTTAATATCTTTATACGTTTTATATATAAAGTTAAAATATTAAACTAGATTTTATGATAGCGGTAGTATGTTGAAAAGTCTTAATTCTTTCTTATATAAAGCAGTTGTTAATTCCAGTGTATCAGTTAACGAATAATGGAGTTGTCAAAGATGATACATGTGTCATCAACATTCAGATCAAATAAAAAACTTCATGGTTTTAAATTATGTCATGATCAAACATCTGTGTCCTTGACCAAAACATTATGTTAAGTACATGAGGGATCCTGGCACGGATTACATGTTATAGCTTCCAGCTCAACCGAACAAAAAAGTATAAACAAGAAACGTATTATTATTGAAAAAGAGCACATTGCGAAGAGCCGGCAAAGTATTATGGCATTACAATGGTATTCATCTGAAATGTAAGTCTAGCAAAGTCCCTGGTCCTGAACAAAATTAGTATTCATATTTATTTAAAGTAATTCTTAAACTTTCAGAAAAACATGTTCCATTGAACGATCTTGGAGAGGATCCAACTGATGTTATTGCTTGTGTCCTTAGTGCCCTCGATGCCCTTGGCCTATGTAAAACAAAGTATAACATTCAAATAAGAAAATGCAACGATGAAATTCAATATAAATTGAAATCAACTACATGGCTGAGTGGCTTTTGTTTCGGTAAGTATGATACAATATGTTGTAGCAGAAAAACATTGTTTGAATACAAATTTAAGAACAGGCTGTGACTTTCTCGTAACCCCCCACTATTTTCTGATTCTTCTTGTAAGTCACTTAAAAATTTATTAATTTAAATAATCTTTAACGGTTGTTCAAGTGACAGTTCAGTGATGTCGTTCAATAGCCAGCAATTGTAACTGTGCTTTTGACATTTGTAAAAACAGTCACCAACGTGCCCCGTCTTAGGGAAAATTAACATGAAGCAAACAACTATACTATTCAAAATACAGTTATAAATGTATAATATAAATGAAATAAAATAACCTTTTCCTATCTTTTTTTTATATCTAATTCATTTTTTTCGCATGTGCGCACACACACACACGCGCGCGCCATGCACGCACGAACACACGCACACACATACGCGCGCGCATACAAAAATAAAATCCAGCAACATGTATAGCTGTACATATTTCGAATGGTAGCACTGAAATGTAATTGATAGAATCGAGTATTGACATATACGTTTTATTTTGTTCCATCTATTACAAAGGTAACATCGATCGCAAATAACGCATTTTTAACCTCAATATCATTTATGTTTATGCCCCCTTTTCATGGAGATGGGTTCGTTGAATATCATAAATATATTAATAAGTGGACATATTTGGCGTACACTTTTATATACCTTAAAACATCTGATACAAGCTTTGTTGGTCTTGATATAAAATATTTATTCTCAGTGTTATTGTAATGCCAAAATTAAAATAAATACAAAGCTTAACAAATAAAGTTATGATTAATTTTGCCAAAGGCTATTTTGCAATTCGTAGAAAACAAAACTGCCCTTTTATCCCTTTTTCCCATCTGTTCAAATACTTTAATAATCGTCCGTCTATTTTCTGTACAATTTCAATCCTTCATGAGCTCAGACTGATTTTGATAAGTTTAAACATATTTTATTCATAATCATACACAGTACATAATATACAATCATTTAATATATACAATGATGAAATGGATTAGAACGAAAGATATAAAATGTTATATAGTTCTCCTCCGACTCTATTTTGAATTAACATCAATCTACTGAGACAATGTGTATGAATTCATATACATATATTAGATATACATATGTTAGAGAAAAACAAAACGTTAAGGATACATACATATTAAGACATATATAATATATTGGGGGAATTAGTTGTAATTATAACGTTATCCTAGCACATTAAGAACTGACATGCTTTGGCTGGTTCTGGAGAATACAAATTTAATGGTAAAAAAAAACCGACTGTGATAATGAGTACAAGATGTTTCAATAAATCATGTTTCGAATCTCTTACTTAATTTGATATATTTATGAACTGCAGAAAATATAATCTAATTTGCTTCAATTGATTTGGATTCCGTTCCGAACAAGATGATCTCTAATGAAGGAGCTATAACATTTGATACTGTATTAAACAGAATACGTCTTATGTTATCAAATTTATAAAAATAGTGGTAGGTTGGCTCAATTTCACCACACTGACAAAGGGGCGATTGAACAATATTTTTTTAAAAAATAAAATTTTTGATTTGGGGGGAGAGCTAATTCTCCGGAAAAGTTTTTTTGGATTTTTCCCTTTCACCGAAAAATTTAAAATAAAGAATTGCTTTTGCTACTTCCCTGATTAGGAGAGATTTAAAAGGGTTGGGTTTAAATGATTTTTGGGGCATTTTTTAAGGGGGAAGTGGAAACCCTCTTTCCATTTTTTTTAAATTTTGGGAAAAAAGAAAAAAAAGGAATTGGGGCGTATAGAAGAAGTTCTTGTAGGTATAATTTGGAGATTTGTTGAGTTACGAAGATTATACTGACTTGTTTCACCTACTGTATTAGGAACAAGATTACACAGATATTCAGGAGAAATCCCATTTACCATCTTAAAGAATAAAATTAATTTATGTTTACGACGGCGCTCAGCAAGACTTTCCTTCCCAGCATATTTCGTGATAGAGCTCCGATATGGAAACAAGTTTGGTGCATCCACTTACAATTCTTGCAGCATCATGCTGTATCTTTTCGAGTTCTTCCTTTTCATAGTTTGAACAGTTGTCCCAAACTACATCAGAATATTCTAAAACTGGTCGAATAAAAGCCAAAATATATAACCTCCAATGATCTACGATCAAGCAAATACTTAAGACGTCTCATAACATTTATTCGTGGACCAAGGCTTGTTTTTAATGTAAGAAATAAGTTCATGCCAGGAAGCATCTTCTGAAAGAAAAACAGCCCAGATGTTTGTGAGATATAACCACAGGGATGCTTACATTAGACATAGACGATGGAGGATGGTGTGGTTTATTCATCTTTTTAGAAATTACCATTGACACAGATTTTATTAGGATTGAAGATTGATGAGTATGGATCAAAACCTTTTTCATTCTATTTACCATATTTTTTTTCCTATTATTTTATAATCAGCATTTAAAATACCTATTGGAAGCCAATGTTCTATTAAAAATAGAATATCCTGTTTCTTTTTGGTAACAGAGTTATAACACTTTGTGCCTGAAATTCAGATCAATATTCAATATCAAAAGATTGTTTGAGAGTTAATGAAGTAATCTTTAATTCCAACAGATTTTATAGAATTGTGAACTTTCTGATCCTGGTCTTTTTTGACATTCCTATATTTAAGAGCTGTTGTTAATTCATTTTCAGTAAGTTTTTTTATTAAGAGAATCTCCTCTGCTATATCGCTTAAAAAATATGTGTTTATTACGTATTTTTTAAACAATTTAGAAGGAATCGACATGACTTTATTCACTGTTGCAATATTCTTAAACATATCGATCTGAAAATATATATCGGAGTCTGACTTGAATGATTTTTGTGATATCAACCTTAAGTTTTTGTTCTTAATTAATTATCGAATAAATAAATCTGTTTCCCCTTTTTTTCACATATTTTTACCTTTACTTGCAAACTTGATAGTATCGTTTCTAAAATTTTCTTTCATTACTTCAAACATTGTAATATTAAATGCACTTGTATACATCACAGCGTTTTTTTTCTTCAATCACTTTTTGTATAATGTTCTATTGTTCATTTTTAAACAACAAACTGTCATTCATTTTGAAAATATCGTGTCCTTTTTTACGGATTAGTGTGTTAACTGATAGTGTAACTCTTGATTCACAAGGAGCCTAGACATGCCTTTATAGAGGAGTGGGTTCGAGTCCCACAAAACGCCATATGCGGGATTATCAGTAGCATGAGAAAGACGGTTTGTCAGGTTCTAGGTTCTCTCAACCAAAAAAACACCCCCCCCTCGTTTTATAAACCCAACATTTTTTAGCAAAAGTCGTAGCCCCGAATCCCTTGGGCCGGTGCCCCACGAGTTTTTTAGGCCCCGGGGCCACGGGTTCCTATCCCTCGGTGCCCCCGATTTATTGGGTTTGGGGACACGAATACTTATTTCTTTGGTTTCAGATTTTAAAAAAGTGTTATAACAAAATACCCAAAAGTCTTTGGAAAGAAAAGAAAGAAATGTGGGGGGGCCACGATTTTACTAAGGTCTTTTGGCCCAAACTTTATACTATATCTTTGGGCCCAGGGTTTTATTTTGTGTGGCCAGGGCCCCTAACCGCCCCCTTTGGCAACGAGTACCAAAAGTCGGGGCCCCTTAGAGATAGCTTAGTCGGGGGGCCAAGGAAAATAAAAAAACCCCAATCAGTTTTAAAAAAATGCCCAGTTTTTTTAAGGACACTATATACAATGTATTTCATTTTTGGGCCCCCCTATAATTGTTAAAGTTTTTTTTTTTAAACAACATTTTAAAAATCAAAATTTTTAAATTCTTTTGGGTATATTTGGGTTGAATTTTAAAATTTTTTTTTTTCTAAAACGTTAGGGTTTTTAAAAATATATAAAAAAAAATTCCTTTTTCCTCCCCTGCCTCCCCAGTAAAATTTATTTTTAAAAAGGGAAAAAAAGACCCCAAAAAAACTGGAATCCCCAAATTTAGTTCCCTTGCCCAAAAAAGGCTTTTTGGGATATAACTTTTTAATAGGCATTCTAAAGATAATCACTTTTAAATTTTCTTATATATTTCTTTTACACAGAAAAGCATAAGTTGCTCAACAGAACTAACACCGTTTCCAGCCCCAGAAAATGTTGACTTTGGAACAATTACAGTTCAAGACCGGATTTGAATTTTTTACGGAGCAACCTCCTAAATCAAATTGATTCAATGTTCAAACCATATTTTAAGATTTTGGTGTCAATTCGATGTGAAAACCGATTTATTTTATACAGTTACATGGTTAAGCATAATTTTATATTTCATTTTAAATCAATTTTATATTTTTCTGCACTAACGTTTTCCTTTGGTGAAAGCATCAATTTTAAATTAATACTTATATATACTTTTATTGTTCAATGGTTCTCATTCTTTGAAATAAAATGTTTTTTACCGTTTGATGCATAGATTCTTGACCAGCCTTAATTTAATTATCAGACTAGTGGATACAATTAAAATTTCACTACAATATATTTGTTAAGAAAATATCACATGTCAATGTTTGTGGTCAAATGTTTTGTTATTCAAATAAAAGGCCAGAGTAGGAATTTATCAATAGGTTTAGTTTTTGCTCATATAAAGCATCTTACAAAATGAAATATATATATATACTTTGCAAACTAGTTGGTTTTATACAGGTTTATAGATGAAACGCCCCTAAACGAGACGATGGGTCCAAGCAAAGATATGGCTGATCTCACCTTAAAAGAAGAACAACTGACATCAAGAAACATTTCTCTAGGAATTAATGTAAGGCATTTCTGTTTATTTTGTAATATTCATTTTAAGGTAAATCTCATTTGTTTAACGATTCATTGATATAACACGCACGAGAAACGATCCATACAAACATGCTTGCTCGTTTATCGTTTTTCATTTTCTTTAATTTTTTTCTGGACTAACCTTATAAAGTGTAATGTATAAATATAGCTCATGAGATATAATATTTTTAACTTTTCCTTTTTATTAGATAAGATGTGGAGTAAGCGCTTCTATTGGTGTAGATGGTATGCTTTCCGCTATAAAAAAGGGTGAAACGTTTTACGCAGGAATCAAGGCTGTTTTTTACTACAATATTTTAAGCATCATTTTTAAAGTAAATTGATAATAATAATTTGACATTCATAAACTGAAATAAAGCATGACTTTTAATAAGCAGTTTGTATGTATGTATAATGTGAATAGAAAAATGTAGGTAAAATATATTTTTACAAACATATCATACACAAAATGAAAATAAGATTACACTCACCATATAATATGTTTATTCTTTTTAATTAATAAATTTATAATACTGCGCATTTACTTTATTAAATTAATGATGGCAATTAGGGAAACTATTATAATATATATATCCTACAGCAGGCCTTTTATATAGACAACTTTGAAACAGTTTTACAAACTGTTAAATATTGTATAGCAATAAAATCGACACTGATGAGTCAACGATGTAATTTTATTACCCCCCCACCCCCCCCCCCCCCCCAAAAAAAAAAAACATAATAAAAATGATAATAACAAAAAAAAAAACATCTAACTGAATTTCTCGATCAATTCTTATTTTTAATAGATTCGTGATTCTAATATATATCTTGATAAAGAAAGAGAGGCAGTGGTACAAATGCAATCGACGGTTCCAATCGGTTGTCAGTATTTCAGAAACAAACAAGAAGGTAAAATAGATACAAAGGTGTATTGTACGTTAGGAATGAACATTTTCGTAAATGATGGTAAACCATTGCAATGTGAAAGGGAATCAGTACTTAACAAGGTACCTGAGGAACATGGAAATCATTTATGTGCACAAGACATAAAGGCAAGCACTACACTATTCCCTAAAATTTTACGGGCATGCATTACCCTTTTAATTTTGGGGAAATTTTTATTTTTAGAAAAACCTAATAAAATTTCCAGTTTTATGTAACTCTTATTTTTGTGACCAGTTTAAGTTACGTTACATTGGGGGGAGGGGGAATTTCCCCTTTTTACAAACATTTGTGACTTAAATTATTTCCCAAAATTTTTCCCTTTAATAAAAAATAGTTAAAGTTTACCCATCACAGATAATACGTATATGCCAAAGCGTGGTCAATTCTTTTCATGGGATGTATAAACTGCAAATAAAAAAATCCCTTTTTTAATTTGAAAAATTTTTTTCTGTAAAAACTTTATTCAATATATACAATAAATAAAATTAAAAGCCAAAAATTTCTTTTGCTTTTTAAATTTTTTCCGATACCATTTTCTTGTATAATTTAAAATATTGAAAAAAATTTGGGCAATAAAAAATATTTAAAAAAACCATGGCCTATGGAGAGAAAGGGGAAACCCTTCTACCCCCAATTAAAAACTTTACAATAGTAAATTTGGGGAAATCACAATTTTTCGATCCCAAAGCGACCTTTGCCTCCGCCCTTTTTGCTAATACATTAGACAAAAATCTGGAAAATCCCTTCTTCCCAGAAATAAAGGAAAGTTTTCTTTCGTTTACATCCCAAAACAAGAACCCTTATTGGTCCTTTCCCCCTTAAGTTTTTGTTTTGGAACCCCAATACGCCGGGGTTTCCTTTGGGTTTCACCCTTTTACTACCCTTTCGGGAAAATTTTCAAAGTTTCTTTTTAGAAGACCCCTGAGAAGGAAAGGGTGACTTTTTGGTGAAATGGAACTCCGCGGGGGGGTAAAAATAAAAATTGTCCCAGGGGATTTTTGGTTTATCACGGAAAAAAAAATTAAATTTTCCTTTTAACTGAAGATTTTTAAAATTTGATAAGCTCGAAATTTCCCCGTTTTTTTTTTCTGATTTTTACGGCAGACGGAATGTATCGTGAGCCCCTTTCGGGAACCTTTTTGGCGGCATTTTCCTTCTGGAGAGTTTTTGTTACTTTGGATAGCAAAATTTGTTCAACATCTCACCCCTTTTTTTGCCAAAAAAAACTTCTACAAAAAAGTAAAGCACCTTAGACACCCCAAACAATATGGGGAAAACTATTCAACTGGAAAGTTTTAGTTTTTTGGTAGAATGTGTTCTTCTCTGGGGAGGTTTCGCGCATTCCTGTTAAAAAGGGCCCAAAATTTACAATAGAGATTTTTTGGGAAAATTAAAAAAAAAAAAAAAACCCTTTTAAATTTTTCAAAACAAAAGACAAAAAAAAAATTTTAATTTTTCCGCCCAGGGCCCTCCCTTTCCCAATGTTTCCACAAGTCTGTCATGGGAAAAAACCACATTTCCCCTTTAGGGCCTAAAATGCTTAAAATAAACCCTTTCAAATTTGAAAAAAAAAAAAAAACTTTTTTTCCCTGATTAAAAATTTTAAGGACAGATGGGGATGTTTTAAATTTTTTTTTTAATTTTTTTTTTTTTAATTTTGACACTGAGGTTTTTTAAAACTTTCGGGTGGGCAAATGAATAATACAAAATTGATATATTTTAAAAAAAGGGCCGTATTTCCGCCAGTATTTAAAACAGCCCCCCCGTATGGCCACACACCCCCCCTTAATCACCCCCAAGTGCCCCTTTTAAAAATTCACACCCGTTGTCAAAAACAAAAACCATTTTTTTGAAAATAATAAGATTCTTTTTTAAAAACCTGTTTTCTTTTAAAACAAATCTGGAATTAAATAAAAATTCTTCAAAATCTTTGTTTGCTTGTTTGATCAATAAAAACGATCATTGCGATTACGATGATTTGATTATGGATGTTAACGAAAGACAATAAAAAGGAAAATCATCCCTTTCTGGTTTCCCTATAATCGTTTTTATAGTAATAAATGTATTTGAATCAGTAGATTTGGAACTCAATGAAACTCGTTTGTGTTTGCTCTTTTCTGAGAAAACACATGATTTAAACAAAAGCTCTCTATATTACAGCCACATTTGACTATATTGGACCAAAACAAAGATAATATTAAAATTCATTTTTCTATTGATAATAGTTGCTTGTGAGAAAAAACAAAAACTTAACCGTTGACATTATTCAAATTTTCATTGCCAATCACCGAATTTACTTTAATAAGGATTTATCAAAATAACAAAGGATCTTTACAGTTTTTAATAAAATTGATTCACAGAATTGTTAATTATTAATGCAGTGTCCTTTTATAGAAAGTCGTTTTCTTAACAATAAATTTTACTTTTTAGGTGTTTGTAAAGGGGAAGATACAGAAAAGTAATAAATCGAAAAATCTGCAAGTCCCGAAACGATCCAACATCATGACAAACTGCGAACGGATAGTATGTATTTTTATTTTCTGAAACTCAAGTCATTATATTATATTTGAAATTGTATTTATAAAACAACTTCATGACAATATTCCTTATTCATATGCGTCATATATCTGTTTTTTTTTTTCATTAAAGGCACATTATGCCTCAGAAAATCTTTTTTTAAAATTATTTAGATTCGTCAAACATTTGGTTGAATAATGTTTTTAAATAATGGGTTTAATAAACATGTAAAATGATTTTACAACTGAAAAAATAGCGCAGAATGTGCAGCTTATGTGTCGTAAAGGTAGCAAAATGTAAAATAATTTAGTATTTTGTTTTTTCCATACAAATACTAATTCCATTATTATTATTATTATTATTATTATTTATTTATTATTATTTATTTATTATTATTATTATATAATTATTTATTCCCAAATTTCTTAAGCCACCTTTTTTCATGCACATTGACACGTTCAAAAGTACTGTTCAGTATACCAAATAAAGGATACACTATTTAAAAAAAACAAATTACAAAACATCAATATTCTCAAGTTACAAATTCAAATTAAATGTAGTTTTAAAAGTAAAAAAAAGACCAACTTAATTAATTAAAAATTTTCAGGTTTGACTTAATTAATTTGGTAAAAAAGAAAAAAAGAAAAAGCGAAAACCTAAAAAGATAACCAAGTTCCAAATAAAAACCTTCTCAACAATAGTGAGTTTTTTAAGTGCTCTCTTATACACTGGTTAAGAGTTTCATGTTTTTTTAAGTTTTTTAGGTAGGGCATTCCAGAGTTTAGGGGGTTTCCGTCATTAACACGATTTACCCCTTTAAAACACAGTCCTACTTTCGCCGGGACAAACAAATTTTTAATAATTTTTTGGGAACCCCTTTTAAAAAAGGGGGGATGGGGGGTTATTAAAAAGGGCTAGGGATGTTTTATGTAAAGCCCCGGGGGCCCGTCCATGAATTTTCCCTTTAAAAAACAAAAATGTAAGGATTTTTACTCGACTCTGATTTTGCCCCAGGAAGCCAATGTAGCCCTTTTAAAACGTTTGGTTTAAAGTGGCCCGTTTTTGCGGTGTCCCAGGTAATAACACGAGGGAGCCCGTATTTTGAAATTTTTTTTTATAAAAGGAAATGTATTTTTGTTTCACATTTAAAAGAGCAGATTCTTTTGAAAAGGGAAAACCCGCTTTTAAACAGATGGGCGGGTTTCCATTTAAGGTCGATGTGGGAAATAGGTTTCTTTTAAATTTGGGAAATTTAACCCAATCTTTCTGGAAAGAATTTTGAGAAAAAACGGTAAATTAGATTGCAGGCCCCGGTTTGTTTTTTTTTAGACCTCTTGATCTTTACCTTGACCTTTTTTTTAAAGGTCTTTACAACTTTTTTAAAAGGGGTGGGTTTCTTAGGGTCTTTCAAGTTTAAGTGTTTATGATTTTTTTTGATTTAAAAGGTTTATCATGTGTTCATTTAAACAATCTTTCATCAGCAATATTGGAATGGGGCAAGTTCAAAATGGTTTGTTTTTGGGGAATTGCGAAAATTTTTTTGAAATTTCCATATTTAGAAGACTACTGAAACGTTTGGGAAAATTGGGTCTCCATTTGGGAAAAGTGCTTCAAGGGAAAAACATTGCTGTTTGTTTTTGGGGACTTGGGTCCTGGCTATACCATTACGTATGCCTTCAACCTTATCCACAAAGAAGTCACTAAAGTCTTGTGCTAGAACGTTTGCAGGTTTACCAGATGGCAGCATAAAAACATGGCAGCATGTTTTCACCCCTCAAATGCCGGGTCACTTTGGTAAGGTTTTTCATATATCGACCACATGACTCTACTTTCTCAGTGAAGTATTTGACTTAGGACCTTAGAAGCTTATTCGTAACAGCGCATTGGTTTCTATAAATTGAGCGATCAATTTTCAATCCTGTCAAGTGCCAATTTCGCTCTAACTGACGTCTTAAATTTTAAGCATCATGAAGTTCTTGGGAATACCACGGATTCATTGGTCTTAGAACAATGCTCTTGGACTTAAGGGGTGCGTGTTTGTCAAAGAGGCGAGAAAGGCCATTGTTGAAGGCATCAACTAGTTCATTGACATTGGGGCTTTCTTTAACACTTTTTAAAATATCTGATGTCAAAATATCTGTTTTAATCTCATTAACATCTATTGATTTTAATTTTCTGTAAGTCACAGTTATCGTACTGGTGGTGGTTTAAACACACTAGCATGAAATTCAACAGCGAAGTGATCACAAGACGTGTTTCCATTATTGACTGGTAGTCCAGGATCAGATATTTCTACATTTGATACCGTTGAGTCTGTATCTCTGGTAATGAGCACATTTATTATGTGGCCTGCTACATGTGTTGGTTCAGTGACGTGTTGTCGCATGCCACACGCTCCAAAGACACTTTTGAATTTTGCGGTGTTAGGGTTTGTAAGATTGTCCAGGTAAAAATTTACCCTAGCCCACAAAATTTATAAATTGTTCTTTTAGCAGTTGTAAAGTTTGCAAAAAAAGTGCGCCATTCATCCATCAAAAATTTTAACTTAAGCCCATTTTTTTTGTTTGGAAGGGGGGCCTATATACCACAGCTAAAACGTTTGGGGTTTCTTTAACATGATTTTTTGCAGTCCATATTTTTCAAACCCAGTTTTTACCATTAGTATTGGGAAAAATGGGTGCAAGCATGTTGTTTTAGGGGTTTCCTTGTAAATAAGGGTTCTCCACCACCCCCGACCTTTTGGGGAGGAACATGGACAATTTTTTGTTTCCCCTTGGACAATTTTTCCGGCAAAAACACGATGTTGTTTACCAAAGGGCCCCTTAAAGTCAGGGGATCTGTCACAGCGGAAAGATGTTTAGGAAATTATTGAAATGATGTAATAAGAAAAAGGGATAATCTTTTTTTTTCTTTTGATCTTGAATTGTTTAAAAACATAAATTTTTTTTAAACTTAGTTTTGCCCTTTATAAAACCCCCATGGTTCAAATGTTTAATTTTTTCAAAAATTTTTCCAGGATTTAAAACTTTTTAATAAATTTGGGTTTTTGTCTATTGGGTTTTAAAATTTTTAATTTTTTGTTGAAATTTATTCTTTAGGTAAATTATAAATTTATGGAGGTTTAAAAACCGTAATTTTTTTCCCATATTTTGTCTTTCAATGACACACCCCATTAGTACCCCTCCTTTCTTTTGTATTCTAGCGGTTTTAATGTTTTTAGTACACAAGGATCAAGTTTTGGTGGTTGGGTTTAAATTGCCTTTTTTTTATGTAGGCTACACCTTTTATTTGGGGTAATCCCCGGAAACAGACAGGGTTAAAATTTGGGGGTCAGGCCCGATACAATATTTTAAAAATTCAATTTAAAAAAAACAGTTTTAAAAATTTATTAAATTCCCAAAAATTTTTACAAAATGCAAAACAATTTCCCTTTCCCAAAAAATTTTAATTTATTCAATCATTAACAAACCCTTTCAACCAAAAACGGGATGACAAATTTCAGGGGAAACATTTTTTAAATGTTTTTTTTTGTTGAAAAAATTTAAAAGTTTAATTTTTAATGAGAAATGCTATTTTTCCACCCTTTAAAGCCCGAAAAGGAAAAACATTTTCGGGCGAATAATTTGCTACCCCCCCAAAGAATTGCAATTTTGGGCCCTTTCCTTTTTTATTTGAAGAAAGAATTTCCCTTTTCGTTTTATCCTTTTTACTTACTTTACCAAATACTTTTAAAAATTTACCATTTCCCTTTTTTCATTTTTTTTGAATTCAAAGACACCCCTTTTTTAATTTTATTTTTAAAAACAAATACCCTTTTTGTTTTAGGGTTTCTTTTTTAAAGCTTTTTATTTGAAAACAAATGCTGTTTTCACGTTTTTGTCAATACAAGCTGATTTTACTTAAAAACCTTTTCCCCTTTGGGTTTTTTACTGTAAACTATTTTTATGTTTAAAATTTTGTCAAATCTCGTTAAATTTATTTTTTTTGTATCATAGTTTTTTTTATTTCCAAACCATTTTATTATTTAAATTTTTTTTTTTGGGAAACCTTTTTTAAATACTCGAAAAATATAAAAAATTAAAAAGCTAAAAAATCTGGTTTTTCCCTTTGTCGTTGATTTTTCGGCCTTTTGTAATTTGCCGGGACCATACCCCCAATTCACTTTTTAAAATGGGGGTATCTTTTTGGCCTAAAAAACAGCCTACAGGGGCCGCTTTAAAAGGAAAAAAATAACCTTTTTTAAGCATTGTCAATTTAAAAAAATAAATTATTTTTTACTGTAAACTATTTTTATTTTGGATATCTGATAAATTTTATATTATATTCGTATATTACATGTACATTTATTGAAGTCGAGGTTGAATTAAATAAAATAATGCTGGCCAGAGGCTCGCACATCAATTAGTTTTTTTCAACTCTGTCGATAAATTCAGTATTTAACATCATTCAATATCCTCTATTTTTGCAATGTATTTTTTTCCACTCCAGTCGTTATGAGAATCACGTAGAGGGAACATACATGCTCTATATCAATAATGAATACAACATTGAAGTGAGTAAAATAAAATTGTTTTATATAGAATTACGATTTAAAAGAAAATAGAATATTTTGAAAACAATGCAAAAATACATTGACTTTCTAAATATGAATATTATTAAAGAAATTTCTGTCATTGTAAAAGTTAATAAAAGTATATTTCAGTTTATAGGATTTTGGTATAATAGTATAATAGAAAATAGAATTTTGTTTGCAAAGAGAGAATTAAAAAATATTTCACAGCAAAAATCGGCATATTAGTTTGAGAAAATTACAAATTATCTCTGATAAGTGTATATGTTTCGATAAATAACAATGGATGAACAATTAAAACGTTTAAATCGGCTTATTGAGATGACAACAGTCAAATAACCTGTAACTAATAAATAAATGAGGGTGCGATGCCGAAAAAATTCAGCTTAATTTTCAAAAGTAAAGAAATAATTTACCCTACGTTTTGCTCTGTTACATTGTATGTGTATAAACGGTTAAAGTGTATATTTTGCAAAGGCCTATTTAAAACAAGGCCAAAAAGCATGTCATAGCATGTTATTATTGTCATTGTAATCTGCTAAATATTTGATACCAACATTATGGTTATTGTGTAGACCTTGCCGGTTTGCACCATTTGCCAACTACAGACATACATTTAATGTAAATCTCATTTTTATAATTGTATCTTTATTGATAGAAATACTTAAAATGATTCGCTTCTACTATAAGCTGGCACGTGTAAAGTATTTGATACGTTAGAATATAACAACGAAATTCGATGTTGATTGCAAAAGTCGTTTAATTTGAACTTTAGGATATTTATATATACGATATGTACTTGATATTAATAGACCTTTCTAACTTTGTAAACGGACTTCGTAATGAGGAATAAATATAAGATTTTTTCAAAACATAAATGATTAACATATCAATATGATAAAACTGTAACACATCGGTTATTTACATATATATGCCAGCGATATTATTTCTATGAACAATCATTATAATAAAGATGGAGACAATATTATCATAATTTATGTAAGACACAATTAACAAAAATAAAAATACACGTTTTTTTTTCATTCATATACTCTTTTGTAGTGTTATTTTTTCATCCGATTACCAATGTATATAAGTTTATTTATAATGGCCGACGGAATAATCATATGACTCAGATTATCTGCTCACTTGCTGATCCGATCATAGAGCCCACATCAGCGGCGACTTGTCATGCAGAGCGTTCCCGGAACCTGCTCTTCGCTCCTTGGTAGTTGAAGGTGACGAAAATACTATCCAAGGCATCAGCTTTAAGACGGCATCTCTAACAAAAACGACCCTTGTTAGCGCCACCCTCCAGAGTTAGTCATGACAGGTCAGCCATTCATTTCTGGTACTTGAGATGACTTGACCTTGACCTGCCGTGTGCTTCTCAAACGTGCACGCCCCTTGAGGGATTTTTGAGCAGACAGTGAGCAAGAAGCGATGATTCATGATGTGAAGGCAGGACTAACGTCAATGTCATCATTACTATAACTTATATGTAAATTATGTAGTGAGGCTTCAGTTGCACGAAATATCGAACGTTAGAATTATACAAATGCCGCCATCTGAATATACAAAGCCTTGTGTGTTGATAGCGAGGAAGTGACAGTATCTATAACACAATTGTTTTCGTGGCTTGTCTATTGGTCGCAATATTTCATGTTATATATATTGCACAAACTGCGCGATAGAGTTAACCCCAGTCGCCACGTTTACTAAGCCATTGATCTACCAGTTAGATTAAAGAAAGTGTACATATTTTCTGAGAAAATTTGAAAACATGTTTTTTTTTTCATATATAATCGAAACATTTGAAAATAAACGGTTGCGAATATCTAGAACAGAGTCTAGAGGTTGCATCATTACGGCAACTAAACATGACCGTGCACGGTTGATATCTGGCGGGGATTAAACTTAAGCAGGAAGTGATGCTAAAAGTAGCCTTCGCCTGCTAGCGTTCATTCTGAAAATCTAAATACAAACAGGATAGTGTTACAGTTAAAAATAGCACAATTGTTGTCAAACATAACAAAATTATTAACGACACATGTATGAAAGCAATTAACAGGTTTTCCCACTCAAAGGTATTATTGTGAGAAAATTGGCTTTTGAGGACCTAGGGTTTAATGTATGCCTGTATAGCATATGCACTATTATTGTATAATTCTTACGCTCGAGAATTTCATGCAATTTCACACTTAAGCGTTACTTTATCTTACACATACTTTAATAAAGTAATATTTATACAAATATACATACGACGATGAAATTGCGGGAGGTAGCAGAGCTCCATAGCCCACAGACAGTCTACGTCAGAATGAATTACATGTTGACAACAACAACGATGACAGAGCAGTTCCAGACCAAGTTCAGCATCCAGTGCAGTCTGTTTCTAATGTTGCAGCAGGTAAACGCAGTCAAGCGGCTCGTCGCGGGAGGAATAGGCGCTCCTTTGTTAATCAGTGGTTGAAAAATTAGCACTACAATATAGTATATAAATTAAAAAAAACTTGCTTTTTTTGGTCGTTATATAAATTATGGTTACAGTGTCTCCATCTTTAATATGTTGATAGAAATACTATTACAAGCATTTACATGTACACAAACCGCTGTATTACAGTTTTAAGGTACTGATCAGTTTATCTTATTTTCCGTGCATGTATGCTTTGAGAAAATCCTTCAAATTATTCCGTATTACAAAATCAGTTAACGAAGCCCATTTGATAGAAAGGTCTATTAAGGGAAGTAAATTGTCTTAATTAAACTATATTGTTTTCCGACAATGTTATGATTTTCATATTAAAACCACATTTTAAATCATAAAATGACATTATCTGTCTAACTACAACATAGCTATTTAAAATTTATAAAACGCATCATTTTAACTTGCACATTTACTTAAATAAATATATTTTAAAGTTGTAAGTACCTTTAGGTGTTTCGCATAAAGCTGTAAACAAGACGATATCCTTGCATATTACATGCGACTTCAATAATAAACGCTTTTGTGACATCTTTATTTATAATCTTTTTTTCTTCTTATGTGTTACAACATTGTTTGCACAATGATAACGTGTTATCATCATTTAAGAAGTTGTAAACTGCAGATTGATTTATTAAATAACGTCATGATATTATCCTACTGATAATTCATTTTATAGTTTTAAAAAATAAAGGTACAACAAATTATAAAACCGTGTGCAGGATTGCCAAATGCAAAATGTACATGTGCGGTAGCAATAAGTGCTGGACAAGATGTTTTTATGATAAATCGATGTGCACAAACTCCATTTTTTGGGTTTACACAATGTGGAGATGGAGGGATTTTAGATGTCCAAAGAATAGATGACCTATTTTATAAGGTAACTACATTTATCTTCCAAAACAATGATATTGAAACTTACAGTTACTTTAAATAATTAATAGCAACGTTGCATTTTTATCTCTTGTTATGGAATTAAGATACTATTAAGTAAAAGTTAAAATTGTACGGTGTTCCGTTTGGACAATCGTTATTTTTTATTAAGTCTGTATCCGCGATGCGCGATGGTGAAAACGCGATGGCACGATGGTACGATGGTGAAATCGCGATGGTTCGACCGCACAATGGTTAAAACGCGATCTGACATCGCTTTTTTACCATCGAACAATCGCGATTTCACCATCGTACCATCGCGTTTGCGCCATCGTACCATCGCGCCATCGTGTTTTCATCATTGTACCATCGCGATTTCATCATCGTGCCATATCGCCATTGTACCACCGCCTTACGGTCAGTATGACCAGTACACGTACAGAAAGTCAGAGTCTACGATTCTCGCGATGGTATGATGGTGAAAACGCAATGGCACGATGATGAAAACGCGATGGTATGATGTGAAAACGCGATGGTACGATGTGAAAGCGCAAAGGTACGATGGTGAAAACGCGATGGCACGATGATGAAAACGCGATGGTACGATGGTGAAAACACGATGGCGCGATAGTGAAAACACGATGGCGCGATGGTACGATGGTGAAAACGCGATGTTATCGCACCATCGTGTTTTCACCATCATGCCATCGTGTTTTCATCATTGTGTCATCGTACTATCGCGTTTTCACCATCGTACCATCGTGCATCGTTGGTAGGGAAGAAATTAAATAAAACACGATTGTCGAAACGGAACACGGTAACATTGCTATTTCTTTTTTACTTTGCTATTTCGAAAACGAAATGTTTTATAATCGAAACTTGCATTGAAATCAAGGATTTTTTTTTGTCAATGCTGTGATAAGTTACTACCTATGTTCTTTTATGATCGTAGGTTTTTACGCCAATAGGCACACGGATAAGCATAAATCTCAACTCCAATAGCATATGGTTTAACGTAGATATAACCATGGCACCAAAAGACATGGGAACTGTATATGGGCTATGCGGACGTGTTGATGGTGACAAGTCTAATGATTTGACACATAGACACAGCAAAGCGTTCACGCCTCTAGGAAAAGATACATACAATTACCATCTTGAATTTAGTAAATCTTGGAGGTAATTATGAAAAAAGTGTGAAATAGATCATTGAATTTCTTACTAGTGTTGAAAAATTATCTCATATGTTTCAGCAAGAAATTGAGGTATTTGGTGTGTTTGATGATTGGCCTTTGTTATAATGTCAAGTAGCACACTTTTATATTCTTTCAATATTCAATAAAAACTATTTTTACTTAAGATCCTTACAAAATCAAATCGTATTAAATGTGTCTGAAATGTCACTTTTATTTGTTCTGATGTTTCCTGTTTTTGTATTATAATTTTATTGTTTTTCTTTATTAACATATTTCTTTCTTAAAATGTCTTTTTTTACAATTGAGCGTTACTTTTACATATTACAATGCATTGAATGTTCAACAGGATAGAGGATAATTCTGACGAAAACCTTTTTCAACCAACACTTAGATTTTTAACTCCTTGGGTTCAAAAGAATGGCTTATATTGTGTATGTAACCATGATAAAATGGTCAACGAAGCGTTATGCTCACCGACTCAGTACCTTAATTGTAAAAAAACAGGGTCTATTACGAAAACTAAATGTCACATTAAGGGCCGACGGAAAAGACAAGTTGGAAACCATTCAAGTAAAGAAATTCAGCGTATTCTCTCAAAAATTGCAGTTCAGTTTGGTAGTAGGAAAAAGGTAGGTTTTCTCTCTTTGTGTCAAGTGTGTAGTTTCCAAAATTGATTCATTGCCGTGAGTTTGATTTTATGTTTTATTCATTAAATCAAATCTAATCTTGAGTTGAAAGTGCGACTATTTGTCGGGTTTTAAGTGCCGTTTCATGTATTCCGTACAAAGATTTTATCAAGTTTTACAATTATGCAGGGTTTTGAATATCGTTGCATACGTGTGAATTTTAAAAGTATTTCTTTATACTTTCTGTATATAAATTCGTGGTGTTTCAATTTTTACCTCATGTTTGATTTAGGATTTTCGTATGATATTTATATTAATATGATAAGTCATTTTCGTTTACATTCAGCGTGATGTTGTGGAGGAGATTGTGATAACAGAGGAATCTAAAAAAATTTGTAGCAACAAAATATCTGGTATACAAGCATTTACAGACTTTTCGAACGTGGGCTCAAACGACGATGAGCATATTATTATACAACAGTGTGAATTTGACCTTTCTGTAATTATACCGATTTCATTCAGAGACATCTATTTACATTGTTTTTATTAATGAGAATAGTACGACTGCACTTACTAACTTACTTATACACTTTACTAAAATTAAAAGAACATTTCTCTAAGATTAATTTTTACACATTCGGAAAAGTGCTGCTGTAATAAAATTATTATAAGGATACACAGAAGAAAAAATAATACATTTTTGATGTTACTGATTATGTTTTCTTTCTGAAAGGTCGTTAAGGATACATCTTGGGCTGATGTACATGTCGAAGCTGTAAATAATGGGGTAAAAAATATGTTAGATCTCCAACCAACAGTTGTTGAGAACAACTCAGAAAAAGTGAAAACATTCTATGTGAACACATGTCCAATGAATTGCAGTAACCAGGGCGAATGCGTGGAATCGGGTATAACTTTATGAATTACTACTTTTATTTTCGTTGGAAACTATCATATAGGAGATTTTGATTCACGAAATAAAATACTGATGTCTTATAAGTATACCTTTTAAAGTATAACATAACTGATGTGATAGTTTTGTCTTTATGTTAACTTGACTGGAAAAACAAATTAACGAGCTTTGGAACCTGTGATTCTGTTCTGTGATGTTATCCATGCAATGTTAAATATTATTTCAATATATTTAAGGAATTTGCTCCTGTTTTACATACTATATGGGACCTGATTGTTCAATAGACGAGAGAGACGGGCTCACTATTTTGGACATTGAAGGTGGAGGGCAGTGTGATCTTGCAGACGGTGAAGAATGTGAATGTTTCTATGTTCGGTCTGAAAATATCCAGGACAACTTTACTTGTAATGTGAATACTTCAAAGGTATATTAAAACATTTTAATTTTAATTTCTTTGATCTTTTATAAATTCCATCGTAATTTCTAAAAGATATTACAATGCAACAACTTATTTAAGTATGGTTCAGAATTGTGAAACAAACTTTGCGAATAGATGTTCGTGTCATAAATGATTTCCTTACTTATTATCTATTAATACTTAATACCGTCTTCGGGTTTCAGGTTTGTATCCGATTGTAAATTTTATGTACACAAAACCACATAAGCCGTGTTATATTTTAACGGAATGAAACGTATCGAAGAAGTTAAACTATTCCATATTGCCCGATAACATTATTTGACCAAAAAGCACGCATGGAAGGATAAACAGTCGGATTGACAACTTCAAATCTACCAAAGAACTGTCAGATCAAAAGAAACGAGTCATTAGCTATGACGTTTCTGTTTAGCTTTTACTTTATTACACTCTACCATTCTCGCTCTATTTCCAACGTTCGCCAGTAAACACATGGATGGAACAGTGCAATTTCCACTTTGAATACCAACGATTTATGTATTTGGTCCGGATTTGGTCGGGCATTTTCCCCGTAGTTTTCTTTTAGAACAAGCCATGTTTCACACTGGCCATTTTGGAAATTGCTGAACACAGAGTTATGTTTTATATATAATTAGCTCAAGTTTACAATGCAGATAACACATACAATGAGTGGTAAAATCTTTAGATTCATTTGTTGGTACTCATTATATTACAGAAAAAACAAATTTAGCATTGGGTGAATTATGATGACATTTACTGAAAATAAAATAGAGAAAATAAGAATCCCTAAAAAAAGCCCAAAGCCCAACACAACAAAATTGAAAATGTTGCAGGCTCGGTTTGATTGAGCCTGTTCATGAACAGTGCAAACTACCGCCCACGCCCCTAGCACCGGGTTATGCAGAATTCAACATTTAACATGAATTTGTACAATTTTGAATTTTGAAACATCCGCAGATTTTACAACTTCAGCTGCTTTTTAAACGAATCGTAAAAATTCATATAATATTTCAATGAGGTCTATGAATTGTGTATTGTTTGCTCCTATTTGTAGATTTTGAAAAATGGAGCTGTAGAGCCCATTTCCTCTAAGACATTAAGGGGTGGCTTCGAGGACATTTTCACAGGTATATGCTGTGCCCCGGATAGTATAAGCGGACAGAAAGATGTGTTTGTTGCACAATACACAGTTTCAATTAGCAACAATGGCATCAATTTTGGAAACGCAGAAAGTGTTTACGTCTTCAATTCTGAATGTCAGAGTATCTCTACAAGTGAATCTGGAAGTAAAACATTTAGTCTCAAGGTACGTCAATAAAAAAGGTTCTTATTCTTTTTTGTACATTCACTGCGGTAGATGGTAATGAATTTAAGAATTATTCTATTTTCATTCCAGATTGACTGTATATGATTTTTATCAACTTTGTTTTTCATATATTATTGATTATATTGGAAATTATATTGAAAATTAAAAATTGAGTTAGTATATAGCTTGAATTAATTACATTGCCCATGAAGCTCGATTAAAATATAAAACATACATTTTCATCTTATATGCACATTTGAATTAGTTTTAATCTACCTGGATGTACATTTACAAATGATAAAAACTGAAGTTCAAAATTTCAGCCATATATCCCATAAATCTGAATAAAAAGTAATGTCTTGCAGCAAACGTATCTAATAACATGACATGCATTTAATATTTTGATTATGTTTATTTTCAGTTAGTGTTTTATGCTAAAAGAAATGTAACGATAAAATGTCTATTTATGAAGTTGGCTTTTCTTGTCTTTCGAATGAAGTGATTTATATATATTTAAGGACGACCATTGCTTCATTGATGGATATTGCTTTTCGGAGTACGATATGGCACCTGTGGGCTGTCGTGCCTGTCAATCATCAAAATCGCTTTACAATTGGACTGGTATATAATGAATTTAGATTGCACATTTAAGCTGAAATAATTAAGATATTATTTTTAATTCAAATTTATACTTCCATCCATTACTTTCATGTCTAAGAAATAAATAATGGCTAGGATTTGGCTCATGCCAGCTTTTGTACCTATCAGTCATCTGAATCGTTTTTTACTAGATTTGAATACAAGATGATGGATGACAAAAACATAGACCTTTTCTAACTTATTGGGCTTTAAAAGTGTTCTCCTTTTTGGAAATTATGACCTTCACTTTGCTTAAATACACAAACACTTGGCACTTTAGTATCTATTTTAAAAGAGTTGCTTGCGTCAGTCATCATATGTTTCAATTAGTTAAGCGTTGCTTCTGGAGTGACATCCTCATCTCAAATTCGTATCAGGGACTATTTTATCGGAATTTTCATTGACATTCAGATTATGATCCGTGTCAAAATGAAGGAAAATGTTCTGATGAAACTGCTGGGTACACTTGCACTTGTATGCCAGGTTACCGTGGCATCAATTGCGAATATGGTAAGGAAGTCGATATAACAAAGTAATTTCAAAAATTATATTTATCTATAATGTTCTTTTTAGTCTATTTTATGGATAGTAAATTAATGATAAGGCGTTTCACAGCTGAATATTCTGAAAATGTTAAGATGCATTGATGTAAATGTATTTAAGTAATAAAAGCGCAGACATGATATTTTTGATTGACAGGTATTAAATAAAATGATTAAACAGCTTAAAGATTCTAAAATATATCACATTCATGCTTAATTTATTTTCCCTTTTCATCATTAAAATTATTTTTTCAGTAGAAATAAATGAGTGTTTATCGACGCCATGTCAAAACGGAGGTGTTTGCACTGATATGTTAAATAAGTATACGTGTGAATGTCCAGACGGATTTATCGGTTATAATTGTCAAACTGGTAAGTTGCAAGTATCTTAGTGTTGCACTGCATACGATATCACTCCCACTTATTTTGGTCACAAGTATTGAATAACTCCAAATACGTCGAGCATGACTTTGAAATGTATGCTGAAAGTCAAGTTCTCATATTGCTCTAAATACCGGATCAAACAATTCTAATATGATGCATGAAATTGCTTATGGCATTCGTTGACAATTTCCTTGTGTCAAAACTTTGAACCGGTGTTAAAAAGCATAAAAAAGGAATTAATAAAAACACAAACCGAAACCCACACTTTTTTTAGCCACACCGCAAAGTGAATTAATGCCCCTTTTCTTTTGTTTTGGTACTTACCTTATACAGTTACAGCTTTCAAGTCACAAGTCATTGTCAATATCTAAATTTTAAGAATTAATTTAGTTTGACAATAACATGTACTGATAGGTTCCACTTTTTTCTGCTTATTCTTATTCTCATATAGTGAAAGTTTTCATCCTCAACATACGTTTATTGTAGTTAAAAAGTTACTACATTGTATTACAAGCAATATACACTGCATATTTCAAAGATTCTGACAATAATGTTGTTTCTTTAGATATAGATGAATGTTCATCGAATCCGTGTAAAAATAGCGCATTGTGTATAAATGACATCAACATGTATCAGTGTAACTGCTCTGATGGATATGAAGGGACAAATTGTGAACAAAGTAAGAGTAGCTTTACATTAATGTATTTACCCTATTATGAGGTTGTTATTAAAACGTTTATCGGCTTATGTGCGTAGTTAATACACTATTTTAATATTGTTGTCATCACTTTCCAGCGCAATGACTTCAGTGATAAATAGAAATGATTACTTTACAAAAGTCAGGCGATGGTTCTATATGATAAGATTCTATTTAAAGGGAGTAAGCTGTGTTAGTGGTTTAATGAGAAATAAAACTGTATAATCAAGCTCTCGCATATTCACATGGTCATGTCTGGATACAGTTGAAACAAAACTAGTCACTGTTATCTTTTTAGATCTTTTTCGTAATAAAATGAAATCGTTGCGTTACTTTCTATCCAAATGCTATTAATTTTTAGAGATGTTTTTGAACATGCGCCGGCCACTTAATTAAAAATAATTAACATGTTGTGTTTATTAAAGTTCATTTGTATTGTATGTCATGATACAAACATACATTTTGTCAATATCACACAAGCTTATCAATTTATGTAAGATATCGATGAATGTGCATCAAATCCATGTCAAAATGGCGGCACTTGTAGAGATTTGATCGCAAACTTTGAATGCGAATGCGTGGATGGATATGAAGGCATAACATGCAACACTGGTTCGTATTTATGATTTTAAAGTATTATATAAGCAATACTGTTACAGCATAATAATAATAATAATACATTGACAGTTGTTTTATTTAAATCTGCATAGTTTTGAAATAAGTTATTATAACGTAGTATTTTCATAAATTATCGTACTAGTTGCAATGTAAAACACTAGTGAAGAAAGAAAACTGACATAGACGTTTCATAGATGTATCTTTTACATTATGAACCTGTTATAAAACGGTATCTAATATCTTAAGAGGACATGGTATTTAGAAATTATATGGAAATGAATTATAAAGCTACTGAAGAAAAGTAATAGATTATAATTAAACATTGTTTAGAAATCAGCTAAATAGATCTGCATAGAAAAGTTACGTTATTTTATGAAAAGTGTTAGGCATTAAATTTTGAAACCACTCAGAGATATCAATGAATGCATATCAAATCCATGTAAAAATGAGGGCACATGTAACGATCTAGTCAACGAATATGAATGTACATGCGCTGAAGGATATACGGGTAGCAACTGTGAGATTGGTAAGAAAACTAATGTCAATATTCTTAAACGTTTCCTTTTAACATACATTTGAGATGATAGATATCCGTATCCTTTTGGCAGGCCATCTTTCATGTTCAAAGATAAGACTAAATTTATTTAGTAGATAAATCTGTTCAACGGCAATTGCTGCTTTCAACAGATGTTTTATACATTAAGATACATAGTAAAACAAAGAAAGAATATATTTATTGATACGACAGGAAATCCGAACAACTAGGCCATTTTCCCAACGACTCATTGGCGGATATCAATTTACCTGGATCTTGTATTTATTTAACTGTATACATGTATTTAACTTTAAAGACGTTATTAAATCATATAAGTTTGATTTAAGATTAACTTGAATGCTATCAGTTTTCTATCCTACTTCAACTATGTCCTTGGTTCTTTATTAGATGCATGCACCGTTCAACCCTGTCATAACGGAGGAACTTGCAAACTTGAAAGCAACAGCTACATGTGTTTGTGTGTTGACGGATATGATGGACAAAACTGTGATAATGGTACACTTCTATTACCTTGACAATATTGCCATGCTTTTATTTATAAATAACTCTATTATATTTGTGTATAGTTTTTGTCATAATTTAAACCACATTAGAATTATTTTTAATATATCCTTTTACTTGATATACTGATTTGTTTTCAACACCAAATTTGAAGCATACAACTGTCAAACAGGAGCTGTCACGCAAACGTAACGAATGCCCCCGAAAAAGTGTCTTAAGCATTGCAAAAAGGTATTTTGAAAAGAACAGATAATGAAAGTAACTAATTGTTTTATATTGTTCTTGTTAAATAAAGTGCTTTCGATAGCAAACGTACCACCTCGGTACATGGACCTTGGATGCGACACATCATCTTGATGTGGAAGACATTTATGCCAGGTTATATTAAAACACTTCAATGCATGGCAATATTACAGTGTGGAAACTAATGTGTATCTTAAATCTTAAAAGGTAGTGATATGGGCTTTAGTCGCGACACATATTTTGGATGTCGTAGGCACTTGCGCCAAGTTTGTTTTTAAAATTCCGTCAATGAATAACAAAGTTACAGTACAAACAGTAATGTGTACATCCTTCAAATTATAAGTGTGACCTTGCCCTAAGAGGGAGAGACATGGGTCTTGGACCCGACACATCGTCCTGATCTAGTAGACATTATGCCAAGTTATGTTAAAATCCTTTGATGCGTGACAAAGTTGCAGTGAATGTGTGAATCAATACTATCTAATTATGATAGCTTGAACCTTCAAAATTAAGTAAATTAATTAAAAAAAAAACAAAAAAAAAAACAAACAAACAAAACATATCCTTCTGATTATTCAACATTATTCAAGTAGGAATATTGGAACTACCCAACTAGAAAAAAATGTCGAAAAGTAAAAATAAAATATAAATATAACAATCACAACAATAATTTCTTAAAGGATCGGATATATATTTTCGCTAATTGAATGCACGGGACGACATGTTACCACCTCCTCACAGTACAAACAATGCTGATGTGGCGATAAAATATAAAAAATAGGCATATCTAAAGAAAGTCCAAAACGGCGAAATTGAAAATGTTGCAGGTTAAATTTGATTGAGCTTGTTCCTGGACCGTACTGTCAAGTGGAGACATCCGTACAAGCCCCCCTAGCACCTACAAATGTTATAGGCTGTAAACTTCACATCTTAAAACACACTTAATGCTTTTCGTGTATTGTGCTGATGTTTCTGAAATAAAAGATGTTTAATCGATTAACGGTTTATGTATTATTCATCAAACGACTTTTCAATATAGTAATTAATATAATTCACTAGATTTGATGCAATCTTCTGTAAAAAAAAACAACAAAAAAATTCGGTAGTGCGTGAATAATCCTGGAAAACATTGTTTGGTGGGTGGGGCCCGAATGATGTTTTATGATTAGCTAAAATCATGCTTTATAGGCGATTGTTTAAAAACCCATTATCAAATTTCACCTTTTTGTTTTACAATTTATTTGTTTATAAATTGACTACAAAGTAAAAGTTCTATTAATAATATTGAAATTTCACATAATCAGCGTGTTCACAATTGTGGAGTTTTTTTGTAGTTAAAAGCTAATCATATAATGCTTTTCATAGTTGTCAAGTCAGCATCTGGGTCACTTGTCACTGACATTGTACAAAAAAAGATCAAGATCGTATTTCATGTAGAGTCAGTCATAAGTGTAACGGATCCCATATTAAAAGAAGATATTACATATCAGGTATGAAACTTTTGCATTAAGCATAATTATATGTTAATTCACATTTCAAAAGTATTTATAAAATATTGATAATCAAAATCATGTTAAATTGAAATCAAATTAACTTTCTTTTGATTGGTGTTATAATTTGCATGAATGTTTTAAATGTCACTTTGTTACGTTTCTAGTTTTATCACTGAGACTCTATATGTTCCATTTTCAATCAAGATGTTTTATTTGAGTAGAACCAAGATGTCTTGAAAGCAAACATTGTGTAAAATAAGGACAATACAGCTCTACATAGTCTCTAACTGCTCATTTTTATATTGCTTAGACATACGTGTTACATGTATTATTTTATATGTTAACATTAACTATCAATAATTTGATATGAATCTGTTTTTGAAAGCTGACTGGAATCTACAAGAGAGCTTTGGGGAACAAATTAAAAGAGGTAGTCATTCTTGACTTGAGGTAACTTCAAAGTCGGATATTTTATGTTTTTAAATATTATATTATTCGATTGTAGCACAAATAATTTTTACCTTAAATAATGCATAATGTACTCTTCACACGCATGTTCATGTTAGTTGGCCACTGTTTTATTAATGGCAGATAGATTTGATTAATAAATATATTGCCTAGTAGTTTTTATATAAAAACCGCATGCTAAAGCTGAACATGTCAGTATAAACGATATTTACAGATAAAAAGTAACAGTTATTTCTCTTTCCAACTGTCTAGAATAGGAAGTCTTGTTGTTGATTTCGAAGTAATCTATGTAAAGGACTCCTCATCTGTCACTGACTTGACTGATGCAAATCTAGATCTTATAAAGGGAGAAAAGACAATCGAAGTTTTCAATGAGACAGTTAGGGCAATATCTGTATCCGTAGGGAACGTTACTGGTGAGTATGACTTTTTATACGTTGAGAATCGAGTACCGCTAAAGCTGGTACTAGGGGACGTTAGGGATGTTGAACTTTTTCATTATCCCTCATTTACAGACTCATTTAAAGCGAGTCTGCAAT
The DNA here is from genome assembly GCF_026571515.1 of Ruditapes philippinarum. NCBI lineage: Eukaryota > Metazoa > Mollusca > Bivalvia > Venerida > Veneridae > Ruditapes > Ruditapes philippinarum. The sequence continues at coordinate 255,333 of NW_026865446.1, read as the reverse complement.
TTTCATGTTATTTTGATGTTATGAATGCTTCCGAGGGATCACTTTTTCCAGATAATCCTTTGGCTTTATTGAGATTTTCTTTTTGTGTTCTTTTTGTTTTGTTTTTATAGAAGCGTTAGTATATGAAATTATTTGCATAATTAAGTTATTCAAATATAAAATTCTTAAAGTGTGATACAGTTAAGCATTAGTTTGGTTACGAATTTAGTTCTATATAATATATCATGTTATTTAAAGTATTTTTACGCTGAAATACTGAAATCCAAATTGATAAAAAGTTATTCCTTGTCCATAATGTTAACTTGTTTTACACCAAGAGATCGCTTATCTAATTATTTTGTTTTAAATGGTTTTATCTCCTACGTAGGTGTTATCCTTTTTATAGGACATTATAAATTGCCAACAGGACGATTCCGTAGTTTTGCTTAACGTCCTTGCTTTTGACAAAACAGAATATTATTTCTTTTAATCGCCTCTTTCAGTTACGAATGCAAGTATAGTAGATGATGAAAATGTGTGTGCCTTTTTCACAGCCTTAAATGGAAATTGTAAGGGTAGCCTGAAATGTTCTGTCATGAAAGGCAGGCCTTCATGTTGGTAAGTATTGAATGAATCATTAGAACATTTTAACAAAATCTCCTGAACTTTCTTCAAATAACATATGGACTTCATACAGTTATTATGCTTTGTTTACATGATGCACAGGATCACGTATATGAATTGCCAATAAGTGCAATTTTTACGATATTATCTGTCTAAATTAGTGAATCGTTTTTGCGTTCGTTTTATGCAAGCAATTAAGATGTCCTAGAGCCAGCATAATTATTACGTCACATTAAAAATGATACAATGTAAAAAAGCTGTCGACATCATGACAAAATACTTTAAGTTTGTTAGAATATAATGGTTTGAAAACTAATTTTAATATTATTTCATCAAAAATATTTCCATTTATTCAAATTCACTTTAACCAATATCTAGTATATATTATATAGGATGCAATAAAGTAAAACGGTTAAAGAACTCCCAGCAATTACACGTCTTTCTAATATCTGCGTATGTGTTTTTGATATTATATAATAAATTTAATCATTGTACACCATCTTTTCGGGATGTCATTTCACCGTTGTGCCATTGTTCCTGTCACGATTCTAACTTAACATATAAACTCCATTGATGAGCGAATTTGGTACACCTATATCCAAAAAACAAGTCTGCATTTCAAAACGAGATAATTTCCGAACAATTCTACCATTCAAGTGATTGACAGGCGAACAGATATTAAATTTATTTCGAATATAAAGTACACCTATGTGTGCAATGTATTTGCAATGAAATAGTATTAAATATTTGTGATATAAAAACAACGAATATGATATTAGTCATAAAATTTAATCAGCGTATGAATGTTAATAAAAGTTTTTTTTTCTTTTCCATTTGACCAGTATCGGGCTACGCAAGGCACCGACATGTTTTGGACATGAATCAAATGACTGGTGAAGCTATCCTCACGCTAAAATATTACAGTGGATTTCATGCTTATTATTGATATTGATCCTTTGTCCTTTGATAATCGCAATATCACATTTGCTTTTTGTTGTTTCTAAAGCCTATATAATGCAATATAACTGCTAGTTTTCAAAATTGCAGGTCCGAACTAAAGGAAGGGGATGACAGTAAGTTGAGAATAACAAAACTTTATTATCTTATTTATATTTGATAAGCATAATTGTGAGTGCATCTGAATTAACGTTTAAGGTTTTTTTTGCTCCTTAGATTTACGTAACCTTTTTCAGGAATCACATTCGTATAACGTATTTTTAAAATTTATTTAAGACATGTTACAGAAGAGTTCGCATAAATACAAATTTTGACTTGAAAAGCTATGATTAAAAAGATATCCTATAAGCACACCAAAAATGTGCGTACGTCTTCATCTAATTTTAAGATTTAAGACAAAGAGATATTATCGTATTGTTATTTTGTGAGATGTGTCGTTTACATTTTTGAATTATAGGCGACCTTACCCTGCTGATCGTGATTGTCGTTTGCTTTGTGCTAGTCTTCGTCATTATTGCTGGAGTAAGCGCATGCGTAGGTTTTCATATAATACGCAAAAGAAAATCCAAAGACAAATTCTCCTTTAGGTAAAGATTTTGTTAAGTCACAGTTGGATTTAGATATTTGAAACAAACAACTAAACAGTGTTTTTCTTCCATATTCTATAAGTATTGTGTATTTAGGTAAAAAACAACATATTATGCAGTTAACATATTTTAATAATGTAATAAATTTGAGCGAATGACTCTAAAAATTTTTTTTCAGTTTGGCTAAAATGCAAAAATTGAAACATTTAAAGGGAATTCCAAAAAATGCCATATTTTTCACTTAAATTCCTATCTTTTTTGTCTTTTGTGATAAACATATCCCGAAACAACCATTTTCCAATCACAACCTAAATTCTAACACAATCTGTGGTGCTGATGTCATGTCTGACTAAATTGCATAAAGTCACATGTTGTATTTACTTCAACTCCGGCAGAAATGCCATACTTGATTAATTGTCAGATGTTTTCAGAAATACAATAAGAAACAGTTTGTTTTAAATGGAACAATGAAAATTGTCCGACTTTGACTATATCAAAATAGTCACTTGTTTAAAATAGAGATAAAAATAAAAATAATCCCAAGCAAGTTATATTTTATTGGCTACAGAGTTGTACCATTTACCGCAGTATTAGGTGTAATTAAAACAACTATTTATATGATGTACCACTAATTATTCATCAGACTTCATGTAGGGGTCCTTTCTAATAAAATCTTAATTTATAATCAAGGTTTTTTCAAATGAGGACTGTGTAAGTGATACCAACATGTTTCAATATTTGGTAATATTTTAAAGTGGGTAAGGTAAACTGGTTGTAATGATTGGGTGCTTTACCATTTTGCACCCCAGTTAGCGTACTAAGAAATGACACATTGGGCTGCCCTTTTTATACACATTTGCATAGTCATACAAATGCAATGTACTCTACATATGTAATAATATTTAGTGTATTTTTTTTTAATCTGGAAAAAAAAAACAATTGAAAAGCGTTAAATAGACTGACACAGTTGTAAAATGTTTTACAATTTTAAGAAGCCGTGATGTGTCTTGAACAAATTCTTCAGCTGTTTGAAATTAGGTTTATATTCATGGGAATGATCTGAGTTGGTCATATCGTTTTTATTGTTTTTCTAAGACAGATCAAGACTTGTTGAAAATGTACCAACCTTAGAATGAAATAATGACGATAAATGATTTAATAACCAATGTAAATTTAAAGCATAATGTCCTCTTCCATTTATTATTGGCTAATAACAGCTTAACTAATTGAATATTTGTGGATCAAGGATACATTTAACTTTAAATACGTTTTTGTTCTAGTTTTGTTTAAATGTAGTTTTTCAGCTCTTTTAATTCAGAGTAGCAGTTACATTTAAGTTACATCCATTTATTCACTGGTGACTATGGAACACTGGTAGTTATAAGTGAAACAGACCATTATTTGTGAGTTACCTTTGTGTCAAATATGCAAAGTTGAGTCCACATCATGGTCTTTTGGGGCCATAATTTAGTTACAAAATTTCAAATTTAAGCCCTTTTTTACTTACCCTAAAACGTCTTAAATATTGTCCTAAATTGTCATATTTTGTCAGAAGTTGCTGGACAGCCTGAATAATGCTATTGTAGCAATAAATGAAATTCATGACCACTCGTTTAAATAATGTGTTACATTTTTTACGTCAGGTGTTTTTAATTAGATCTTAAAGTCATGCATATTTAAAATGAGATTGATAACATTTAAAAGGATTGATAAGGACAATTGATAGATAATACATTTTTATAAAGAACAGTTTATGTTGTTGTTGTTTTAGATATGACGTAAACATAGTTGTTAATAACCCGACAATGAGAGGCTGTAATAAAAGCCGTCTAACCACTGATTCGTTTGAGTTGATGCCAGATTTCCAAGACAGCAATCCCAGTATGCCAACCGAGGAGCAAAAAGAATAACATTTTAGCCTTGGATCGAAACAATATGTTGTATACCAACACCACTATAATAATGATGTACCAAAGTTGGTAATAACTCTGCGACAAATTTAATGCCGCTGCAGCTGTTGACTCGAAATCTTAAAACGCTTTTCAGCATTATCATTGTATCGTAATCTAAGGCTGCCAGAATTTTTGTATGTTGCCATTATCGGAGGAACTATTTTATTGCTGTGATGCACGGTCAACATTGGCTTTTGGGCTTCTCACCGTAACACAAGACTTATCATTGATGAAGTTTAAAAGACGAGGCCGATTTTAGCTCACCTGTCACAATAACAATGTGAGCTTTTGTGATTGCATTTCGTCCGACGTCCGTCCGTCGTCCGTTAACTTTTATTTTAAACAACATCTCCTCATAGACCACTGAGCAGATTTCATCCAAACTTAACAGGAATGTTTCTTTGGTAGTAACCTTTGAAAATTCTTCAAATAATGTAATTCCATGCAGAACTCTGGTTGCAATGGCACCCGAAAGAAAAAAACTTTAAAAATCTTTACTTGAAACAAAACAAAACAAAAAGCTAGAGCTTAGATATTCGGCATGTCAAATCTTCTAGTAAGTGTTACAAAGTTTGTTCAAAATTGGTCCAGTCCTGGGAGGTCAATAATTTTCCTTATATGTATATAGTAAAAACTGAAGAAAAAACATCTCTTTAAAAAACCCAAAGAGTTAGAGCTTAGATATTAAACATAAAAACCGTTTCGTGATTGTTTACCAAGTTGTTCAAATGAAAGCCCTGGTGTTAAAATTGGTCCCGCCCTGGGGGTCATTAACTTTCCTGATGTATATAGTAAAAACAAAAAATGTGTTCTTTGAAAAACCCAAAGAGCTAGGGCTTATATATTAAGGATGAAACATCTTCTAGTGAGTGTATACAAAGTTTGTTCAAATATAAGCCCAGGGTTCAAAATAAGCCCCACTCAAGTGGATCATTAATTTTCCTTATATGTTTATAGTAAAAAAAAAATCTTTTTTCAAAAAAACCCAAAGAGCTAGAGCTTAGATATTTGGCATGAAACGCCTTTTAGTGACTGTCTACAAATTCAATCACTGGAGATAAAATTGGCCCCACCCCGGGAGTCATTGACTGTCCTTAAATGTTTAAAGCAAACCTTAAAAAATCTTAATAAAAGAAAACCAAAGAGCTATAACTTAGATATTAAGCATGAAACATCTTCTAGTGGGTGTCTAGCATTTTTAAAAAAAATAAAAGGCCAAATTTGGCCACGTCGTTGATTTTCCCTTTATGTATATAGTGAAATCTTTAAAACTTCTTTAAAGCACCCAAAGAACTAGAGCTTAGATATTTAGCATGAAACATATTCTAAAAGGTGTTTGCCAAGTTTGTTCAAATAAAAGCCCTGAGTTAATATAATTCTTGTTCATGGAGAGTTTTTTATATTCAGGTGAGCGATTTCAAGCCATCATGGGCCTCTTGTTTATATTTCATTTTCTTTTACAATTCGTGAAGTTGTTTAAATCTAATCGATTCTTAAATATCTACAATGTATGCATCCATGATAATTTCATGCCTTATGATTATTCATATTCGCCTGGTACCAAATTTTATTCATTTTGTAGTCAATGCTTTAAAAAATCTCATAGTTATATTATGCTCATATTTTCATTGTCAAGTTGTGCTGAATTGTTTATAAACTGTTATTATGTTAACTGTCTAAGAGTTGATAAATTATAAAAAAATAAATCTGCCTTAAATATGAAAAAGACTACCATCACTAACTGATTGAACTTATTATGTATATTTATACAAAATAATATATAAAGTTAAACTGAATATTCACATCCATTCATACCGAATTTACATAATGGAAGTAAAAAAAGTGATATAAAAATCATAAAGCAAAACAATATGAATTCAGATTATAAATTCTGCTCAGTTAGGATAACGATAGAGTGACGCACCTGTCAGGTTCATTATTACGGTGTAAAACTGTTATCATATTACTATAGTCAAGCAGTTCAGTTAGGATCGCCTCCGTGGTCGAGGGGTTAGAGTCTATGACTTCTAATCCAGTTACCTCTCTGGCGTGGGTTCGATCCCCGGGAGATGCTTTGGTAGTTAAGCGCGGAGGAAGGTAGTCTAGTACCGGTCTAACTCTCCAGGAACGATGGTTAGGAACCTACCCGCCCATATGACTTAAATACTGTTGGGAAAAGGCGTAAAATGAAACAAACAAACAAACAAACAAACAAGCAGTTCAGTTATGTAGCTTACAAATATAAAAAACAACATCAAACTGTATATATTGTATATATCTTATACATATTTCTAAAACCATTTTTAATTATCTTATTTCTCTTTTATTTTCTTAAAAATCATTTTATTACATTTTGTTTGTTTCCATGCATTTAAATTTATTACACGATGAAGAATTTACAATTCGTAGCAATGCTGGTAATTACAATAGATTTCGCTTATAAAAGTCAATATCTGGAACGTTTGTGCAACTATATCCGAAACAATATGCATAAATGTACACACTTTAAATTAACTTCAGATTTGAAGGTATGAAAAACGTGTGCACGGTACTAATACTATTTGTACTATGCATGGTAATTAGTCATGCTGGTATATTTTATATACATGTAGTTTATTAGTTTAACAACATAACAAACCTACACATGTTCGACAATATATGTACATCTGATGTAAATATAGAAAATAACAACAACAACAACAAAAAAAAAAGAAAAGAAAAGGAATACATTTTGAAAATCTCGAAACTATGACAAAATTGTTGCTATGTATATATATTCGATTTTTAAAACCAGTTTTAATACCTTTTCAGTCGATTGTTGAATATTTTTGTGTACACATAAAATGAAATGTCAACCTCATATTACCAAAGGCAAACAGTAGATGTTTACAATTGTTGTCCAAGATAGGTTGTCATAGTAACAGTTAGAGTAGCTAATGGTTACATAACTTGTATAAATATGAATAATCGGAATACCTATACAGGACATGTGTGATTTCCAATGTGTATAAAAGACATAATATCATTTACTTGCCACAAATATTTTCATTACATTGTGAAAATATCAATTTAGAGGTTTGCATAGGTTATTTCACAAAATGAAGAATTTTTATGCGCTTTGGAGACAACATAATTACAAAGTAATGTTAAATATATTTAAATTAGTGTTGTTTGTTTATATAAATAAGGAAAGTTACTTTACAACAGGAAAAAGTATTCTTCAAATTTTAGTGTTTCTACTTTTGGGTTACATTTTTTCCTTTTATTCTTAACTAAAATATGAATTCGAATGAAGAGTTTAATTGTTTTACACCATACGTTGTTAATTCAAAACATTATTTTTAACCCTTGAATTTGTAATTAAATTTAATGTTTCAATGTACGTGTGAAGTTTCGGTGTTAAGTAACCAAAATTTAGTTTCATTTAGTAAGGCTGGTAAAACAATGTCATACATTTATCAATATTATCATACCATACATTTATAGTATTATATTAACTTATGTAGAAATATATAAAAAATGCTAGTAACTCTTTATACGTTATTTTTGTACAAACGAGTAATATTAAGTCATTAATAAGGAGCATACAGTGATGAGTTCTACAAAATTCTTCTCCTTTCTAGTGTAAAAAGGAGAAGAATTTAATAAGATTAGTCTTACGTTCTTATCCTATTCTTGAAATATGAATTTATTTAAAATATGTTTGATTTGTATGTATAAATATATGTATATATGTATTTGTTTATTTTCGGGAAATAAATATGTTTAAACTAGAAGCCAGTATAGCTTAATACTAAATGACTCAATATATCCCCGCGTAGGGTATTTTCGTGGGTATAAGGACACTGTCGTTGACGTAACGGATATTTTTCACAAATTTAATTAAATGCAATTAAGTTTAAATAAACCATTCATTTACATACACAAAATAATAACTTTTAACAGATGACCTAATTTTAACATAAAAATACAATGTACATACTTTCCGGTACTAAAGCAGAGCTAGCATTTTTCTCCGATGGGTATTTTCGTGGAACATGTGATTACTGATAAAACAGTTTTTAAGAAAGAAAAATCCATATTTTTTAGCATTAAATCCCTTTTCAAGCAATTATCATTGTTTTCAACACGATTAAAATGTCAGAAAACCTAAATAACAAAAACGGCAGGAAAAGGAACAGTTCACTATTTACATTTGGAGGTCTCACATAAATAATTTTTTACAATTGTGGCATAGGAAAGTGTCCCCAAGTCTCAAAACTCTAACTTCTGAGCAAATGTCAAGTATACCCATCTATGACATATATTACATCTCCCACACTTCCTGATAGTGAGATATGGGCACTTGTTTGTGTTTTGTGGGTAGAAGAGGTGACCATACTGAATAGATATGTAAATTAATTTACTTACCACTTCCGGGTTTTTGTCATAAGGTACCATCAGTCATTTGTCAAAAAAAATTACTATGTGAGACCACTTTTCATCAATGAAAGTCACGTGACCTGTGGTTGGGAGAATAGTCAAATTGTAGCCGAACTGTCAAATATTTTTGGTGTATTTTAAGACTGATTAGAAAATTGTCAAACTTTTGGGATTTAGGAAAACAGGTAAAAATATTTGTATCTACATAAATGGTATTTCTACTGACCTTCCTACATTCCATTTTTGAAAAAAAACTTTGGCAGTGTTTACATTAAATGCAAACTTCCAAGAAATTACGTGACCGGAACCATGTGTGCGCTCAAAACTTATTTATACCGGAAAAACGGTGAAACCACGAAAGTACCCCTCCCACGAAAATACCCGACGTTGTTACATGTATGTAAACTCTATTCTGTCTGTACATAGTCTCAATTTACTTGTACATCACATCTGCAGTTTCAGGGTCCTTCAAACTTGTTTTGTATTTAACATAAAATATCAAACAAAGTTGAAATGCGCATAGGAAGTAGTTTCACTGTTATTTATATTTTGTTTCTGGTGAGTGAGAAATTTAATCAATCATTTAGTTAGATATAGAGGATAGAGAAATCCCAACCTCGGACGATCTGTTCCATCGGGAGCTCGCCAAGGCTCGTTTTTGACAGAACCGATCTGGGATTTCTCTATCCTCTATCTAACCTAATGATAGATTCTATTAATACAGTTTACCCACAACTTACATATCACTGAAAGGGCCCAATTTTTTCTTCTAAACTTTTATTTAAAATTAAAATAACATAATTGTTTCTGTGAAAGAAGTGTTTAACTTTTCAATATCTATAGACATTTAAAGACAAGTATTATATATTTCCGAGCTAATAAAATTATCACTGTATATGCCAAACATCCCTTTTATTTATATTGTATCTTTACATTGTATCTTATCGAACCGATTCATCCATATACTGTCCATGACCGAAAATATTACATGGTTTGGCACTAAAAATTAATGTTTGACCATGGTTTCATTCGTGATTTTTTTTCAATTCAAAATAGATAAAAGTAACAGTACAATAATAAACAGTACAACACAAATTAAGAAACTGGCTCCACAAATAAGATATATAAAACTTGAATTTGATGAATCAAGATTACTCTTGATTTGAAAGGTTTAAATATAAATATCACCAACACATTTGTTTCAGCCAGTCAAATTCAGGAATTGAAGGCAATAAATACACATATAGAGGCAAACAGCATTCATCGAACTCCTTTAAATGAACCTATTTGTCTTGATACAGAGTGTGGACTTCAGTATATTTAAAAAAAATTACAATACTTTTTTCAAATATATGAAACGAATTTTGAAAGCTAATTTTTACAAGAGACCAAATACTATCGCCATCAATTAGGATTTAGATATAAAGTCAACAGACAAAGTCGCGTACAGAAAATTGTTTAACAAATGAAACAAATATTGTGTTTATTTGAGAGTTGTTATTGTATTGATTTTTTATTGCACATCATAAGCTGTCAGCTTTGTCTCTAATTACTGGCTCTATGTATTTTTTCAAATTCATAATTTAGCATTCAATTATTTGACACAGTTATATAAATTGAACACCTGTAAACTAATATTTTACATGTAACTTCCTGCTAAAGTTATTTGATGTGGATGTAGATCGAAACCATTTGTTTGTTATTTTACATAATATTTAGGGGATACAAACAGTTAATGCATTGTTTAAAATGGAAATCACATTTAATGACCATGCATTAATCATATTAATTAGTATGAGTCATCAGCAAGTTAAAGCCAAATAAAATATGAATATGATAAACACGTAGTGTGTATATTTCACCGATAAACTGATACTCCTCTTTTTAATCTACTCATCAATCAATATGATTTCTTTCTCCTACATAGAAATGTTTTATATTTTTAGTTCAATATGTCCAATAATATAATGACAATGACAAAGTTTAATTGCTTCTTGGCATTGCATAAATATAAGACACAGTATATTTATAGAGCACAGTTAATGCATTACAATTAACAAATTACAAATAACAACTTTGATATATCTGGAATTGACATCATACAAGATACCTAATAACGCATATTACACAGGAAAGATAATTGTTTATGTAAGACAAGCAAAAGATTATACGAGTTTCCTCCCATGTATTGTCCTCATTAACAAATGAACATCTGTAAATGTGAATCTATGTCAGTGCCATATGTCATGTGGTATAATATCTTCTGTTGGCCTCGTGTAACACTGTTGCTGATGCCTCAAAACTTTTATCTGCATTCTTTAAAATTCATAGCATTTTTTAAATGTTTTAAGTGCAAAAAAACAAAAGAAATTTGAATTTGAAAGTTTATCATAATAGAATGTATGATATTCAGCGTGGCGTTATTACATTGACCTTTAACAATTTAGCCATTATGAAATTGACAATTCAGATGTAATAATGAAGACTATGTTTAGATGTGGAACACTGCTGTAATCGGTGCAAGAAGGGTAGGGGAGGAACTGGGACGTCAATGGTAGCTTTTTGCTTCTTACGTTCATCCGTTAAACCGACTTTGCAACATTTCAAAACTGGCCGGTTTTTTTTGCGTTTTTTAAAGAATTGTTTTAATAGTATTTCATTCAAATTTGCCACTATTAAATTAACATTTATCAAAATTGTCATAATTAGATTAGCCTGAATCAAGTTAATTTAACCTTGATATGACTGCGTGTAATCAAATAGAATAATGAATGAGTCAGCGTTTCTTTTATAGCCTTTTCAAGAAAAAAGGGACTCGTTTACGTTAGTCTGTATATCCCCTTATTTAGATAATATCTCGAACGTATAGAAAAGAGACCCATATGAGTATTTTATTTGAATGTCAGGGATTTTTATTTTACTTGAAAAGTCACATCTTAAGCATGGTAACTGTAATTTTATGTATGTTTAGGGACCATTTCTCATAAGACAATGTATGCAGCAATCTGACCTGTAACCAAGTAGTACAACTAATAAACAAGCAGGAGTAGGTTATCATAGATTAAACTCTTCAATAGGCATCTCTTGTGACAAGTGGAGTGGATGGACACTTAACTCGTTATCGGAATATTTGCTATTAATGATTAATTTAAACAAAAGAGCCACTTAATGTATCTAATACTCTCACCTTTGAACCAGCCTTGAATCAGTGTAGCATCAAGTTAAGAGGCAAGAAGTCATGCAAGGGTTTCTAACAATATTGTATTAAAATATCAGATATCTGTAGACATTTATTCAAAAGCGTTATACATTATGTTATCTTTACCAAATCCCTCTTTTTATGTTACCATGCTACCAGATGAACAATTGACTAATGTACTTTTGTTACACAAACCAAAGTACATTTACACTTATATTTAAATAAGGCGAGACGTTTTTGCAGAAATCATAGTTTGAATATTTACTTCCAAGGCCTCATCACATCAAATAATATTAGATAGGAAATGAGCATTTCAAAACAGTCTTAATGTACACAAGTCTAATAAAGATGGAATTTAGTTATTTCTTATTAATATTTGGATTATTATTCACTGGTGTACATGGTAAGAAATGACTGTAGAAAAATACGATTAGCTACTTTTTAATGCCATTAACAGGTTTTCGCACATGCAAAACTTTAGAGTTATGTCCACTAATATCACACCCGGAAAATCTTTGCATAGCAAATCAATTTGCCTTTACAAAAAAAAAAACGGCCAAATGGCATATATCCGTAATCCAATGGCCAACAGGGCCAATATATCCGTCTTAATTTTAATTAATCCAAAAATGTTGTCATTTATTTTCAAAGTGACTATGACACCTTAATCCATATGTCACAGGGTCATTTTGTCTTTGTTAGGATACTCTGTAATTCATACCCATACTCTATATCATTCCCCTATCGTCTCTTTTTCAATCATTCATATCATTATTCAACTTCATACTAATAACTTCATTTGACCTGTAACACGTTGACGGGCCTCATTCACTTCATTTTTGAATTTCGATCACGGTTCAGAACTGTTCACTTATTACGGGAGAAAATGTGTAAGTGGCCGGAAAGCTCAGTCGGTAGAGCGGCGGGACGGTATTCCGAGGGTCCCGGGTTCGAGTCCCGGTCAGGCTGCACATTTTTCTCACCCTGTGACATTTGGCGCCTAACGGGGGCCGTGACTGATATAGCTCAAAGTTTTATTTAAATTGCTCTGTAACTCTGTGAAATTCGAGGACGAATTTCAATATAGCAGGGGTGTATGTAATGGTTCAGAACTGTTCACTATTAAGGGGAGAAGATGTGTAAGCGGCCGGATAGCTCAGTCGGTAGAGCCGCGGTACGGTATTCCGAGGGTCCCGGGTTCGAGTCCCGGTCAGGCTGCACATTTTTCTCACTCTGTGACACATAGGATTACGGATATATGCCATTTGGCCTTTTTTTGTAAAGGCAAACTGGAAATTTGTCCAGCATTACTTTGTGTATTTGAAATTGTTTGTTTTTCTTTTACATTATTATTACTCTTTGCCTTTGCTTGAATAGCAGCATCCACAGAATGACTAAGGTAATCTTATAACATGATTATCAAGTGACTGTGACTCTGTGAAACCCAGTTATTTTAGGGGAATCTCCCCACAGTGACAATATTATGGAGTAGCAAAAATCTCCTTTGTAGATCAAAGTGTCTATGACACCTAGTTATATAAGGGAAATTTCCCACAGTGAAAAAAATATCAAGTCAAGGAGAAGAAAAATATCTCCTTGTGTCGGCTTAACATATTCACAATTAGGCAGCAACATTTTTGCGCTCTGACAACACAATTTATATTTTACAACTCTCATTTATTTAACTGTCTCACAAGTACGCCTTTTGGTTCCATTTCAGTGCTTTACGATCCGACATGCAAGTCAGACTAGTCAGTTCGAAAAAGATCTTTTCATGTGAATGAAAATTTAGGTAAACTGGTATTCAAGGATAAGAGGAAATTTAACACGTTGACTTAAGTTCATTAATCAAACTGAAATTTGTTTAAATCCTCTTTTTATTTTAGGTCAGAAAATTTGTTGGGACTCAAAATGGTACAACGAATCTGTTACATTGAGAAATGGGTAGGTACCTATCATGTGTCTACATTACACATTGACAATGTATAACTACTATATTTAGATATAATTGTCAAGTCTATTAAAAGATGTTCAGCCCTTTGAATGGTGACCGAGGAATATATAGAAAAATAACTGTTTCTATGTTTAAGCCAAATTGTACAACTTACATGACGCTTTGCTTCATCACTATAACCTTTGTGATAATAAATATATCATAAGACAAAAAAGGGATTCCATTAAAATCTTACATTGCTTGTGTTACGATTGTTCTCTTCTGCCTAGATTCTATAATGATTCTATTATGATATGTAGTGGTTTTAAACCTAAATTACCGGTTAGTTATTATTGTAAACATATACTTAATCTTGTATTTAAATGGATAGTTGAATGTTTTATAGATAAATAAAAAAATATATAAATAATAATGTATTAGATTAGAAAATGTATTCATAACAATTATTTGATAAAACTGACAAATTTTTATTATTTGATATAAAATATAAAAATTTGTCCTTAAAATCATTCGAACTCAATACCATCCTAACCAATATTCGACCCAATATCAGTACCTGTTGGATGCTTGATTTCCTCAAATTCAGAAAACGATTATTAAATATAACTACATTATTAGGTATAAATAGAGCTCAAAGCTGTGGACAGAACCAGCCCGCATAGGTCAATCGGTTAGAGCGCGAGACTTGTAATCCCGACATTGTGGGTTCGATTCCCGGGCTGGCAAACTAAAATTACTATTCAGTCTTACGGACGAGAATTTGAATCGAGGTCCCATGTACGGGTGCTTAAACACTTAGCATGCTAAAGAACCGGGAAATGCTTCTTGAATTGGGGCGTCTTTCTTTATTTGTGATTGCACTATCCTCCAAAATCTAAAATGACTAATATTCTTATGGAGGACTCGCCCATATGGGCAACTGGTGGCGAGTATGAATACACGCAAAAACTCAAAGGACAGTCAGTCTCTGCCCAGCTTCTGCAGTCTCAATATCACAGAAATAATAAATATGTTAGATAAATTACTTGGAATCTCACACTATTTACGAAGTATATCAATTGCATCAATTTAACATTGCGTTGAGTGTAATTGTAAATACTAAAGTATTGAAAACTTGATATCCATGTGGTTGATATATATAATATATATATTAAATAGCCTAAGAAGTGACACCTTAATTTTATATCAAGTTCAATAAGAACTTATCAAATTTAACGTTACTGTTACAAACACTAGTTAATTAAACTTGATTAAATCATTTTAATCATTTGTAACAAATCAACTGGCAAAGTAGCCATAAGAAAAAATATGTATAAAACAGCTAGCCCGTTCACGTTATAATTTTTTTTTATATATCTGTATATACATATTTGAAAAGCAACATAAAAATAAATAAATAAATGAAAAGTGCACGGATTTAAACAAACATTTTTCAAAAATGTCATGCATTTTAAATGTTTTAAACTTTTAAGCTCGTTTAAAAGGACACAAATAACAACAGAATATCTCCACTGCTTACAAAATGATGCTAGAAACGAGTTCAGAAATTTACAGAAGTAATCAATTGAAATATACGTTTGTCTTTGTGACTTTTCACATTTATAAGAATACATAATATCACTGCCGCATCATCATTTGTTTTCTTTGTTGTTGATTTAATTACTTTGGATGAACAACAGATTGTAAATACCAAACCTTTCTTTTCAGATCAAATTATGAACATCAACCAGTAAGTGTATTAGATAAGATTTGCACTCAAGGATCAGTAATAGCTGCACAGTGTAAGGATATTAAGGGAGAGCCTTTTAATGTCAATTTCAATGATACAAATAATCATATTTATGTTGTTTGTGATCATATAAACGGACTTATCTGTCATCCATATCCACATATTCCGTACGCAACTTGTCTAGACTATGCTATTAGATACGGTTGCCGGTGTCCACCAATAACATCGACCGTCGGTAAGTTGTAATTTAGTCCTGAAATCGTTGTTTTTTCACATTTTTTTCAGAAACAGAGTAACGTGTTAATGAGTTCTTACTGTATTTCATCTGAGACAAATAGTAGAAATATCAGAGGCAACAACAACAACCCAAACAAACAAATAAATAAACAACAATTAAAATAACAATAATAATATATAGATGAATAATTAAAATGAATAAATAAAATAAAAATCTAATGATTGTTTATGACTGTGTATTTCTTTAAGCCAATGTGAGTGATATTATTTATCAAAATTGACTACAAGAATTATTGTAAAACGTTATTTAACATGACCAAGAAGCATTTTCAAATATAACATATTTTTCTTGTGTAGAAATATATTAATATTCTGAAACATACTCTTATTTTCAAACAATTTAGATACATTTTGGAGGGATGAATCAGAAAAACCCTAAAGTAAGCTATAAGTTAATAAATATTCATTAAAAGTTCATACAAAAAACGCTATATTTATGCTTTATATATCCTTTTTACATTGAAACAAGAATTTTAATAATTTAAGACATTATGAATACCACAGACATATCTGAGCCTAATTTGAATCATAATCTTTTTGCAGGAAGTCATCTTCTTCTTGAAGATGCTATAGAGGTCAAGTGTACAGCATCACACTGGAATATATCTGTCAACATGAGTCGCTTGCAGATGAAGTACCATTCAGTCAAACCAACCGATATATTTTTAGGCTCGGAGAAATGTCAAGGTCATCTTGATAACTCCATTTTGCTTTTTCAACAAAGCTTCAACACCTGTTCCACCTCTGAAAAAGTAAGCACATCAACGGAAAGTTCAGCATTCTCACTCCATAATCACCTTCCATTGTTAACAGTGTTATCACGTTAATGTAGAATCTGCTACAACTTATTTGATTATATTTATATCATTTGAGAAGCAATGAATTTTATGAGAATATATCTCATTATAAATATTTTGTACAACAAAGTAGATCTCTCACACTTTTTTTATTTACCCTTTTCACATTTGGTAAAAAAGTTAACAAATAGCGAATAACAAGTTTTGTAACAAAACGGTTTTCTTTATACCTACAATTCTATTTCAGTTTAATACGGACATGAATATTTACAAAAACAACCTATTCTACATTGTTTTCGACCCTGTTCGTCCATATGTGGTTCTGAAACACGAGTGGACTTTTAATGTAGAATGTGACGTCAATGCCAATGAAGTAACGTCATCGCACGTGGAACATATTACGGAAGTACATAATGCCTCGTTTACAAGTCACTACCGATTAACTATGACGTATTATAATGACGTTAACTTTTTACACCGTATATCCGGAAATCCCCTGAAGGTGGTACTTGGAGAAAATGTATTCGTTAAAGTATACACTACATTGCCTGATTGGGATACAAAAATGATACTAGACACGTGTTACACGAGGCCATCAGGAACAAACACATCAGCTATGGATGTCACGTTGATAAAGCAAGGGTAAGGAAAAATTGTAATATAAAAAAATTAGTTAGGCAGTTCCAGATAAAATAAGAATCACAAAGGTCGCCAAAAGCAAAACGTTGAAATTGATACCATTTCAGAATAGGTTTAATCTAAATGTTTAATTGCAGTGGTATGTAAAAGAAAAGAAATACTTTAATTTGTTTGACTTGTACTCCTTCACTCTCAAAGATTTGATAATAACGAAAGTAAGGAGATTCATCGATTCCCCGTTACTAACCGTTGTTGATTAAAATTAATTTGTAAAACATGTACGTTGTTTTAGTGATTTTTTATTTACTTTTTATCGGAACAGCCAATGCTTTTAATATTGGGGAAATTATCACAAATTCTAATAGAATACTTTGAAGATTTAACAAAATTTATTGAAACATTCACCTTTTCATTCTGGAAATAATAAAATGTTTTTAGTGCTTTTTTTCATATATATTTCAGCTGATTAGTAAAAGTAAAAATAATTAAAAAATATTCAACGTTTTTTTAATGGGAAAGGGCCTTTTTCGGCCTCAATCTTTTACAAAAGAAACTCACTTTATTCATTAAATGCACTCTATTATTACTTGGTTTTAGATCAAGATCTCACTAGGTAAACTTACTTTATAATAACCCATAGCTCTATTTTGTTCTAGATGCGAAGTTGACAGAAACACACATATCATCTCACAGTCTACCCACGAGACAAGATTTGTGTACAAAGATTTCAAGTATTTCAACAACAATGGAGGACTTGACATATTCTGTAACGCAACATTCTGTCACACTTCCGACTTTTCCGCACGGTGTACCCAAGCCTGTAAACACACAGTATCGTGAAATGGATCAGAGTAAAATCGCCATTTGAAATGTATATTTCTAAATCTGAAAACTTAAATTAATATATATCAAAGTTAAAAATGTAGGTAATTTGCAAAATACGGCTCCATAAACTGATTTGTTTACGCTTTAATCTATTGTTAAGATTTATATAAGAGACCTTTGGAACATTATTTATGAGGGTTAAATTACTTTATATGTAACTGTACTGATATAAAGATTTTTTGAACGTTGATTTGTGTAGATTTGTTTTTAAATATCTCAGTCCTTGGTCATATTCTATCTCAGGACCTGCAGATATTTGATATCGGACCTAATAAATATTTGATCTCGGACCTTGGATATATTTAGCCCTGACCCTACAGATATTTTATCTCAGACTTTGGGGACTTATTTGATATCAGTCTTTGGAGAGATTGCATTAGAGATGTTTTAATCTCAGTCCTTAGTGTTATATTCATTATCTTTCCTTTCAGAGCTTTTAGCAATGATAATGATTTCAGTGTTTCTTAGATACACTTTTTGATCAGCAAAAAATGTAATTTCATTTTGTTGACTGTATCTTAAGATATATAGAAATGGAAGAACATCATGCCTACATTTGCTGCATACAAGCAAACATGAAAAGAAAATGCGGGACGTTTTTGTTTACAAACCATTTCTGCAATAATCACTCAAGCGTTAAAAATGGTAAACTAGGTAAATTCTAAATTTGTTCATTAATTACCATATTGATTACCATATTTATAATATCAATGCAAGCATGCAATACAGGAAACAATCTGAGTAATTAACGTGTGATCATCGCTTACAAAAACGTTTCTACAAATGCAAACATGTATGCATGTAATAAATAACATTGAGATAAGGTTCATACTGTATAAACATTTCAACTGGACACCTTACGTTTTGCAGTAGAAAAATAACCAAGAGTATTGTTGATTGGTAAAACCGTAATATAACTGTATGTAATCAAATAATAATGCATGAGGATGCTATTTTTGTACCCAGCCTTTTCGAAGTAAAACGGAGGATATATAAATGGGCTTGTTTATGATTACATGGTCTGTATATTCCCTTGTCCAGAGGATAACTGTGCAAGTATGAATTAGACCCCTATAACAATTTCTTAATAGTCAGGAATTTTCATTTTTCTTTGAACAATTGCACCTTAAGCATAGGAACTCTATTTTAAAGTAGGTTTAAGGGCCATTTCGCACGGTGTTAGTCTATACTGACATTAATACTGTAGACTAGCATGTAATAAATTAGTACAAATAATGGATTCAACCTGAGTATGTAATCCTAGATTAGAATAATAAGTAGGCATCTCTTGTGACAAGTAGAGTGGATGGACACTTAAAGTCGTTATCTGAAAGATTAATTCAAACAAAGAGAGCCACTTAACAAATCTAATAATCATACCTTTGAACCAGCCTTGTATCTGTGTAGCATCATGTAATGAGGCAAGAAGACATGTAAGGGTTTCTAAAATAAATTGTATTAAAATATCAGTAATCTATAGACATTTATTTAAAAGCGTTCTACATTGTGTAAAATATGTTAGTTAACCCCTCCCCCTCAGTTAATGCTACTTCTTCTTACACAAACCAAAGTACATTTATATATATTCACATGAGGCGAGGTCGTCTGGATGTTTTTCAGAAATCATAATTTGAATTTCTACTTCCATGGCCTCAACACACCATATGGTATTAGATAGGAAATGAATATTTCAAACCAGTCTTGATGTAAGTTTAATAACGATGGAAGTAAATAATTTATTATTTATATTTGGATTATTATTTATTGTTGATGTAAATGGTAAGAGATGACTATAGTCTACCATAAGCTAATTTTTTAACGTTAACAACAAGTTGTCACATGTACAACGTTAAAACTATGTATTCATATCCGTAAAATCCTTGCACAGCTAAGTGATTTTTAAACTTAGGTGTCATAGTAACTTTAAAAAATAGATATATATTTGATTTGAGGATTAATTGAAATTAAGACACATATATTACCCTGTTATCCTTAGGATAATATGTTCGCTCGGATATATGCCATTCGGGCGGTTTTTGCAAAGTCCATTTAAAATTGGTTTTTTTTTTACATTATAAATACTCTTAAAAATAACAAAGAAATAGTTACATGTGAATGACAATAAAGATATAGTGGTATTTAAAGTAAAGAGGCATTGTAAGACGTTATATCGAGAGGTTAAATGGCCTCGCAATCAATATTACAATAATTATACCTTACATAGTAATCTGAGATTGTAATTTATGTTATAATGTTAAAATTATAATAAATAAAAATAATGTTAAAATTATAATCAATAAAACATCAAGGTTTTGAGTAACCGTTTTTCTTTCATAATTGGCATTTATCATACAGTTTTGTATACCTGAACATAAAACTGTTGCAACACATTTAGCATTGGTATGAATGTTTGTTTTTTATCATTAATTGATATGTTGAACAAGTCAGTTGAAACCAGAATCCAAAAGCGGATTTTGGAATCATCAAATTTTTAGTATTAACTCGCAGAGACAAGCAGAAAGGTAAATGGGCTTAGAGTTAGATATATATATATTTTTTTAAGTTTGCGTCAAAACTTTACTTATTTCTTCGGCTTTGTACTACAGTACTTTTGGTGCCGTCTTTAACATTTAAAAGTAAATAAAGCGTGCTCGAAATTGCTTTAATTCTCGTTGCTATTCTTTATTTTAGGTCAGAAAATTTGCTGGGACTCAACATGGTTCAACGAATCTGTTGGATTGAGAAACGGGTCGGTACTTATCTTTTGTGTACATTGCATAATGACATTGTAGCATTATTCTGCGATAAAATAATTATTGTCAAGTCTTTAAAAAAACAACAGTTTCGATATTTTAAAGATAACCGAGTAAATATGTAAGGAAATATTTTTTTCTATGTTTAAGCCAACTCGAACAAACTTACCTGACGCTTTGCTACATCAATATAACCCAAGTTATTATAAATATAAGTGACAAAAAGGGCTTCCATTTAAAAACTTAAACCGTTTATGAATTATTTCTTTTGTTTTTGCTGATCAAAGGAAGTATTCGGTGCTCTTCAAGTCGTACTGCACTCAGTGATAAATATATGTTCATCAGAAATAAGTTAATTTATTTAATTTTACCTATGAAATATGGTGCTATATCAGTCAAATGTATTTCATATTTTTTAAAAATAAATATGAAATATAAATATGAAAGTGGGCGGAGTCAAAACTCATATTTATTTTAAGGGACTTCTTTGGCCATTTTGTTTTAAAAATCTGATAAATACAAACAACTTTTTGTTGAATTTTGTTTTGAAAACTATGTAGAATGATAGAAAATGGTCTAACTAAGAAAATAAATCCGAACACCAATATCTTTAAATCAGACATTAACGCTGTACAGACGTTTAAAAATTTGTTTACGTGACGTCACAATCTAGCGCTAAATATCGCGTGCAAAACAAGACGATACTTATATTTCTGCGCGCTGTATAATTGCAGTTGCGTAGCAGGCAAGGGAGTTCATAACCATTTTTCTTTGATAATGAAATTAAATATACGGGTTATTTTTTCGTTTTTCGTGAAATATGATAAAACGAAAAAATATCCTCTTAGTATAAAATATTACATTGATTGATTCAAGTCAAGAAAATATATATATTCATGTTGTACTTATATATTTATTGATAAAAATATTCATCTTTAAAATAAATTGATATATTTTTATTCTTATGACGTTGAAGTATATACAGGAGAAACACCGTAATCTGAAAGCTCTTCTTTTTTGGAGAATAACTACATATGAATTAATTCATGAGAACATTTTTTTTCACTTTCCATAATATTTGTTTTGTTCATTAATAGAATAGTTTTAACCTCGAGTAAAACATAAAAGACCATTAACAGGAATAAAATTTCACAACTTACAAAATATTGTTAGAAACGAATTCAGAAATTTGAAAAATAATCCAAACCACAGTTGATTGAAATATATGTTTTGCTTGTTAACATTGCCTTTTTATAAGAATAATAGTGCAATCAAATGAATCTCACATCCGCAACATCATGATTTTTTTCTTTACCTAATTCATTTCATTGACTGAACACGGTCTAGTACTAAAAATTAAGAGAATGTTAACTTTATTTTCAGATCAAATTATGAACATCAATCAGTAAGTGTCTTAAATAAGATTTGTCCTAACGGTCAAGTAATTGCGGCACAGTGCAGGGATGAAAAGTGGGAGCCCATCAGTGGTATACAGAACAATTCAGTTGTTCAATATACAGCAGTGTGCAATCATGTAAACGGGCTTATATGTCAACCCTATCCAAATTCTCCGACGGCATTTTGTCCAGACTTTGCTATACAATACGGTTGCCAGTGTCCACCAGAAACAACGACCGTGAGTAAGTTGAAAACTATTGTTTTGAAATCGTTGTTTTCAAACAAATTTCAGCAACAGTGTAACGTATTTATAAATTCTAACTATACTTCATCTGAGACAAACAGTAGAAATAACAACAGCAGCAACAAGAAACCAATTGGCCCAAAAATCGCAAACAAACAAATAAACAAACAAATAAACAACAACAACAACAATAACAACAACATTAATATAACAATAATAATTAGAAAAAAATAATAATAGAAATAAAGATAATGATGACGACGACAACAACAACAACAACAACAACAATAATAATAATAATAAAAATAGTAAATAAAAATAATGATGATAATAATAATAATAATAATAATAATAATAAGAAGAAGAAGAAGAAGAAGAAGAGAAAGAAGAAGAAGGAGAAGAAAAACAACAACAACAAAAATTATGAATGTTTATGACTTTTGTATTTTTAATTAGCCAATGTAGTTCTACTAAGTATGAAATATTTTGTATTTTTAATTAGCCAATGTAGTTCTACTAAGTATGAAATATTTTATTATACAAAATGGTCTACAAAAATCATTGTAGTAAGGAATTAAATATGAACAATAATAGTGTTAAAATATATTTTTGTAGAAATATGATAATATTATTAAACGTATACTCTTATTATCAAACAATTTAGAAATGAACCAGAAATACCCTGAAATAAGCTATAAGTTCATTAATATTTATAAAACGGTCATACAACAAACACTATATTAATGCGTAATATATCGTCTTTACATTGAAACAAGAATTTTAACAATTAAACACATTATGAACATCACTGACATTTCTGAGCTTCATTTGAATCATAATCTTTTTTCAGGAAGTCATCTGCGACTTGAAGATGCTATAGAGGTCAAGTGTACAGCATCGCACTGGAATATATCTGTCAACATGAGTCTCCTGCAGATGATGTACCATACAGTCAGACCAACTGATCTTATTTTAGGCTCGGGCAAATGTCAAGGGCATCTTGATAACTCCTTTTTGCTTTTTCAACAAAGCTTCAACACGTGTTCCACCTCTGAAAAAGTAAGAACCTAAACAAAAAGTCCGGCATTCTCACAAGACAGTCATCTAGTCTACAGTGTAATCATTTTTGTGTAGAATCTACTACAACATTTTTGATTACTTTTATATCGTTTAACCCATTACTTCATGAGCATTTTGTGAAAAAATGGCTGTTTTCATTGAAAAGTCACCCGTTACAAGTTCAAATTGCTATAATACTATAAAAACTGCCTCAACACTAATCAAACTTGGCACAATTGTTGACTGGACCATTGCCCTTGCAACAACATGCTCAGGCTTAAATTTTCTGTTACCATGGCAACGAGGGGACATCTCAAAATTGCCAAAAATCACTATTTTGCGTTGATTTTTTCCACCAAAATTGTTTTCAAAGTGCTGTAACTTCTCAATGGATTGAGATAGAGTCAAATGCTTTTCAGCGTTGGTTACACGTTACCTTATGATTAATCTGGGGTCATTTACAGCCTCTCACAAGTCCAAAATTTTCTTGGCGATGAGGTGGACTTTGCCCCCCTTTAAACCCCCCAAACAGAAGGGGGGCACATCCCCCTTCTGGCAACCCCCTGATGTATCTTTCGGTTGGGGGGCCGCGCCGAAAAAGAGGTCACTTTTTTAACAACATTTCTCAAACAAAAACAAGTGTTTGGGGCCTAAATAAGGCATTTTTCCATCATTTGAGACAACAAAAAGGGGGGGGGGTGAAAAAGGCGTTAAAAGGCGTGTGTATGACGTAATTGTTTAACAGAAAATGATGAAAATACTTGAAATTACCCTAAATCGCGTTTTTTCATGTTTAAAGATGGCCTGTCATATAAATTTGAAGAAAAATTGTTGTTTTGTAGATTTTTTTTTCATTAACCCATTACTTCATGAGCATTTTGTGAAAAATGGCTGTTTTCATTGAAAAAGTCTCCCGTTACAAGTTCAAATTGCTATAATACTATAAAAACTGCTTCAACACTAATCAAACTTTGCACAAATGTTGACTGGACCATTGCCCTTGCAACAACATGCGCAGGCTTAAATTTTCTGTTACCATGGCAACGAGGGGACATCTCAAAATTGCCAAAAATCACTATTTTGCGTTGATTTTTTTCCATCAAAATTGATTTCAAAGTGCTGCAACTTCTAAATGGATTGAGATAGAGTCAAATGCTTTTCAGCGTTGGTTACACGTTACCTTATGATCAATCTGGGGTCAAGTCTAAAATTTTCTTGGCGATGAGGGGGACTCCGCCCCCCTTTAAACCCCCCAAACAGAAGGGGGCACATCCCCCTTCTGGCAACCCCCTGATGTATCTTTTGGTTGGGGGGCCACGCCGAAAAAGAGGTCACTTTTTAAACAACATTTCTCAAACAAAAACAAGTGTTTGGGGCCTAAATAAGGCATTTTTTCATCATTTGAGACAACAAAAAAAGGGGGGGGGTGAAAAAGGCGTTAAAAGGCGTGTATATGACGTAATGGGTTAAGAAGCCAAGTATTTTTTTTAATCTTACTTATTATAACTATTCTGTACATCAAAAGTAGATATCTCTTACTCTTTTCATTACACATTTGTACCCAATTCACATTTGAACAAAATACCGTCAAACAGCTTGTTACAAGTTTTATACTATACACACAATTCTATTTCAGTTTAATACAGACATGAATATTTACAAAAACAACCTATTCTACATTGTATTTGATCCTATTCGTCCATATGTGGTTTTGAAACACGAGTGGACTTTTATTGTGGAATGTGACGTCAATGCCAATGAAGTAACGTCATCGCACGTGGAACATATTCCGGAAGTACATAATGCCTCGTTTACAAGTTACTACCAATTATCTATGACGTATTTTAGTGACGTTAACTTTTTACACCGTATATCCGGAAATCCCCTGAAGGTGGTACTTGGAGAAAATGTATTCGTTAAAGTATACACTACATTGCCTGATTGGGATACAAAAATGATACTAGACACGTGTTACACGAGGCCATCAGGAACAAACACATCAGCTATGGATGTCACGTTGATAAAGCAAGGGTAAGGAAAAATTGTAATATAAAAAAATTAGTTAGGCAGTTCCAGATAAAATAAGAATCACAAAGGTCGCCAAAAGCAAAAAGTTGAAATTGATACCATTTCAAAATAGGTTTAATCTAAATGTTTAATTGCAGTGGTATGTAAAAGAAAAGAAATGCTTTAATTTGTTTGACTTGTAATCCTTCACTCTCAAAGATTTGATAATAACGAAAGTAAGGGGATTCATCGATTCCCCGTTACTAACCGTTGTTGATTAAAATTAATTTGTAAAACATGTACTTTATTTTTAGTGATTTTCTATTTACTTTTTATCGGAACAGCCAATGCTTTTAATATTGGGGAATTTATCACAAATTGCAATAGAACACTTGGAAGATTTAACAAAATGTATTGAAACATTCACCTTTTTCATTCTGGAAAAAATAAAATGTTTATAGTGCTTTCTTCATATATATTTCAGCTGATTGGTAAAAATATAGATAATTAAAAAATATTCAACGTTTTTTATTTAATGGGAAGGGGCCTTTTTCGGCCTCTATCGTATGCAAAGTAAACTCATTTTATTAATTAAATGCATTCTATAATTACTTGGTTTTAGATCGAGAACTCACAGAGGTAAACTTATTATAATAAGCCAATAGTTCTATTTTGTTGTAGATGCGAAGTTGACAGAAACACACATATCATCTCACAGTCTACCCACGAAACAAGATTTTTGTACAAAGATTTCAAGTATTTCAATAACAATGGAGGACTTGATATGTTTTGTAACGCATCATTCTGTCACACTTCCGACTTTTCCGCACGGTGTACCCAAGCCTGTACTCACACAGTCACGTGAAATGGATCAGAGTAAAATCCCCATATGAAATGTATATTTCTAAATCTGAAAACTTAAATTACTTTTAGTTTTTGACAAAATATATATCAAAGTTAAAAATGTAGGTATTTTGCAAAATACGGCTCCATAAACTGTTTTGTTTACGCTTTAATTTATTGTTAAGATTTATATAAGAGACATATGAAACATTCTTTATGACGGTCAATTTACTTTATATGTAATTGTACTGATATAAAGATTTTGTGAACAACGTTGATTTGTGTTGATTTGTTTTTGAATATGTGATTTCAGGCCCTACATATATTTGATCTCGGACCTTATAAGAAGTATTCGATCTCAGACCATGGCTATTTTGATCCCAGACCCTACCGATATTTTATCTCAGTCTTGCGGGACATATTTAAACTCAGCCTTTGGAGAGATCGCATAAGAGTTATTTTAATCTCAGTCCTTAGTCATAAATTGTACAGCTTTTAGCAATGATAATGAACGATTGATTTTAATGTTTCTTAAATACAATTTTTGATCAGCGAACAATTTATTTCATTTTGTTTACTTTATCTTAAAATATGGAAGAACACCACGCCGAGTTTTGCGGCATATTGATACACTTATGCTGTCTACAAGCAAACTTAGTGCTCGCCAATTTTTTTAAGCCAATCACCGACGAGGATTTTACAAATTTTCAGGTTTCAAATCTTAATAGAACAGTTTTTATATAAACTGGACGTTTTATATTATAAAACGCAAGTGGGCGGAGCTAAGTTTCGAAGAGCGCTAAAGTGAAAAATACGCATGTGCAGAGATCTTGAAGTTTACTCCTACTAATCAATATTTATGCATCATGTTTTTTTCCGTACACGCACATGTATATCGTCACTACGGCATAGAATTAGAAAAAGAGGTTCATTGAAATGAAAACAGGCAAAATAACAGTAAAAATGTTTTATGACTTACGGAACCAGTATCATTTTATAATTTCCAAATAAAAAGTTCACTTTATTCCAACAAAGTATGTATGTAATATTTCTTACTTTTTATCTGGGACTTACGATGTCCCAGTTTTTATGTAAATATTACAGCCCGTGCCGCTGCAAAACCGAAAGTAGGGTGTTTTTATTAATTTTATATTTATTTTTGACAATATACTGCCATTTGTCCGAAGATGATATGTATATGAACATAATAAATATGTATGATGCATTCTAGTGTTCCGTGGTATACATCTTTTCTACGTGTCATACCTCCTTTCTTTATAATAATTACAATGAAACTTTACTGCATTGTTATCCATCGCTCGTTTGTTTTAAGCAGTGAATGACCTGTGCATGTTCAAAGAGGGTACCGTTTGAGAATATTTCGCAAAGAGGGTACCGATATGGATATGCACCGTGATATTGTCTGATTTACCTAGACAGAATGCGGGGAATTAGCTATGCAAAACACGTGACCCGAAAATGTGTACCGCTACCTCTTCCAGATATGGTTATACACATTTAGGCTATCGTGTGACGTCACGCAGTGTGTTAGGCGGAAAAAAATAGGCGGAGCACTAAGCCGGTTAGAGTGCATATTGGATGTTCTTCGTAAATAAGAAAGCTACAGTCGCTCCGCAAGCTCCGCTCCTTTTTAGCTTTCTTATTTACGAAGAACACCCAATATGCACTCTAACCTATACATAAAAATAAACAAAATACGGAACGTTTGTTTACAAACCATTTCTACAATAATCACTCAAGCGTAAAAAAATGGTAAACTAGGTAAATTCTGAATTTATTCGTTAACAACCATTTTTATAATATCAATACAAGCATGCAAATAGGAAACAAGCTCAGTAATAAATGTGCGAACATTGCTTACAAAAAAAAGTTTCTAAAAATGCAAACAGGTATGCATGAAAAAAGTAAAACTAAATTAAGGGTTAATACTGAATAGTTCAACTAGACCCGCAACGTTTTGCAGAATAAAAGAAGTGGAAATTGTTGATGGCATATCTTATTAGTATACACATAAATAGTAAAATTATGGCACATCCAACAGTGTAAGAGTTAAAGTCGTTATTTAATCATCTTAAAAGAATGAGCTACACTCTCACCAAAACTGAAAGTTCGAATGCCTTGTGTTTTTGTAGATATCATTTTAAATTGCACATAAAGGAAATGTATGATTTGATCAATTATTAGTATCACATCCCACAATTTAACTAAATTCTACGACAATTACTTTTTTAATGCCGATCATACATTCGACCACGCTATGAAAGGGCAAATAAAACACACAACTTTGATTCAATTTTTATGATAAGGGAGTAGCTTGAATCAAATGCACAATGTGTAAAAGAGAAGTTTTATTACAAAACTGTTTTTGACCGTTGTACATATTCTCTTTATTGTCCATATTAATATGAAATTATCCTGATTGTTCTTTAAAAAGAAAGCGAGAAAGAAAGAAAAATCAGAAAAAAAAACTCAAAGGTCTAGTTCGAACTTGTGTTGAGTTTATTTTGCATTTGTAATTAAATCATAAATCGAATTGACAATTCAATATACAAAACCAAAAAAAATCATGTTAATATCTAGTCAAAGTGGTTTCTAATTATTTTGATTTATATTTTACCTCATTGAACAAAACCAATCAAAACAAAACAAAATACCAATAAAAAGCGCATTCACCAATCAAACATACTAAAGTGCAAGAGAAAAAAGAACGTTTAGAATTAATCATAAATAGCACGTTCAAAGTTTTATATTAAGCACTCTGTCTAAACACTTAAGTACTCTTATGCACACCGTATAAACTATACAAATAAAGATATCTTAATAAAACAGTAACTTAAGAATCCTGAGTTTATTTTATTTTATACATTAATCAGATTTATGCAACCTTTAATGTAGGTCTAAAAGAAAGTATTTTAAATGAACTTGTTGAAATAGTGGGGTTTGGGTTTTTGTTTATTGCAGTATTAATTAAGATCATGGTCTCTTGTGCTTACCTAGGTAACAGATAAACATCTAAGACATAACAAACTTAGTAAAAAAGATGCACGTGATGTATTAACACTTTTGGTATGAACGGTAAGAGGTTCTGACTAAACATTTTAACCATATACACATTAACTTTTCAAATATTGCAAACATACACTTAACATTCCATTTTTATAAAATATCTACAACTATGTGAATACCAATATATTATTAAATGGCATTTTATCGAATCTACCCTTTTAAAGGTTCGACAGATCTACCCGTACATAAATTTGTTACATTTCATTTTATAAAGATGTTATAAACTTAAAAGTGTGCAAAACAATCAAAATATCAAGTAATTTTTAGATCTTGCATAAGGTCAAGAAAAACAGAAATAACACACAAGAACAATAAAGAAAGGAATAAATTAAGAAAGAAAAACAAAGAAAACAGAGAAGACAGATAGAAAGATAGAAAGAAAGAGACAATCACAGAAAAACATAAGGAAAGAATCAAAAATGAAAAAATAAAATAAAAAGAATTAAGGTAATGTAGAATGAAAGGGAAAAAGAAATAGAGAACAAAATATAGATAAAATTAAACTATCAAACCAAAAAGAGAATGATAAACTTAACAAACAACATTTTGCATTTCATTTTCTTTATAATAATGAATCGTTGTTTAAACATTTCGGGTTTTCCTTTATCTGTTGTTTTGCCCTAATGTAAAGTTAACCGAACAAATAAAGCGCACATGCACACGCAGACACCAACACACGCACGCACGCACGCGCGCACACGCGCACACACACACACACACAAAAAATAAACACCTACCTCGGGAATATATTATCTATAATTCATGTCTGGGCCTCTTGAAACTTTTGTATAGGCATTTATCTATACTTTTATAAATGAAATGTTATAAAAATATAGTTAGTCATTCCTTTTTTATCAGCAAAGAAAATATGATGGAGTTATATTTTAGTTTTTTTGCTTTGATTCTGTGTTCTTATTATGTAAACGGTAAGATAATCCATGAATGGTTCGGTAATCTTTATTTAATAAGACTCGGGTAAGCTTTAAAATCAATCAAAACAACATCGAAATATGAATCTGGCAAAATATTTATTCAAAGTGAAAGGTTTGGAATAAAATGATAGGTCTACATTAAAGTAGACTTAAAGTACATATTAAGCTAAATGTCATGTGGACTTGAATTTGTAATATAATTATTTCAAGAGATTGGTTACTATAAGGACAACTGACCCATAATTGATAATCAAAAATGTTTAGAATAAAAAATGAAAAGCTTCCTTACTTATAAGACGATCACTCCACCCCTTTTAAAAATTGAATGTCAGTGATACATATTTATAGAAATTTCCGCTGATTACCTGGACTATTGATTATTTTTGCATAGTAAAATATAAAATTGAACGCACTTAAAACAATATGTAAAGTTATTTGACTTTTTTCTATGAACTTACCATTAATATTTTTTAGATGGGCAAATGGTTATTTTAAACATTAGACAAATTTTAACTCAACGTAAAAATAAATACAACAATGCTACTTTACTTTTTTACTACCATAAACTCATTTGTAATATATGCGATGATTTAAAATAATAACTTTATATAACAAAGACATAAAAAAGACATAAAAATATTTAATTTATTTATTCTTAATAAGAATCATTTATCATATATTGTGAAAAACATAACTCATATTAGAAGCAAAATGCTCTATAAAATACTCTTTAAATAACACGCGTTTTAAATATATAACACGGAAATGTTTAACTACGAAACTTACTTAAATTCTATCGAAAGAATATATATAAAAGTGTACCTTCTTGCCATAATTGTCATTGTGTTTTACATACATTCTTATTCACTGTTTAAAATGTGTTTTTGGTTGTTCCGAACAATCAATAATTTTACAATTATAAACAAGAAATGATTTCGCCTTCGATGCTATCATTATAACACATTTTACATTTTATTTCACGTCTAAGTGTAGTTCTTATCTTGGTTTCTAATTATATTAAGAGGCATTTTCAATTCTTTCATTTAGTTAGTGTAGATATTGTTTACTTCTTACGGGATTCAAAATAAACAGGAAAGTAACCAAAATTTAGTTTTAATTTTTGATGATTTGATTTTTACCCTAAACTGAACTTAAATGCTCTAAAATTTAATTTTAAAAGAAAATAATAGCATTTCATATATTTACAGCGATTTTTTTATGTTGTTGGAAAAACACATGACGGGCTTGTCAAGAGTTCGTTAATTATACTAGTTTTAATAATAGTTTTAAAAAACAGAACATACATCAAGTCAAGCTGATATAAACAATTATAATTGTTCTTTTCTTTTGACCTTTCTGTATAACTTGATAATTTGCATTTTATTTATAACTTGGTAAAATGCAAGTATGAACTATTTTAACAACTAACCAGAGTCTTCTGGTATGTTCATTGTGTATGTAAAGCACAATGTCAATAATAGCAAGAAGGTGCAATACAGGCATATTGCTTAAGTTACAAGGTCACTCCTATTACAGTACCCTCACTTAATCTTTCTAGTCATCTGTATGCGTTTTGACTTTATCATAATGGTAATGCCAGTAAGTGCTACACAATTAATTTCCATCGTAAGAATAGTGTTTTACGATCATCGGTATAGCAAAAGAATTACTATTTATAAAATGTATTTTGGCATCTATTATATATATTTTCCTTTTCAATTCAGGCCGGTCAGTTTGCTGGGATTCTACCATATACAATGATTCTCTTACATTAACGAACGGGTAAGTTCTTTTCTCTCTACTCATCAATTGTAAGGTAAAAGTTTGAGTTTTGAAGAACATTTCCAATTGTCAAAATCGTTTATTAATAATAAAATTTAATGAAATAATTTTATGATTTGTATCATTGAAATAATATGTGTTTTTAATAGTCAAAATGAATGTTTCAAAGAAAGATTTTAAAGCTGCATACCTCTAGATGAGCCAAAATAGTTCCAGTAAATCAACCTTGAGAAAAATGTAATAACATTTAAAGGAGAGTAAAGCGATTTCTGGTTTTTAGGTATTTATCACCATACTTTTACTACGTTACTAACGCAGTAAGGTCTATTTTTTCATATTCTGTGCTCTTTCTGAAAACGTATGTGTATTGTAAGCGACGTTTGCGAATGTGTAAATACCTCTCTTCGTTCATTTCACAATACTTTACTTTTAAAACGATTTTTAAAAATGCAAGAACATAAACTGGAGGCATGCTGCTTTCACAGAAAACCTTTTTGTCATCAAATTTAAACATTTTATTCACACCCACAGATAAGTGTGCTATTGTAAGACATTTACACTTCATGACGGTGTATACACGCTTGTAAGCACATTAGTTAACTTTAAAAAGAGTTGTTTTCTTTTCATCACTGATGGCAACCTATTTATAACTTATGTAATTTGTATGACAAAATGTTGTTTTTGTCTTTTTAAAAGAAACTAGTTTTCAGCTGGATTAACATTTCAGATCAAATTATGAGCACCAACCAGCAAGTGTTCTAAACAAAATTTGCACACAAGGTTCACTAATTGCCGCGAAATGCATGGATGCTAAAAAAGAAGAAACTGGTGCGTTTAAGAATGATTCAGTTAACAAAGTCATTTTAACATGTTCTATTGTCAATGGACTTATTTGCAAACCATATGAAAATGATCCAAATGCAACGTGTCCAGACTATGCGATCCAGTATGGATGCGATTGCTCAACTACACAAAGTGGAGGTAATGTAAATCATTGCTCAAAATTAACAATTATGTTTTCTTCTTCTGTCGAGTACGAATTTAATTTTGTGAAACTGCTACAATGCATCCAAAGAAACGTTTCTTCAGGCAATAAATAGAAAATTAAATCTGGCATATTTCTGTTCATCAAAAATAGAACCATTATTTTATATGAAAATATCTTTAATACATGCAGATTTTTTATCATTTGCCATTTATAGATTTAGAGAGTTTTTCTTTGTCAACAGTACATGCATAATTATGAAAACAAATATTTTTTTTATTCAAGGGGCTGGTGTAACACCAAGCAATGGTTTGAAAACAACCCCAGTTGTTACAATCGCTTCTAGTAAAGAAACAACCCCGGAGACGAAAAATTCCATCTCAACTGCTCAGAGTACATCTCTTAAAACCACAGCGATGACCGGAGACAGTACCGGTAATGGCGGGAACGGAAGTAAATCTGCAACAAGTGCGCGAAAGCACCGTTGCCGAAACAGTGCCCAGCGTTTCAAAAACGCTGGACTGTTGTTCATTGCATCGACGATTGTGTTAAGATTAGTACTGTAGAATTTTGAATAACGGAAACATTGAGTGACATATGTTATAGCAACATTTCGGTAAATTTAAAGCTTACAGAGATTTTACTTCTGTTTTTGTAAAGATATGAAATGTTAAAATGTCATGTCATGTTTGGTAATCTTTAAAACTCATTTCTCTAGTTATCAAACTTTATTGTTTTAGTGTTATTATAAGATGCCACACACCATATAATGTAGGATTCTTCCTGTACTTATTTTTTTTTAAACCTGCGTATGTCAGATATTATATAGACTATATAGCATTGTAAAAACATTTTTATAATCAGTTTTACTTTACCGGCTAATTACGGGACATATTTTCCTTTATGAAGAAATATCCAAAAACCTACTTGTTTTTTTCTATATCTTTAAGAAATACTTTTAACACCCATGAACTTAATTATATCTATTACTATTTAATTTTTATTTTGTTTTTTTTTGTTTGTTTTACTTTGACATGACACAACATCATAAATGTAACGAAACATATAATATGGCAAAACAAATATAGTTTCATTATTCTATATAACACAAATGGACAGCAATGAAGTGTAAATTTTAAACAAAAGTAGAAATAAAGTTGTCTATGCACTAATATAGAAGTAGAAATAATACCTCACAAACCATACACACATAATGTATGTCGTTTCGTTAAAATAATCTACGCCGTTACTTCACTCATAAAAGTTTAATATTCAAATGTCATACAAATAGAGATTTAAAGATAAACACAGTCATTTATAATTTAATCCACATCTTTACACGGACCTTGGCAATAATGTATTGAAAGTTAATCCCATCTTTATCAATGCGCTTTGCGACTCTTCTCATTTCGTACATTGTTTAATCATTTATTACCACTGCTAAGGCCAAAGTAAGTGTTAAACTTTCCAATTTATTATCATTAAGTAAATACTTCAAATGTTCAAAATAATGACAATTGCTTACCCCAACAACTCGATGATTTTTAATAAAAAGATGAATATAAATTGAATATTTGAATGCCCTTCAAGTGGTTTAGATCACTGTTTAAATTATGGCAATATCATTTGAAAAATAACAGTATTAAAGAAAGCTTCTGATTTTGAAAAATAACATTTAGTATCACTTTTTGTTAGGTAACGTTCATTGTCTCAACATACTTATATATATGAAAGTTATATGTTTAAAAACTCTATGTCTAGATACAACACATTAATGTCACGTGACTTGTATGTTAAAGTTAATGTTGTTGTCTTTACCTTTACAGTTTAACGATCCATTTATTAACGGTGATATCCGGTAACTTTCAAGCCTTATTAAACAAACAAGAAATATCAAGGAAAAAAGGGTTTAAATATATTACAGATATATAATGCTCAAATTTTATAATGTTAACTATTTGTTCATATAAAAAAAGATTCTGGGAAAATTAATAAAAATTCACAATTCAAGTTAACATTTACATGTTATTTGCAATCAATCAATGAATGGTTGATTTTGCAGTATAAACAATGTATGTTTACAGATAAGGACTAGTATACAATGTAATTGTATTGCATATTTTGACCTTTACTTTGTATTTGACGTGGACTGAAAGTGCAATGTGTATATTACTTTCTTTGTACACTTGACAATATTTTACCTTTTAATACAATTTTAAAATTAGCAAGAATCTGAAGGTATGCTACTTTAAACTTTAAAATGAACAATGTGATAATGTCCGGTCACTTTTCGGGCCTCGAATTCCTTAAGATATTGGACAGATATATTGTTAAGTATATCACAGAATCAAATTCAAAAGTGTGATTTCGAGAATTATTATCATGGGTGGTCGCGCGTTTTTTCTAATAGCATTTGCAGGCTTCATTGTAGTATACGGTAAGAAATGTTTTATTTTTCTTTATTTTCATAAATTGTTCTTTTTCTTTCTGATTTGTTAATGATGCTTGTGAAGAAAGTTTTGTCTTTTTACATTTATGTAAACATTGAACATAGCTTAAAATAACTGCCAAATGAATATTTAAGGCTATATTAGAGATCCAATAGAAGTTTAATGGACCTTGTATAAAATCATCCATTTCAAGCAGAACAAAAATAAATCATTTTAAGTGGATTAATTTATAATGGGCACATTTTCCATAAGTATTTCAAAAAATAATGAAAAAATAGAAATGTATCATTTCTATTTCTTATAAAAATGCTGCTTGAATGAAAAATGTTTATAAAGTTGTAAGTGAATTAGAATTATCTTTTAACTGATGAATAATACTATTTTGTTCGAGATCACTTTTATACATGTACGTATCTGCTACATAAATAAATGTAATATCGGATCATATATCTCACACTTGCTAACAACTTCTATGTTAAATTATTTCTTTGCTTGTTGTTATGTCTTATACTAAATATTATCAGCGTAATTTTTCATCGTATTACATACACACCTTCCATTACAGATCATTGCAGTTAAATTTGCGAGCAATTATCAGTGTTTATATGTTGGTTTTATTTAGGTCAGACAACGATTCCAACAATATGCTGGGATACTAAATGGTTCAACAGTTCGGCTCCAACAAAGTTAAACAGGTAAAATACACGTTGTAAAAAAACATGCAATGGGCCGGAAATGAAATAATGTTTCCACTTATGTTACATTCAGTAGGCCAATTCATGAATGTGATTACAAAATTATTCTCGTTTTTGTTAATAAAATTAAAAAAAATATTTGCATTAGTTAAAGATCCTGTAACACAATTTTTGTATCATTCTTATGATGATCAAATTACGATTTATCAATATTGTAAGTTCCAAAAAGCATTATTTATAAATATATAACCAAATTCAACATTTCATGTAAATAAACGGAGGTAATTAGAAATTTATTTTCTATAAAGTCTTAGTCAATTTTTTTCAATAAGAAATGAATGCATATATTTTAATGATAACATATATTGGTCATTAATATTTGCAGTACATATTTTACATATTTCTCGATGTTAGAGATGTAAAGAGAGATAGTGTTATAGAAATCGAAATATCAATTCTATTTTAGACAAAGCTTTTAATTACGATTAAAAAGTATTCACTTTCTTAGTTGGCATTAATTTTAGCGGCTTTTTAAAGGACATTTTCTTGGGTTGTTTGTTTTGCAAAAACAAAATAATAATTATAATAAAATAAATAAATAATAATAATAATAAAATCAAATAAAATGTAATTATATTTTGTAAATGATCATATGAGTAAATGATAATTTTTCGTCGGATCTTAAATTCGTTGATTGATCTTTCCATGAAAATCACGAAAGTTATTGTACAACAAATTATAATGAATTACTTTTCCCTGCAATACAATTCAAAATGTATTTGTTTTACTTAAGATCCGAATACGAGCAACAGTCAGCGAATGTTCTTGATTCTGTATGCGCAAATGGACCAATAACCGCTGCAAGGTGCAAGGATTCAAAAGGCGAATCCTTTACCGGCTTCAGGAATGACTCCGTCATCAAATATATCGCAAAATGTGACATCACAAACGGACTCATCTGCAATCCATACAACACCTCGAAGGATTCTATATGTCCAGATTTTCAGATACAATACGGCTGCAGATGTCCTAGTAAGTTCAAGTGATGAAACAAGTGAAAGCCAGTGCTCCCAGTGGGCATTGACGGTATATTGCACATTCCCTTGCCACACATGTATAGGCTTAATAAAACTGAGTCTGTAACATTTACAATTTAGACGTTCTTTGCGCTCTAAAATTGTTTTTTTCTTTCACTATTTTGTGTTATTGAAATGGATATCTAGAGAACTATCTTTACTACAGAATATTGTTATGTCATTGTTTATAATTTATCGTTCATTCTATCGTTTTATTCTGCTTTATGTATACCTTATCGCTATTGTGACTTGTTAAATATGCTGGTACCATCATTTTAATCTATTTTCCGGCGGCAAGTTTTCAATCTGGAATAGTTTCTGATTATGAATTAGTCTTATATAAGTAATATAATTTATACTCATTTATACCCATGATCTTATTTAGGAGACTGACTAACTTGTTTTATTCAATAATATGATAATTATAATAACAATAAGGTTAAACCAATTTTTAATCATACAAAGACTTAAATCCGAGATCAGTCTTAAGACCAAAACTGAGTCAATTTTGTGTTTCAAAAAAGATATCCAAACTTATGAACTCTATATTATGGCTCTTTTAATTTCTTAATAGCAATGCTAATTGGCATTTACATATTGCGAATAAAACGGTATGTTATAGTATTTCTTCAGAGAAATGACTATGATTTGGAGTCATCGACTTAATTATCTGTTCCATGAGGGTTGAACGTTAAGTACGCATTTGTTTTCCTTCTCTATCCAGTCAATTTGGTTCACAAATATGAACAAATGCATTTTTATGTGATTATTGTGTTTATCTCTATTACAGGTACGACACCAATTCATTCAGGAGGCGGTGCTGTTGCGATAGGCGGTGCTGGAGGAAATGGGAGTGGTTTAAGAGGTGGTGGAAGCGGTGGTGGAGGAACTACAAGCGGGATAAATTCTTCTACGTCTGGTACCGGACACAAATCGGGAAATAGTGGATCTGGAACCGGAAGTGGTACAGGGCAATCAAGTGGATCTGGAACCGGAAGTGGTACAGGGAAATCAAATGGATCTGGAAACGGTTTTCAAAAGATCTGTGTCAACTACTTTCTTCTGTTTATTTGTACAATCCTGGAACTATGTAGAGTGTTTGCCATATAATTTCTACTTGTATAGTTTCGGTTGTTATTGGGTTTTTCATGACTTTCTTTGCCAACGATGTTTTGTTTATATAACAGAATGAAATCAAAACGTGACAGACTTGTCACATAGATATATTTTGAGTAGAAATAAAAAAGAATAGGGAACAGGATATATCAACAATACTTATAATACAAACACTCATAGCAAGGTTAATGGCAGATAATATGAAAACGGTACACTATTAGAAATCATATCCACACAACCCTTTGGAAAATGTGTATTCATTAAAGGCACAATATGTCCCAGAAATGCTTTTATTTTTATTCCTGAAAAAGGCTTATTATTTAAGGGTCTTTTATTTTTGGCAAATCACCTGAATAATAGTTTGTATCTGTTGGTTTTTGGGAATAAGTTCAGTTATGTTGTTTTATTACTTTGTATGGAGGTCAAAATACTAAATTGTTTACATTTTGCTACTTTTATGGCAAATAATCTCACATTCAGCGCTACATTCCTCGGGTAATAAGCTAGGTCACATGCTCTTAAACCAATTATTTCGACATTTTAAAACTCATGTTCAACTTTTTAAATATTTTTATTCGTTTTTGAGACATAATGAACCTTAAAGAAAAGAGTTTTCTGTCACAAAATAAGAACATATCGGATACAATTGTTATGTATAATTTCTTTTTACATTGTATTTTTTCTTGCGGGAATTGAGGACCGCAATTAATGCGGCCAATTTAACTAATGATATTTTAACACTAACTTTGCTTGAATCCGTCAAGATTGTTATATCAAATGCATTTTTAGAATACAATTGCTTTTACAAATAAATAACATGACAGTTATCAAATATGTACTATAAATGTATGTCTTAACATGTTCTTTGAGAAATAAATCCACATTTGTAAGTCCGAATAGTTTGGGCTTTTTCATACTCAGTTTTATTAATTACAGTTATAACACCCTTTGTTTTTGAATCTATTATTTGAAGTGACTTAAGCCCATTTTTATCCAAGTATATTTTTAACCAGTAAAAAATCAAGACAGATGGTTGTTATACCATTATTAATGTGTTGTCATGTCGAAACATGACACAATCATTACTCTTACATGTGCATCCAGTTTCAATGACATTTACACTCAAGTTACAATAAAAGAAACGCTGAAATTTTCCCAATGTTCTACTTTATGTACTTTTACAAAAATATACATGTCTGCACTTTTTTTGTAAGAATGCCTTCTTGAAATCATTAAATCTGGTGACGTAAGCATTGAAAAAAAAAAAAAAAAAAAAAAAAAAACAAAAAAAAAAAAAAAAAAAAAAAAAAAAAAAAAAGAAAAAGAAAAAAGAAAAAGGAAAGAAAATAAACAGCAAATTGCCAACTTGGTTATAAAGAGAATTTTCAACATCGCTGATGCTCCCTAGCACCGGTAGATAATAGAAGTATCCAATCATAAACACTAAAAATATTGGGATCTTTAATCACAAGAGAACCAGAAACATGCAACAACACTAAATAAAAGAATAAGATAATGCTGTAGCTGATGCAAATTATCTCATATTCCTTGACATATCCTGATATAAACTCAAGAAATACAATGTATATTACACCTGCCCCTTACTCCTATACAAGGTAATAATCATCAGTCCATGGTTTTCGAATTATATGTTGGCTAAATCATTGGAGGAATTTAATATTTTCATCTTCATTTTCTAGAATTAAATTAAGCCAAAAGATATGATAAAGTATTAACAACCCAGTTGATGCATATAATGGTGTGTATCTGCTATTTCATCGCAACATTTTATGATTTCATTACGATATTTGAATAATGATCTAAATACATATTCTAACACGACCCGCATTTTTCCCTATTGAACATAGAAGGACCGAATGTGTGTATTATTATGCAATAGAGTCACTGTTTGGCGTTTAGACGTGTGACGTTATCATTGTACATTTGACGTAACCACTATGAAATCCGACGCGCTGAAAATAAGTACGGAAACAAATCAGGGGCAATTTTGCTTAATAGCAGGTACGGCAGCATTTATTTGTTTATGTCGTGTTAGAATCGAAATAATATATCCAAATCGGTGATTTTATCGCTGGATAACATCACTGTTTGTCGTTCGGATGCGTAACATTATATCACTCGGGCTTCGCCCTCGTGATATAATTCCTCGCATCCGAACTCCAAACAGTGATGTTATGGAGCTATAAAATCACAGTTTGGGATACATTATTTCTTAAATAAACAATACAGTTTTCGCCGCGACTTAGATTAATTGTCATTTTAATTGTGACTATAATACTAAATCATTCACAAATTAAGAACTAAATAAACACGATACCTAATGAAAATATTTCTCAGTTCCAACGGACGTTACTTGTCTCAAGGTTAATTTTTGAGGAAAAAAACCCCGCAAATTTATGTTTCATCAAACTCCGTAATGCACGCCTGGTAAGCAATAGAGCTACCTTTTTCGAAGGTATACTGTAAATCGCTCTATCGCTACTTCCAAGCTTGTGCATGATTCATGATGAAGCTGTCCATTGCAACGCTAAATTCGCACACTGGGAAACGCCGCTTCAACTTTATTTTAAACACACATTTATTAACTCTACATTTCCTGTAAACTTTTAACAAATCTACAAGGTAAAGCATTCTTTAAATTCGATAGCTGGTTTACAAAATAAATGAGAAAAAAATGACAACCCATAACTTTAGTTGACACCTGATTTGAGCGACATTCACTAGCTCGGAAGTAGCGATAGAGCAATTTATCGTATACCTCCAAAAACGGTACCTCTATCGTTCACGTATCATCGTCATTTCGCAACACATTTCAGGTATGTTTTGGTACTAATGTTTGTATACCAATCCTCGGTGGTCATGTCGCTTCTTACTATACCTTATAACAGATACATAAACCTTTAACACACACCTGACTCTTTTTATGTTTTTTCAGCAGGGGGCTGTTTGTCTAGAAACCAATTTCATTTCAAATGCACAGGTGAGGACGGTATAAAGTAGGGGTTTTATTGGTCATTTTAACCCCTCTGTCCCCCAGAAGCACCCCTAGAAATATTTACTATTCATTCCTTGCAAACGCCTTAGATCGAGCGGTCAATTAAATAAAACAGTGACTGGAAAAAAATTATTAATATATATTTCCCCATTTTTTAAGACATGTGAAAGGCAAACCTTGGATATGCGGCAGTCATACCTCAACTTTATCAACTCTTGCTCTATAGCTTATATACCCGGGTAGTTATGATCTCATAAAAATGTAAAGTTTATGTTGATAGGACGGTGAATATTCCAGCACTTTGTTAGATAATGTTTTCACCATGAAAATAATTGCTATGTCATTGAAGCAATGAAGAATCAGGTATTAAGTAATTTTGACAAAGGAAGTAATTGCATTCTTAATGGTGGGGGACAGTAACATAAAGGCTTTTGCATCTGACATCTTAAGGAAAAAAAGACCTATCAATAATCTGTATTCAATTCAAACATTGACGGTTAAATAAAAATATGCATAAAATTGTCATTCGTCATTTCCACTTCAGAATGTCAGCCATTGTAACTAAAAATTCGAAACTTAATCCTTCTTTTATACAAAGGCCTGTGACACTGCATTAGATAAAAAGCCCTGCATTTTATATATCTATGCAATATTTGAATATGAATTTACTAAAAGAATAACGTTAAAAGGAAAATGACGAGTAAGTAACCTCTCAGATAAAGACGTTTTTACTGATTAAAGACGTGTAAATCAAATTATTAAATCTAATCAATGGTCGTCATATGACTTCAAATCACTTGCCCCTCACCGCTGTGAATTCAAATTCCGACAGGGACTTTGGAATTTTTCATTTGGTGAAAGCTATCCAGCTAGCTTATGGAACGTGGTGGTTCTACTCAGGTGCCTGTTCGTGTCTGAAATAAGGCATGAAAGGGTCTTCCTTAATCAGTAAAGCTGGAACGTGGCCATAAGACCTGTGTTGTTGGGACGTAAAACAAAATGAAACAAACAAACAAAACATATTTTTCTCGGCCAAGCAGTCTCCTTAAATAAGACATTTTAACAGCAAAAGCAGCAACAGAAAAAGACAATGACATCATTA
This sequence comes from Ruditapes philippinarum, assembly GCF_026571515.1. Taxonomy (NCBI): domain Eukaryota; kingdom Metazoa; phylum Mollusca; class Bivalvia; order Venerida; family Veneridae; genus Ruditapes; species Ruditapes philippinarum. The sequence goes on along the minus strand of NW_026865446.1, from coordinate 212,767 downwards.
TCATCCTCCTCCTTCTCTTCTTCTCCTCCTCCTCATCACCCCAACCACCACCAGCATCATCAACATTAACATCAAATGACAACTGGAGCAGGTACAAAATGTACAACAACATCACAAACAAAAAGGCAACTTGAGCTGCTACAATATCAGAAAAAGGCAATATAAACAATAATAACAACAGCAGCAGCACGAACGAAAACAGAGCAAACAGAAGCAATACCAACAGCAAATGCAACAACAAACAACAGTAACAACAACATTAGACAGCAAGTAAGGTACAGCAGCAGCATCAGCGGCGAAAATAATGTTAACAATGCCCCAGTGCAAGATGTGGAGGAGTATACTTTAATTACACTTTATTTTACTCCAATCACATGAAAGACTTTAATAGAGAGCACAAACACTGAATTATAATTTCCAAACTTTTATTTTGCCAGCACTGTATAATTTTAAAGCCGAAAGAACACAATATGGATGAATTTTGAACCTAAATATTATCCATAATAACTTGAAATCCCGAGAAGCTCTGTCTCGTGACACTGAAATTTGACTTATATAGCAATGAAATAATTCCCGCAAAAACAAATATCACAAGAAAATCAAGAAACATGATTTATAACAAAATACTCCGCCGGATTATAACAAAGTACTCTGCCGCAGAACACATGTACAATAATATGTAAAGATTATGCCGAAGCATAACATTACGTAAAACAATGTAATGAGGTCACCGGAGAAAATTACACATTTTTGGAAAGCATGTCATATAATTTCGCGATCCTTGCGACACAAGAGATTGCGTGTATTTCTTTATGGAAGTTTGAAACGTTTGCAATTGTTTGAGACAGTCATGGTTATTCTTTTTGTATGCTCCGCCAGGGCCTCACTTGTTTTAGAATTGAATGATAAAATTCGCATATTAAGATCAGTTCATTACTTTTTCATTACATTTATGCAGTAGTCATGGAAAGCTACGTAGTACGTTTGCTAATTATTGTAGGCATCATTTTAGCGTTTGGTGAGTAAAGAATTATCATTGAATCTTTCTTCTTAATTTTCTTATATCAATGTGGTTGTAAAAGAAGGAAAGAAACATTTTAATTTCCTGATTTTCAATTACAAACCATTTTAAGATTGACATGCTATACTTTAGGAGACGTTTAACATTGAAACCAAATTAAAAAACAAATTATTTTATGGATTCCTATGAGGATTTGGTTTACATAATATGACTATATTTTCTGAAATTTGTATACATTTTTATACCATTTGATGTTGGTCTATTAAAATAACTTGTTGGCAAAAGTTCTGATCATTCGTTATATCTGTTTTCAAGAAAATTATTTTTAATGTGCAAACATATCTGATATTAAAAACTCAAATCTGGCTTAAATAAGACTAAAATTTTCAATTAAAACTGGCGTACATTTTGTCATTATCTTTTTTTCTCCTTTTAAATACCCTGGTTGATCAATTTAAGATTTTCTATATTATTATTATTGATAAGTTTAGTTCTTAGGCTTTGGGACCTCAGCTGAGTTCATCTAAGACATTAAGCAATACAATCATTATTTGAAAACAATCAAAGTTGCTTGCAATTTTGCAATTTTATATTTTGTTTAAAAAAAAAAGTCAGATAACAAACTGTAAGACAGACACTCAACAAAAAAACCACCAAAAAAATAGCATTTTTAAATACTTTCAGCAGATGACATACAAATATATGAAACCACTCTAAAATGTTTGTCTTAAACACAACTACAGTAAATCTTTATAGAATTATCAAAGTAAAATAAATAAATAAATAAAGCAGTATGTTAAATATTTTCTAGGTGATATTGAAATCCATTTTCTCATTTCTTTACTAAGAATTACGCTTCATGTGAATTACGTATTCTTTTCACGAAACTTACAAAATGGACAACTCTGCATGTGTGAAAATAAACTTATATATTTTATACTTCATATTATGTAAGAATTGATAAGTATCTCTCGAATGTACAAGCAAAACAAAACGCTTGCATCTTTTTAAAAGTTTATATAATAATATTTGTTTTATATATGCACTCCAAAGGAGCGCTGCCAAGTCAATCAGGAGGTGCCGATCCATTCACAACAATCGAAATAAAAGAACAGCTGGTCCAAAAACAGCGGCATCTACTGCTGGTCCAAAAGGGGAGATGGCAACGGCCAGTCCACGAGATGCATTGTCAACTGCTTTTCCGAAGAGTTTATACGCTACGTCTCCGAGTGGTTCAACAAATACAAATTGTGTTTGTAAGAATGGAAACAGTCAAGGGAGATCTGATCAACAACATGATAACAGTGTTCAGGGAATAAGCGCAAGTTACACTCTGTTAGTTACAGTCCTAACATTGAAGTGTGCAAACATGTTCATCTAAATTCCGTGTAAATGGATTTGTGATTTTGAAATACTTATTCCGGCTTTTAAATTTGTATCAATGTTTCAGTTTTTCAATGATTAAGAATGTGATCTTCAGAGGAGAAAGTATGACAGGAACGACGGATAAATAACAGTATCAAAGAGTATGAATCTGTATCTTATGATTTTTTGTTTTAAATTATAAAGTGTAAAATGATTTTATTATCATAATTGTGTGGACGGTTTTCTAAATAGATTTAATATTTAAGAATGTTATTTAATGCACATGACTACTGTAACGTAAATATAATAACATGTTATAATACAAAAGTATTGGAAAATATAAACTTGTGACTCTTTAGGAATGATTATATGCAAACTCTTACGAAAAAATACAATTTTTTATATATTTCTTTCAAACATGTTTTAGAATTAATCTTTTTGATAGATAGATAGATAGATAGATAGATAGATAGATAGATAGATAGATAGATAGATAGATAGATAGATAGATAGATAGATAGATAGATAGATAGATAGATAGATAGATAGATAGATAGATAGATAGATAGATAGATAGATAGATAGATAGATAGATAGATAGATAGATAGATAGATAGATAGATAGATAGATAGATAGATAGATAGATAGATAGATAGATAGATAGATAGATAGATAGATAGATAGATAGATAGATAGATAGATAGATAGATAGATAGATAGATAGATAGATAGATAGATAGATAGATAGATAGATAGATAGATAGATAGATAGATAGATAGATAGATAGATAGATAGATAGATAGATAGATAGATAGATAGATAGATAGATAGATAGATAGATAGATAGATAGATAGATAGATAGATAGATAGATAGATAGATAGATAGATAGATAGATAGATAGATAGATAGATAGATAGATAGATAGATAGATAGATAGATAGATAGATAGATAGATAGATAGATAGATAGATAGATAGATAGATAGATAGATAGATAGATAGATAGATAGATAGATAGATAGATAGATAGATAGATAGATAGATAGATAGATAGATAGATAGATAGATAGATAGATAGATAGATAGATAGATAGATAGATAGATAGATAGATAGATAGATAGATAGATAGATAGATAGATAGATAGATAGATAGATAGATAGATAGATTTATTTCGACACAAAGGTAAACATGTTACATGATAAACAAACACAATATAGATTGAAACAATTACAAAAAAAAAAATTATTTTAGTACTATGATTGAGTTAACCACAAGGCTTTTTCAATTTTAGAATTACACACGTCAAATGCTGGATGTTATACTTTTATAAGCTCATTAATAATTATTAATCAATCATGTATTTGCATTTCAAATTGCAAAATAACATCAAATCAATTTGATATATACTATTACTTTGTTTGTTTTATATAAAGGCTAATTATAATATGTCAGTTTCAATGTTCCCGGGACTTGCTGGACTTTTAACATCTGGCCGATCTTGAGTAAAAATGTGATCAGATGTGCACACATTTGTCAGTTAAATTTTAGTATTAGAGTTTTAGACTATTAAGCACGTGTATTCATAAATTATATATACTAGAAATAGTGATACTGTGTATGATACGGGTTATATCTCATTGATTGAAATCAGTATTGTATTGTTAAACATGAATAATAAATCTGAAATTTATTGTTCAAAATTGTTTTTATGAATTAAAACATAACCACTGCAAATTGTAAACTAAACATATAATAATTTTCACGTTTTAAAAAATATATATCAACTAAAGTTTCATCGAGCTAAAATGAGATAACGTATAGTTTGCCAACTTTATAGAATAAGATAAAAAAGACAATAAATAAATAAATAAATAGATAAGTAAATAAATAAAATAATAAAGACTGGAAAAGGGTGAACCCTCAAAAGTAATGAAGGCATGAATTTCACATTAAAATTTCAGACAAGTTATTGCTAAGTCCGTTCATGTGAGAAGATGTGCACATCTATAACTCCCCAAAGCAACGGGTTAAGCTGTATTCAAGGGAAATGAAAAGGGCTATGATAACAATGAAAGAGCGTTGCAATTGCATTAAGATTTAACTGAATCGATTAATATATACCTGGAAATAAGTAAAGCACACCCGACATTTTGCCTCTTTATTGTCATGACCATAACTGAAATTTTTATTTTTTATTTGGGCAATGGAACGAACCACCTGTAGTCTACCTGCAACAACGGGAACAAGCACCAAGAATGGCAAAATTTACCTCAAAATCGCATAAGATGCCATACTGGTAGTATGATGAGAAGCGTTGAGGCTATTATCCGGGCACGTGACGGTTACACACGTTATGAAAACTATGGCTGAATAATGTCATTTTAGGTTACGTAATCGTAAACATTTACTAAAAATATCCACCCGCAAATGTTTTGTAAACGCTCCAACAACATACATACAACATAAACACTTACATATTTGATAAAAACCGGCACATATGCCTTTAAATTTAAAATTTCATCATGTTGCGTAAATGTTGAATTCTGTTCCAGGCGGTGTTAAAGGGTGTAGACAATCGTTTACACTCTGAAATATAGTTTATAAACAGGCTCAATCAAATCTAACTTGAAACATTTTTGTTTTTCCGTTTTGGACTTTGTTTAGAATTCTTTTTTCTGTATTTTACCGAATATGATCTGAGGATTTAGACAAATACTTTTTTTTATAATTTGAAGAAATAACAACCGTGTATATTATCCTTATCACTATTGTTGTCCCTATCACACAGCCTTCTAGCGCGTTGTTGCTTTGATCAAGCAGGTAAGTTAATTGAATTTTGATTGGTTGAAATTCTCTTTATAATACCGGTATAAGCTTCATCTTCTCCAAATCCCTCCTGCGTACACAAGGCAAGTCAAGGTCAAGTCACCTTAAATACCAGAGACGATTGGTTGACTTGTCGTTACTAACTCGGGAGGGTGGCGCAAACAAGAGCCGGTTTTCTTATGATGCCGTTTGAAACATGGTGCCATTGAAGTATTGTCGTCTCTACTCACCACCAACGAACTAAAAACAGGTCAAGGAAGATTTAGCTTGAAAAGTCGATGCTGATGTACCAGCAAGTGAGCAGATAATCTAGCACATATGGTTAATTTCGTCGACCAGTATAAATAATAAACTTATCTTCACAATTACCCTTCACGGCAATTTATTCAATTAGCGTCATAAGTGACCCGATCGACTCTATTTACTCTATTAACAAATAGTTTGTATGCTAAGTAACCAAATGGCTGGCATTTGATTTTATACTAATAAAACAATTACAATATTAAATATTTTATAAGATATTTTGATAAAATTAAATGCTTAATATTTAATTTATTTTTTAGTTGCAATTGTTTTGTAACTTGTTTTCTAAAATAACTTTCTTTATACAAGCAATCAATTAAAAATGTATTATGAATCAACCCTAGCCATGAATATCAATAAAACCATACACTTCAAGTTTCCCTGTTTATTTTAACAACGATATAAATCTCTATTTATCATGGACACGTACTGTTTCATTGACCATTAATCCATCGTCTTACTGCATAGATAAATCTATTCATTCACTAAAATATGACATCTTAAACCTTTTATTATATATGAACATTTCTCTTTATCACTGGATTAAGTAAGTAAAGGACATACACAATAATATAATATTTGCAAATATTGTTAGATTATCATGTGCATTAATAATGTGGCCAGCATAAATAATATTGCCCGTCAACAGGGTGGAATAATATATACTTTTATGAGATTGGTTGTTGAAGCATGAAACAATGTAACGATATGTGTTTCATACAATAATATATGTATCATATGGCGATAACGAAATCGTAAAGTGGTAAAGCTATCATATAAAATGTAAATATATTTATTTCACAATAAGCTTGTAGCTTTCAACTTAATCGAACTATATAATATTCTGTATACACTTATGCATGAATTCTGTATAACAGTAAAATAAATTAAATAAATATATAAATATATAAATAAAAATCAAACAAACAATCAATCAATCATCAATCAGTCAATGAATGAATCAATCAATCAATTATTTAATCAATCATCAATCAATCAATCAATCAATCAATCAATAAAAAACAAAAACGAAACACATTCCTGAAAATTAATCTTATAACGAGAATATCTCAACATTGACTGGACAGGAGACCACACCCTGGTTGTAAAAGAATCCCATTGAGGTCCAAAAGTCTTTTTCACAACACGTATCGAGCCAATCGCATACTATTTGTCCTTTTCTGTCAAACTTAAAGACCTCGAATACAATGGCTAGTAAAAGCAGAATAGAATACGGTTTTTCTTACTATAACCTACGCTAAGATACTAAACATATTATGACATGGTATTTTAATGCTGGATGTTTATTCAAAAATACTGCTTATACTCGTATTAAGTAAATTATAGAAGTAAAACAGAACATTATTTATATTATACAGAAACTGAAAGTACAAAATGCCTATCTGTCGCAATGAATAAGTGATTATAATTGTCTGGCATATTTTCAATCTAATTTACCTTAATACAATTTATTTTTAATGTCAAATATATAAATTGGTTATACATAATCAAAGATTACATCCCCTGTTTTTGTTTACATATAAAACCACGTGGTAGAAATACTTTTTATTCGTATTAAATCCGAGGTTATTATGAATAATATCCGCGAGGTTTCCCTTGTGATCGAGCGTATGATCTGAGTTTTTGCACACAAGCTTCATATATAACGCAAAGAATATTTTCAGTCTTTCCATATCAACAAACCCTTAGCGGAGTCTGTCTCGATGATAACAGAAGTATGTTATCTTTGACATGGCCTTTGATTTGAGACAGCGTTTAAGAAATAAAACAAAACCTTTGTAAGCACTTTTGACATCTTTGATCCCTCTAGATAAAAGCAGTGACTGTAATTATATATGCTGCAACATTTAAAGAAGATACGTCTAAGTAATGTTTTATGTGCTGTCTCGTAGCATGTCGGTGGTTCTACTCAGCCACCGTTGGTATATGAAATAGTTAGAAAGGGCACCCGAGGTCTTTCTCTGTCATCAAAGCTGGAAAGTCGCCATATAACTATACAGTGTTAATACAATGTAAAAAATCAACCAATGAATAATGAATTATCCTCGACAGGGCCTCAAATTAGTAACCAACAATTTAAATATACATATGTTTAAATATCTAATAGATTAGAATGTATGATACATGTTATATTGGGGAGTTACATAATGTATTTCGCAACCGTTTTAGGCCTTATTTTTGTGTTTGGTAGGGAAATATTCTTTTTCTATTATTTTAGGTTGATTATGAATTTATAATCTTATAGTTCTTGTAATTGCTATTTAGTGTTTGATAAAATGCATTTTCATGTAGCATTATAATTAAATATAGATAGGTCTACAATCGGTAAGTATTTCAAATATTGAGGTAAGCACTAGAAATGTATCTTATTGATATTCTTATGATAAAAATCTTTAAAATTGTTGATAATTTTTTTAATGATTCAGTATGAACATTCAAATATCATGAATAGTATCTTGAAAACGTTATTAATTAGTATATAGAGGATATTGAGTATATGTTTAATACTGAATTTGTTGAACGAGTTGAATAATATTATTTTATTCAACGAGTTCAATAAATTCAGTAATACACTTACACGGATTTAAACTCCATTTATTACACAAAAAAAAATCATTAAAAAATTACCTTATTTTGAGTTTTAATATCAGCTGACCTAGATTATCTGATAAAGAAACCTACTATCTTGTCCTTTGATGTACTGCTATGACATTTGGACGATTTGCACAATTTTAGATGTAAAATTGAACTTTGATATCAGCTGAAAACTGACCATTTAACTTAATGAAAATTATTCATATTTGGACAGTACAATAAATGTAACTAGACCTGCCTAGTTAAATTTTAAAAAGGGAATTTCTTTCCTTATTTGTTTTATATATTTGTTCAAACGTTTTATTAATCTTCTATTAGTCTATTACTTTTAGAAAAAGTAAAAAAAAACAAACGAAATTTGCGATGGCTCTGATTTAATAAAGAGAAAAGAAAATAATGTACAAAGTGTTTAATGCTAATGTAGTTACTCGATTCAGGAATTGAAACTGGAGTTGTCTGCAATTTACATGTAATTTTGCTGTTTTTCATGCTTCCGAGAGATCACTTTTTCTAGATATTTCTACACTTATATTTTTATTGCTAGGTTAAGCAAAATTACTTGAATATAAAATTGTATGGATACTTTCAAACAAATTACTGAAGTTAATTGATTTAATTGAATAATATGTCATGTTTTAAATCACAAGGAGTCAAGCCAACTCGTTCGGGGGAAGGTGGAGGAGTAAGTGTCACGCCAGTCACCTATCCTAGTGCCTTGACACCTGTGAGTGCACAATTGACCAGTCGTACACCGGCCAGAGCAGTTAGCGTTCGTATAAGTACAAACCCATCAGTGGTGAGTCAAACAGTGTCAAACGCGGCAAGATGCGTGTGCGTGACCGAAAATAGTGCGGGAAAAACTTATCAGCAACATGGCAATGGATTTAAAAAATACAGTGTTAGTTTGGAACTGATTGGTACATGTATAGCTTTGCAATTAGTTAAGATTGTACAATAATTGAGTTTCAAACGCACTGTTAGTCGTACAAATATTATGTACTTTATACGTTGTCTCTTTTGTAAGAAAACTTGATAGACAATATAAATGTGTGTAAATTATTTATCGGAGTTCACTTTTTCAATATTAATACATACAATTTATCTGTTAATGACAGCAAGACCAAAATCAAGCATGTGATAATAAAAGAAATTCAAAACAGTATGTCTTTCTTAATTTGAGTATTTTCATTGTTTTTACTAAGTGATATAAATATTAAAACACAGTTATTTATCCTGGACAAACCTAGATTGAAGCGATGTTTATCACAAAAAAGTATAATTTATTTTCCTGTCTTTAAGCAAGCTAAGTCAACATTTTATGTGAAACTTTGCGACTTTCGATTTGACATCATTTTTCTAATGGAGGATGTACTCATTTCACTATTTGAGGGATAACACAAAATATGACAATTAAATTCTTGATTACCATCATATGAATACGTCTTCTGGTGTTTCTGGACCATGGTCTTGTTAAAATTGATATGGTGCGATAAATTGCATTTCGTAGCGTTTTCAATCTTGATGTGTTTGACAAACTTAAATGTTGGAAGTTTGACCATTTTATAGTAAAATGTTCAGACATAAATACTTAAATATCAATTAAAAACAATAATATTCACAAATGAAAATATTGTTCTTGTAAGAGATTCGGTCTGTTTACCTTTAAACTTTCCTCGTAAAAGATATTTATTTATTCATAAACTTGAAATGAATTTGACTTCAAACAATCTCGTTGTTTGTGCCAAAATGTTCCGAAAACGCGGAGGTTGCACGCGCAAAACCTTTGCTTTACCTTATAATAGCATTTATTAAGTGAGGCGCCATTTAGTAAACATTTAAACAAACAACTGACTCTGAGGCTATTAGGCCACGTGGCAGTTGCACACGTTAATAAAAATTTGGCTACATAATGTCATTTTAGTTTACGTGATGGTCAGCATTTAACAAAAAACATCCACCAGTTAATGTATTGTCAACGCTCCAACACTATACTTATAAACACTTACATATTTTGGTAAAAACAACACATTTTATTATGCTTCAGTAATTTGGTTAAGAATTAACTAAACTCATAAATTTACTGATTTATGATTAACTAATTGGTATCGCTACTGATTACTTTACTATTTCTTAGCTCAATAAAGTCGTCACATCATGACAGTGCTTTCAATAAAAAAACAGGGTGCGCTTAACCTATTTCCAGGTGTATATTTTGAGAGTCGAGATGTAGTAGATGTATACACAAATAATTGATTAGCGTGTAGCGTGATAATTTACAACCGTTGGTACATACAAAATGTTCCAATAAGATCAGACAGTAGAAATGAAACCTGAACGTATATATATTTACAATAGCCAACGGAAAACTGAATGAAGTAAAATGTGTTCAAATTAACAAACAAGTGAAGAAATTTGAAAATCTTTATATTAATCAAAGTAAGAATATTTACAATTTCTTCTGTTAAGATGTTTATGTATTTATCAATTTTCTTTTTTCCTTATACTTAATAAATTCTGTCAGAATATTAATATCTATAATTATTTTATCAATCCTATTATTTATAACTAAAAGATATACTTTTCTCAAATTTGATATCAGAAAATATTGATAATTGCTACACAGTCTCTTTGTTAATAAATAAACATGTTTTGGCTTCACACAAAGTAGATATGTTCAAAATACTACACACTACCGGTATATTTTTGGTCACAATATTGTGTCAATAAAAATTGTAAGTTTTTTAAGACACTACTTTGCCAACTTTATTTGAACAGTTAATGGGAACGCAGGGAACGCAGCTTCCAATACATAGTTTATTCATTCTTTTATGCAATTAAATATATGCGGCCATGAATACAGATAACAAATGACGTAATATTTTCAGTTCATTGTATTTAGAACCAATTAAGTTTTTATGTACTTTTCTTTAAGTATATTTATTCCTTTATGCTAATATTGTACTCTATCAAAACAATATCTCTGGCGACAACTTGATGGTAAATCGACGAAACAGTAGGCCATGAACTGTCCACAGTTGATAGCGGACAGTCTGTAGGTACGAAGACAACAGGTGTCAAAGTCTCTTAGGCAAGAGGTCCTGTTTACCAATCCTTCTTCTTGCCTTGGGTTCTGACCTGGGTAAATTAAAGTTAAAACAGTTAAGATTTGAAAATTTGTTTTATTTAATTTATTTGAGTTAATGTAAAAAAGAGATTAGAAGACGCATTAGCGTATTTTCCGTTTTGTTTTATCAGACGTGCAAATAACAACTTCTTGAATTTCAACCTGGTTATAAACATTTATGTCATAAAGAGGGCAAAACTGGAAAATGATTAAAATCAAATTTCAATGTAGCATGTTAGTAACAGTCACCAAAGAATAAATAATTATCTTCTTTGTCTACTTTTTATTATTAATAAATTAAAGGTATTTATGTTTATACTAACCATTCATCCAAATGGGGTACTTTGTTCCGCACATGTACATTGACGGACATTGTGAGGTCATGGGGCTGTCACTTTTGTACCATTTATTTGTGTCAATCGCATACACGTCACAATACTTCCAGTGAGATAATGTGTTTGTGTAAAGAATTGATGGATCTCTAGATTGTAAGTCCGGTATTTCAATCAAATTATTGTTACACAAATCTGAAATTAACATGTTTTTTCTTCTTATTTGAGGTAAATGTAATTACATGCTATGTAAGTGATGAAATGTTTCATCAGGAACAAAAATATACTGTGGATTTAACAATACAGACACAGATTAAAGCAAAAATATAAATACTAATTATAATAATAATGATTTGATAATGATGATGATAATGATGATACTCTTAATTATAAACGCTATGTAAATACACATAATATTAACAGTAATTAAAATAATCTATATATGAGCCTCGCACTGACAAAACATATAAAACATAATGCGTTTGCGACCAGCATGGATTCAAACAAGCCTGCACATTCGCGCAGGCTGATCTGGATCCATGCTGATCGAAAATGAATTGTGTTGGCTCATATGGTACAGCATTTTTAAGGTAATCTACATAAAATAGAAAAGACAGTACATGTGCCTTACATAATATTTCAAGGAACTGTTACGGCATACAAAAAGACAACTTTACGACCCTGTTAATGATAATGTAAGATAAATATACGTAGCGATACTTTATTACACAACATTCTCCATTAGCCATTTCATAACTAACAAAAATAATTGAATTGCTTTAACATAACGAGACCACCATAACGGTTTTATAACAAGACACGTGTAAAAAATCAATAAAAGCGTAAATGCATTCATTAAAAACTTTTTCCTCATCACCTTTTAAAACATGTTGATACTTTGTCATTGAAAGGTTTTCCAGAAACTTTTAATAACGTACATTATACCAGTTTATTACATGCTTTTCGGTGGTTTATAGAAATATATCAGTGATTTAAAACTGGTTATTTCACTGTCTGAAACAGTGAAATTACCACTTTGATAATTTCACTGTTTTGAATTTATGCCCCTTACGTTGTTTCAGTGAAGTACCTGCGTGCACAGAACTGGGTACCAACTTAATGACGTGACGTCATAAATGACGACACGTTGTATTATTTTTTGGCGCGCTTTTCATTCAGTATTAGGTTTAACGTCTTTTTTAAAACGTTTCTTTGAATATGATAAAAAGAAAATTTGTTTAGTTTAATGTAAGATCGAAATATATTTTACCTTGTGAACATCAAAAATTCATATTTCACTCGTGGCTGCGCCACTCGTGAAATATACCTTTTGGTGCTCACTCGGTGAAATATATTCCGATCTTACACTGAACTAAACAAATATCCTCTATATCAATTTAATTAATTGATTTCTTTACCCGTATTTTTATTTGAATCAATAACGAACACAACATGTTCGATGCATTACTATATAGATTGATATGATTGAATTATTTTACATTTTATGTAAAAAAAGCGTAAAGTTTATATTCATTAATTAACAGCCTGAGGTAGCTTAAACACCTGACCAATAATTCTTACAGAGAATCAAAACTTACCTGAAGGTGGATTGTAACAGCTCGATGCCAGGTAGCCTGAAATTAAACAATAATAATTTTTTTCATTCGGTAACTTCAAACAATATAACTACATAGATGTGAAGTATGGATAGGTCGTTTCTTTTAACGTGATTTGGTCTACAATGGACCCTTTTTCCGCAAGTATTTCAATCTTGATTGAAACAAAAGAAATGTATAATTTGGATATTGCATAGAATATTTTTACATCACACTTAGAAACAATATTTATGCCCTACCCTATTCTTACACGGTTTGTTGCCACGTATGGTTTTTAATACTATCAGCATATTAATGGTATAACAGACATTCCATTAAGGCTTAAATTACTTCAAGCTGATTGTATAAAATTTTAACTCAGCCAGGCCTAAGAATGAATTAAATTATATACTGTTAAACGAGAGTAATACAATCCATCATAGGAATGCTGTTATGTTTATTCTGACTTTGTAAAAAAACAAACGTACCTGTAAAATGCACGAGGATCGATTCGATAAATAGCTGAAGAAACGTTTTAATTGACGGAAAAACATATGAATCTAACATTTGTGACGTTGACCACGAGATATACAAGGTTTAAGACACATAAAATCATTCCTTGGGAATGGATTCCTTTGAAAATGACTTGTTTTTTCAATAGAACTCATGGTTTTTAACAATCAGTATTATTTATTTCAGACATTATTTGCTTTGGCCTGATAATATGAGTTACTTACAGCATAATAGTCAGTCTTCATTGCTAGTAACACTAGCGGTTGTACAAAATTATTAGTATGACCGCTAGGCGTCTCTATTGTCTCAAACAAACTGAGCCTGCAACATTTTCAATTTTGCCTTATGGGCTTTCTTTAGCGATTCTTATTTTTTCTATTTCGTAATTATTAACTTGCATAATAATTCGAAGTTTTTTTTTTTTTTTTTTTTTTTTTTTTTTTTTTTTAAAAGCTTTTCATGATTTTCTTTATGAAAGGCCTTATTTGTTGTTTTTATGTTGTGATTGTAAAAAAGCTATATATTACATTTCAGAATAGGATAAAATATTCAAAAATCAATTTCAATGTAACATTGAATAATGCTTAATAAATAGAGGATATTCAAGTTTTTTCTATAAATACATTATTTATTTTCATCGAGTGGTATGAAAATAAATATTTCATGAGTGGCGGTAGCCACGAGTGAAATATGGTAATTTTCATGCCACAAGATGAAAATAAATCATGTATTTATAGAAAAAACTTGAATTTTCTGTTTATTATATATATATTTTTCTTTTTTGCGATAAAATTTGAAATACTTTCCCTTAAATTTTGTGTACTGGCAGAATTTAAAAGAAAGTAGTTCGGCAAGACACCAGTGAAAATACGGAAAATATGTTTCACTGCAGTGAAAAATAAATTTTTACAGTGAAAATACGGAAAATGAAAATACGCATTTTATTTCATCAATATTTCTCAATATTTCATTTATAAGTATATAATAAAAAATTTGATTTTTTTCCCTAAATCATTAAATTTCTAAATCTATATATATCTTTTAAAATATTTCTTGTGATAGTACCACAGTCTGATGTCTATCATAGTGCAAATACCGTATAAACACTTATTATCCTTTTTTCAAACATAGAACTCATTGATTATGCGTTTGACCTTAGTTGACCCTTTTTGAAATTGTAACATAGAGCTACATCAAGTTAGACCAGTTTTGCTGACAATTTATCATGGAAATTCCGTGATTTATAAATGGAAAGCTGATCCAACTCAGATCATTTCAAATATATTTTTATTAAGTGATATTGATTTATAAAACTCCTTCTTAATATAATTTAACTTTTAAGAATAAAGAGATCTAAAAATAGTAACATAAAAATCAAATTCATAGAATTTGTAAAGTTTTTATAGCCTCTGCAACATAGGGCTAAGTCAAGTTAGACCAGTTTTGCTGACAATTTATCATGGAAATTTTGTGATTTATAAATGGAAAACTGATCCAACTAAGATCATTTCAAATATTTGTTTGTATTAAGTTAAATTTATTCGCAAAACTCCTTTGATATATATTTTTTAAAACTTTTTTAAATGAAGAGATCTAAAAGCAATAACAAAAATATCAATTTTATATAGAATTTTTAAATTTTATAGCCTTCTTTAATTTTACAAAAATCAAGTTAGGCCAGTGTTGCGTTCAGCCGTCGGTATATGTAAAGGAAATTATCTCTCAAAAGTACTTCGACCTCGCTTTTGAGAATGTATGAAATGTCAACTTTTTAATTAATGCATGTTTATTTCTAAAAATTAATTTTGATAATTCAAAGGCTGTCTTGAAAGTTATCTATGTTACGTAGTAATTAAATGACTAATTAAAGTAATAAGTTTTCTTATCATCATGACTTTGATTAAATAAAACAAAAACAAGAAAAAAAAATCAAAAAAAAAGAAAGAAAAAAAAAACATTCAGAACAAAAAAATACACACATACCCGGCAGAAATCCTAATAAACACCATATCATTGCGAAAAAGAAATACATTTCTCAGTTTCTCAGTACACTGTTTATGCCTATGTCTACGAAATTGTATTTCGTTTGCAAAACAAAATCAACATATGTAACATTGTAAACGTTGCTTTACAAATATAACCAATATGCAGTCGAATGACATTTGAACTGAGATAAAAAACAATAATAATCAAAACTCATTTAAGGCCGATTATGTCCGCGACATGCTATCCTTTTCATATTTCTTTTTCTAATTTTTTTTTATTTAATTTTCGGTATCTTATTATAGTTTTTAAAATAAATAAATATTGGCCATATAATATAACTCATGTTTTAGTAAATATTTTATGGTTTGTGGAGCTATAAATGGCATACATGTGTAGTAAAATTTGTCAAAAAGAATATAAAAAACAAAAAAGCACACGCGCAAGCACATACACGCACGCATGTTCAAATACATACATACATACATACATACATACATACATACATACATACACGCACGCAGACACACACATGTATGCGCGCACATATTTCACTCACACACACGTGCGAGCGCACCAACGCACACACACTCGCATACGCGCACGCACAAACTAAGCAAAAACACAATAGCAAACGAGAGCACCAATAACGGTCATCCTAACTTATGTACCGAAAAACGCATCTAGCGCATCCAGCAGATTTTGTACAGTGAACTTTTCTGGTGCTTTAAAGATTACTTTTCTAGTGCTTTAAGTAAATTTTGTTAATTCTGTCAATGTTCTGTTTACATCTTATTCGTTTTTTTTGTGTAACATATTGACACTTATGGTTGATTAATTGTACATGTTTTAATTATCTTATTTGATTAAATTTTTTTTTGTTTTTATTACAAATTTCAGTTCATAATTGTATGTCAATATAGTATACATTTCTACGGAATGTTGTTTAATAAAATTTGAAAGTTTATCTACATATACATTTCTGGCAGTGAAACAAAATGCAAGCTGACGGATGTTGTTTACTGCGATTATGGTATTTCAATATTTAAGAAAAGTTCGTCAAATTAGAAGTTAAAATGACAATTAGATATAAACCATTTTCATTGTTATGATAAATGTTTGTCAAAATAACATAATTTGAATATGTAAACGGGCTTACGATCGGTTATAGGGTGTATCATAAGTTTGTTATACTAAATGTGATTGGCTACTTTGGTATGTCATTTAGCTGTTAGAAGCACGTGTAAAATCATTTTAAAAATTATTGCCGGTGGAATTTTGTTTTGGTTTATGGTAGGAGCTGTTATTATTAGCAGTCAATGTCATGTTGTGTTAAATAGTTTTATTTTTGATTCGTAAAAATCAAGTAAACAAGTTTTTTTTATATTTGTATTTAATTTTAACAGTTGGAGTCTCTCGTAGTGCTGCCCTTAAATGATTTAATTTATTTGTCAGTGTTAAGCACAGTATATAAATAAATTCACTATTCGATCGCTCCGTTTTGTTTGTTACTTACTTTTATAACGTAAGAGTTATCATATTAGGTAAAAATGAATTGACTAAAGAAATTAAATGTTTCGGTTTTTTTTTTGTTTCGTACCGGCGTCGATGTGTTTTGCTGAACATGTTTAAAATCATAAAATTGTACGGAACTTAAAACAAATTTGGCGAATCATCTCTATTTATCCAATTCTTTCACAGTAAAGTTAAAACATTACAACATTCTAAAATATTTTAGTGTACAACAAAACAAAAGCAACATCAAAAAACATGAAAAAACTGGTTTGACTCAAAACTTTTCCCCAGCGAGTCATTGACTGGTAAGATTCCGTCCCCTTTTTCGTTAAATCGGGGTTAAAGCGTATCTTGTTCATTATAATTGTTTCCGTATTTACATATTTTACATTTAGTAATTTGACTGCCAATATATACATATGCAATCCCATGAAAAACAAGAAATAGGCAAAAAATACAAAAAGTTGAAAACAAAACATGGAAGAAGTTCTAGACTTGAATATGATATAATAATTATAATTCAATTTCCAAGTCTGCAGAATAGCTCTTAACGAATAAATATTTCATTCTTTATAAAGGAAAAAACATAACTTTTATAACGTTTGAATAATGCTTTAAGAGCAAGTTAAAATGTCCTTGACGTTTTTAACCTTGTCATGTCATGAATGTTTCCGTTTATTCTAGCACTAGTTTGTACTTTACTATCGAGTGCTTCAGAAAAAAAAGTAATGTAAAGTGTAGATATAAAATAGATTTGAACAAGGTAGATACAAAGCTAATAGACAAGCACATGTGCAACGGAAGTAGATAAACTGAAATGCATCGTTTCATTGCCAGCGGTTTGAATTGTTCGAATATAATAATCCGCCCATTTTGAGTACATAATCCGATGTGGTTGAACACCAAGGTAACGTTAGATATTTTCCTATTACTTTTATAGTTTTATTTACTTTCACAAATTACATCAATACAAAAACATTTCGAACATATCAATAAAAACACACAAAAAAGACAGAAAAAAAACAGCAGGAATTACCTTTTTTTTTATTCAACCTTATTTTTTCTAGTTCAAAAGCTGACAAATGATCGTGCTGGTATTTTCAATTGTATAATGTAAAGGGTACTTGAAATTCGATGC
The DNA here is from genome assembly GCF_026571515.1 of Ruditapes philippinarum. NCBI lineage: Eukaryota > Metazoa > Mollusca > Bivalvia > Venerida > Veneridae > Ruditapes > Ruditapes philippinarum. The sequence continues at coordinate 194,431 of NW_026865446.1, read as the reverse complement.
TGATGAAGTACTTTATGTTATATCTAATGAACATATTCAATTAAACGGAGACTCCAATATACACTTTTACGCTTTGAGTGATCTCCCTTTTTCCAGAATTTTGATAATGATTTTGGCCATTGTGTTTAACAAACCTGTTACAATTTCGACTTTTTTATAAAATGTAAAAATATAATACCATATCATATAATCTGCCTAGATTAATTAGATAAAGCAAGTTAGAAAATAACATTAATTTTAAAAAAAGGTAAACAATGATAATTTCGAGGATAATTCATGAATACAATATAAAAATATTTAAAATAAGTTGCATAATCAAACCGTCACAAAATGTCCGCGTCTTTCTTATTGTGTTATGTATCAAGAGTCTAAAATTCGAATGTATTTAACATCAATAGTCATAAAACAACCACATCAAATGACAAAGTAATAATTTATCTATAACGAATGAATCGTAAGAGCAATATTGATTAAGTTACCAGAATAATTACTGCGTTTAGTAATTGATGTTGCGCAGATTTCTTGTTGCTGGGTCGTGTGGGGGCTGCGTTTATTGAACGCCGTCTTGTATATCAGATTTTTTTTTTGCAAATCCATTTTTGATGCGATTCCTAGTCATACCGTAACAAAGAAATTCGAATATGCTCAAACTCAGCAATCATAAAAGAACCATCTTAAATGAGAAGACAATGATTTATATATGTAAAGAATAAACAACTTCGTTTAAATCAACTTTAATTAGGCTAATGGACATAATGCTAAGCAAACCTTTTAAACATTTCACAGACTTTATTTTCAAACAATAATATATGCATAGATATATAAGATAATAAAAGACAGAAATCAGAATAAATACGAAACAAAAATTATTGATAATCACTGAAATCTGAAGGATAATGAATGCACCGATACATGATATTTTTCATATATACAATATGTACATCGATTCTATTTATACTTCAGCCAACTTCAATGTGCATCACAAATCCTAAAGCATATATACTAGGTTTAACAACTAAAATGTTTTAATCATCGTGACTACTTTTTGTATTTCTTTTATTAATGTTCACATCACAACGTTTGGGTAATAATGTATTTGGAGCTACTCTATTATTTTCAGGAGATTCTATATCAAACTGTTTGAAGTAGGTAGTTAACAGTATTAACTCTTGTCGAACTGTTTTCTTTTTCTTCACCAATTGAACAATCAAAGTTAATTTTGAATTTAATAATATGACTGATAAAAATCGTTTAAACTGACACATGTTTTATCTATTTGCTTTCATGTTATCTACATGTCTGCCATAATGGCCTCTTTGTTTTATTAACAGCCAAAGCCTTGGTTCCCTGTCAATTGTCTAAGAAAAATATACATCTATAAAAAAGTGATATATAAAACATCCCAGTGGAGCACTTCTGAATTTAGCTAATGATAAATAACCCCTGAATGCAGACACAAAGTTGCCTCCAACTCTTGAGCGTGTCCGTTACACTTGTCATTTTCCATTCAAAAGCTATTGATTTTTCTTATAAGCAAGTTATATACAACTAGCAAACGGTTATATAGAAAACTTATAACGTAATGATGTAAAAACACGCTAGAATACCTTCAAACCGAGCATGATAACGGCAAAGATAAAACTAGCGGATGGCACTAAAATTTTGGAGACCCCATTACACAGGTTAGATGTACAATGGCAAACATTGGCTCCAGCCGCCTCTTCGCACGAATCCTTTTTGAGCAGTGGAAGACAATTCCTTACAGCAGCTGAAAGAAAAATGAAAGCAAACGTATTCGTTAAAAGGATTAAACAGGGATATTAATCAGTTGTGTATGGTAAGGACTTCCTTGTACATGTTGGTGTCATATCACAATTTAATGATTCTTTTATAAAAAAGACACTTTTTTGAATGTAAGGATTAAAATAATTATCTAGATTTCCTAAACTACGTCTCTGATTGGTAAATGCCGGATAGTCAGTCGAGTGTTCTTCTACATTAAATTTTCTAAAAGCTGCACGTCTCTAGATGAGCCAAAATATTTCAAATATTTCAAGAAAATCAATATTGAGAAAAATGTACTAACCCTTTAAGAAAAGTAAAACTATTCATGATACAAGCTATATATTTGGCATGCTATGTGCGGTTAAAGACTGATTTTGCAATATTGTATTACCACATTTCTACTGCGTAACTAACGCAGTAAAGCTTATTTTTGCATATTTTTTTACTTTTAAATATATTTTCATTTTACTGAAAACTGGTTTTGACAGTATTTCATGTCATTTACATATATTTGTATAACGAAAATACAATAATTAAAGAGAAAGCCGTATATAAAAAGGGATAATAATTAAAATTTGACTATGTAAGTAAAGTTTATCGGAGTCAATGTCACAGGTCAAAATAATATCAAAATTCAAGGGTTCAAAGTATAAAAACGGCATAATATGATAATATTTGATCAAAATTAAAGTATGATGTTAAGAGACAGTCATGCAAACCGGTCAAATTACCCAGCACAACGCTGTCATCTAATGACCATAGTAATGAAGAATATTTAGGCATTTCTAGATGTTTTGAAATTTGTAATTTCCATGTTTTGTTTCTGCTAAACTTGGTACCAGGGAATATGCACGGTATAAGCAATTACAACTACCGTCTTTGGCTCAACCAGACAGGATCTGTATCATTTTCTTTTTTAGTCTTTCTGTTACAACGTCACTTAGTTTTAGATATGCTGTTTTACATGCGGGTCCATAGGAACAAAAACATTTTTTTGTACTGTTCAGTTTTGTTTTATCAACCATAATAGCACATTAGGGTAATGTACAATTTTCAGTTCCAATGTTCAAATGCAGAAAACAAAATCAAATGTTTTGTATTCAATGCTTTGGATCATATTATGCTAATATTTGCAAAGGAACCAAAGTTATTTAGGATATAACCTAGTTATAATAATAAAAATTGTTATAAACTAATTAAACAAAAAACAACAAAAAACAAAGTAGAAAAAAACAAGTACATCTTTTCTGCCAAACTTACTTCCATCTTTTTCTGTCTTCATACAGGAACCATCACATTCTGATTTCTTTACGCCACTGGAATCAAATGGGTCATTGCAGTCTGTAAGGCAGTCGTAGCACTGTATGGAAGATGCATAACGAACTGAAACAGAGACATTCGTATATTAATATTTTTATTCAATGAAGGTTTGGTTTAGATATGTAACGTTCTGATGTTATATGTATATATAAAGTTATTTGTTCATCAACGTTTGCTATTTATAAACACATTAGTTCTAACCTTAAAGATCCTGTAACGCAAATGTTTTATAGTTTTATACTATAAATCTGATGCTCAATATTGTAAGTTCATAATGCATTTGCAACGATATTACCGAATTTACATTTCATGTAAATAAAGGAAGATTATCAGAAATCTATTTTCGATAAAGTCTTAGGCAACTTTTTCAATAAATAATGAATGCATTGATTTTAATGATTACTCATAATGCGAAAAATATTTGCAGTATATACTCAACATATTCTTGGATATTTGGAAATTGTTTCAGGAGAATAATGATGTACATGTATACAATTTTACTTAAGTGTTGTTACATTCTTAACAACAACATACAGGATCTATAAGCTGTTGCTTCACTGAAGTTATATATATATATATAACGCTTTAAATGTTTTGCAATCTTTTGTTGGTTCAGCAAAGTTTGTTTTTTTCTATTATGAAAAAAAAGTTAGAAATCTCGATATTTACACAGCTGACGGTAAAGTTTATAATGTTATAGGCTTCAAAAAAAATAATTGTGTAAAAGTACTACTGACAAAATATCTATATAAGAAAAGATGTGTTTGTAATCTCATTTAAAAGAAATGTTTATGCACAAAATCGTTTCTAAGCAGTAAAAAATCTTTCTTAAGATAGCAGCATAATATTTTTTCGAGATCATTTAATTCTGTTCACATACGATATTCATACTCGTATATGTAAAATAACACTAGTTGTTCTATGATAAAACTCTTTAAAGATCCTGAATGTTGTTATTAAGGTTGCAACCACACTAAAGCGAAATTTCAAATATGTATACAATTATGCTTCTAAAACAGTTTTCAAACATCGAAGAACCTGTAAAACATGTACTGCAAATATTTGCCCACATTAAATGTAATTATTAAAATATATGCATTCATTTCTTATTGAAAAATTTGACTGGGACTTCACAGAAGATAAATTTCTAATTACCTGCATGAAATGAAAGTGTCGTTACATCTTTACAAATAATGCTTTTTGAACTAACAATATTGATAAATCTCCATTTGAGCATTATATGTATGATATAAAACCATAAAAAAATTGTGAAACAAGATCTTTAAGATTATAAAAACAACATAATTGTACTTTTATTATTTTTTATAATTTGTTTCTTTTAAGATATAGCTCTATACCTTTTTACGTATTAATATACTTTCGTTGTTAAAGAGGTCTTTACTTTACAGGAAGACTATAGAAAGACTAAGCTTTGTGTTCTGCATTATGCCTAATAAAAATATTCCTTGTGTTTTAATATGTTTATTTCACTTCAAGAAATAACATAAAATTACAAGAAAACAAACTGATTATGCAACTAAATTTTACAGCATTACAGTTTTTCAGCAATATGTACAGTTGTGTCGACAGTATATTCTTTTCTATCAAATTTCCATTCTATACTTTGTTGTATTCGACCATTTGTCCTTTCCTTTAATTGTCGAATTCTATAAAATGTCTTTCGACGTAATGCCGTGCACCGGTTGCTTATATATTATTACTTAATTTTCATAAGAATAGAAAATCAATATCTATTTCCCTCTGTAGTTTTGTATATCACAGTTTCTTCCAAATAAATGTCATAATTTGACAAGAAAAGATAAATTGCCTAAATCAGTCTATTCATATCGTTTCTCTATTCGCAGTATTGAGTTCTATGTCCAGAATTGACTAGAAGCCAAATGGCGCCAGTTTTCCTCCTTGTTCCCTCGATATTTTTTAATGCATGCATGGCTTGATCAATGCAGCAAGTAGACGCTACATGGAGTCTCTTGTTGAATCATAGTCAATACGATCGTCAGTGATTTTTAAGAACGGCGATGCTCGATTTAGGAATATCATAAGAAGTCATTTACGCCTTTTATTGTATTATATTATAAATTAATATATCTACAAGGTCCTCAAGATAAATGACATATAAGTGTTTTTAAAACAATGAATTCACCATATTTACAGGGCCTATTCAGTGTCTTTTTTCTTGGCGGGGGAGGGGGTCTTTTTATCACTTTGAACTCATTTCAAAAATAAAATTATATTTGCTTTTCAAACATTGTGTTCGATTAATTTTCAAAATGAAAATCTAAAGGATGCTGAATATATATATATATATGTAAATATTAACTTAACAGTGACATTATTAATTTCTAAGAGACAGAAAATAATAACTTAAAATTAGAACTGTAAAATACACGACCTAGAGGCAAATGATTAAAAAAAGACTGATAGAAAAAATCCTTTAAGGGACATTATGGCATTTTCATGGCATAGAGTGAGTCCACTTGATTGTTTGTTGCATTTTACGCCTTTTCCAACAGTATTTCAGTCATATAGGCGGGTAGTTTTCTAACCATCGTTCCTGGAGAGTTACACCAGTACGAGACTACCTTCCTCCGCGCTAAACTACCAAAGCATCTCCCGGGGATCGAACCCACGCCAGAGAGGTAACTGGATTAGAAGTCATCGACTCTAACCCCTCGACCACGGAGGCGGTTTTTAGCTCCACTTGACAATGAAAATAATAGTATAATGTCACTATAATGACAAAGATAGTATATACCTTTATCAACCGTTTCAGTTTGTGGATCTACAGGAAAAAGATAATTCAAACTATTATTATTCATGCAGTCCAACTTGGCCGCAGGTAAATGTCTGTGTTTATCTATCCATTTCAATACAAATCGTCTAATAAATTTAAATTCGAAACATAAACTGTAAAATACATGAACAAATTATTCCTGTAAGTGTTTGACTTACCATTAAATACAAATAAACAAAGTCCAACTAATACATTCATTATTTCTCTTTAAATATAAACCGTGATACAAAAAAAGAATCACTCAACGACTGAGATAAAGTTCCTCCCAGAGAAATGGAAATAATCCAATATAGATTATCTAACCAGACTATACCGCTGCCACACAGATATTATCTCTTGCAGGAAATGCAATATTCGCTTACGAAAGCACAATTATTATTATTTTTATGTTTCAATATTATAGTATATCTCAAATTTGCGGCACACTCCACCTAGTTTCGCGAAAAATCAAGAAAAATGATAAAACACGCTTCGTAACTTCTCGGCCATTTCCGTTTGGCTTCGCTTAAATGCATATAAATAAAAGCTTTGCAACTTTCCGGTCATGTATCGAGAGAGTTAAAATCTTACTAATTTTATCCTTCTTTTTGGCCATTTCAGTCTCTCTTTAATCAAAATATATAAAAAAGGCAATTTTACTATGAAATACTTGACCAATGAAATCACCCAAATAGCCACGTTATTTATGCAAGCTCTGATGAAAAGAACACGTCGACAGGGGAGGAATGTTTGATGGGGGTGGTGTGGTGGAGGGGCAGAGAGAGAGTGCAGAGACTATGTCATGTCACATTACTGTGATTCAAAGCCACATTGTCTGTCCTATATCTGCTTTGGCAAACATTGACATACACTCTCATATCTCTTTGTGCATTGGACACCATACTAAAATTTAACAATTGTCTACGCATCTATCGTTCAACACAATAAATATTATAGTCTGTAATGAATGATAATCGGAGAAAATGGCAATTTTTAACATTTTAACAGCGCATGTGCAAATTGCTCAGTGACAGCGCATATGCAAATATTCAGCAGTATTAAATGATTTATTTTATTATCAACATTTATCACTGTGAGATTACTCGTTTGCTGGCAGATATCGGCATTTTACGCTGCCGGCCATCAACCTTGATTTCAATTAAGGTAGAACGCGAAACTTTGCGACGTGATCTTTCTTCCCCTCGGTACGCGGACGTCGTTGAGAAGACGCAGAGAATGGGCAGAAATCTGAAGAACTTTTAACGACGAAAAATGAAAAACCGAAATTTGTATCGCGGACCACCTGCCGATGTCGTGACTGTTGCCGAGGGGGTGGCCTTCACAACAGGTAGAAACGACGAGGAGGTATGCTAGGATGTATAAGCCCCTAGCACGGTGTTACGGCTTGAGAAGCAGGCATTACCTTGACACCAACAACCCTTTTAAGGGAAAACCCCCTTTTTCATATTGTTTCGGGTTACTGTACGTTTAGATTATTATTGAGTACCATATACTGACCTACTTTTAGCTCAATACACATAATTGTCTAATAATCCATTATAAGTGACCATTGCATTGGCATAAAGTTATCACCACTTTGTTCTTCAAAATAAACTCTTAAAGGACATACATGGCGACATGTCCGGGATTCGTACACGACAGCCATCGAAGGCCTCTTTGTCAAATGGGTCCTCATTAACCATAAAACTGCATAAATCGCATAAAATGCATGAGTCGCGTTTGTTACAAGCATGCGTATAAACGGGATGATCTGCTTCCCTTCCTACTGTACTGCAATAAACGTTATAACAGCGACAGATAACCAAGACCAATCAAGGACGAAGTATGTCTAGAGTGAAGTAATTGTATGTATGTGTTCAGTTGATAGGCACTAGTATCGGACCTGGTTTTTGACACATTTAAGTTGAACACAGGTTTTCATTTAGAAGATAAGAGTTATCTTGCTCCAGTTTAAAAAGATGGACATATATGCTATAATTAAATTTGTAAATCAACAAATATAGAGGATACAAACCGATAGATGGGATATAGGGATATATTCTTAAAAGTAAGTGATGCAACTAATTCTTTTCAAATGATTTTTATTTTATACAATAAACAGAATCCTAGGAAAATATATCAAAATATTTTAAGAACAGGTTTCTTTATCATTTGATTTTATAGCCGATATAAGGGTCATATTCACAAATAACAATTTGTCTAAATCCAGGTTATATTTCTACCGTCTGGTGGTATTGGTTATATAAGTCGTTATAATAGTTATATAACCCGCCGTTTAATAAAAAGCAACATATAAAACGAATGTTAAATGATTAATGTACTCAACGCTTTTAAATTAAAACTGACGAACATCCCAAAAATGACTAAAACAATTTAGGCACAGGGCCTCTAATCTGAGAGTGACAATAAAAATTAATGATGAACTTTGAAAACATTTAAATTTAAGGAAAAATTAACCCATTCAACAAATTACTGATGCAAAAAAGATATGGTGACTGATTTGTGCCATTAAGTGTTCTCGCTCCTCAAAAGTTGAGGAAAATCTGGGAAATTCTGGAGCAATAATATTGATATCTAAGGTGTAAGTTTTACGAAATTCTACAACAATAATGTTGATATCTAAAAGGTGTAAATTTTACGATATTCTACAACAATAATGTTGATATCTTAAAGGTGTAAATTTTACAATATTCTACTGCAATAAGTTTTTTTTTCAAACGTTGAAGGCGAAGACACGTGCAAATATAAGAAATGTAAATACCTTTAGGGAAAGTATGAGCATATTATTACGAAAGACCGGTAGGGCCATTTCAACTTCATGAATTCCCGATTTCATCTTCATGAATTCAAAACTTAAACTTCGTGCATTCCCGTTTTCAAAATACGGAATTCACGAATTCACGATTCAGCTTCATGAATTTATGACTTCAACTTCACGAAATCACGATTTCAACTTCATGAATTCACGATTTCAACTTCACGAATTCACGATTTCAACTTCATGAATTCACGATTTCAACTTCACGAATTCAACTTCGTGAATTCACGATTTCAACTTCAAGAATTCACGATTTCAACTTCATGAATTCACGATTTCAACTTCACGAATTCACGATTTCAACTTTATGAATTCACGATTTCAACTTCACAAATTCAACTTCGTGAATTCATGATTTCAACTTCACGAATTCACGATTTCAACTTCGCGAATTCACGATTTCAACTTCACGAATTCACGATTTCAAGCACTGAACACCAAAATTAGATGTCGTGAATGCATATTTTATGGTTAAGATTCTTTTCCATTCCGATATTTTAAGATTTTAATGAACGTTTTGTCAATTTATGTCACCCGGAAAAAATAATTTTGGCATGAAGTACGTAAAACGTGATTTGATATTCATAATAGTTAGTATTAACTGAGTAGCTAATTCTACATAACATTTTTACGTCCTTAATGGGGTACTTCCAGTTACAATAGCCTTGTTTTTTTAAATTTTACAATGTGTTTCAGTGGACATGCGTACCATATTAGTTCTTCTTTGTGTATCTGGTCTCGACGCACTGCGATGTTACAGCTGTCACAGAGTAATAGATATTGAACAGTGTACACGTATTGTGAATTGTGACCTAGGTGTGAGTCATACTTTATTCTACTGCATTTATGTTAAGATTTAAGGTGTACGTTTCTCTAAATTCTACTGCAGTTATGTTAAGATTTAAGGTGTAAGGTTTACTAAATTCTACTGCAGTTATGTTGATATCTATGGTGTAAGTTTTACGTTATTCTAAAGCAAAAATGTTGATATTTATGGTGTAAGTTTTACGATATTCTACAAAATTAATGGTGAGATCTAAGGTGTACGTTTTACTCAATTTCTAAGTCATTATGTTGATATCTAAGGTGTAAGTCTTACGATTTCTACAACAATAATTTTGATATCTAAGGTGTAAGTTTTACTAAATTTTACTACAATAACGTTGATATCTATGGTGTAAGTTTTACAATTTTCTAAAGCAATAATGTTAATATATATGGTGTAAATTTTCCGAAATTTCACAAAAATAATGTTGATATCTAAGGTGTAAGTTTTACGATATTCTGAAGCAATAATGTTGAGAAATAAGGTGTAAGTTTTACGATATTCTAAAGCAATAATGTTGAGAAATAAGGTGTAAGTTTTACGATATTCTAAAGCAATACTGTGGAGATATAAGGTGTAAGTATTACGATATTCTAAAGCAATAATGTTGATATCTTAGGTGTAAGTTTTACGATATTCTAAAGCAATAATGTGGAGATATAAGGTGTAAGTTTTACGATATTCTAAAGCAATAATGTTGATATCTTATGTGTAAGTTTTACGATATTCTAAAGCAATAATGTCAATATCTAAGGTGTAAGTCTTACAAAAGTGTTTAGGTACCCAGATGTCACGACAATTGTAAGCTATTTACATGCGCTAGTGCGCAAGTATAAAATCAGATTCTAGATAATTCAGTCGATATGCTTTGATTTTGCTTTACTGCTTTCTTTTCCTGTTATAAAAATCAGTTCTTCTTCCAAGCACAGTTGGTGTTATAAATAATAATTCAACTGATCATTTCAAACTTATTATTTTTTTAGAGCAAGTGTTTATATAACCAGCTGTACGAGTCGGGCATTAAAGTATGGCAGCTTGGTTGTATGAGAGAGGTGGTAAGGTTCAATTTTAATTTCATGCGTGTTCGCTTTGTCAACAATCTAAGATCATTACAATAGTTTTTTTTTAAATAAATGGTAAAAATGTAGAATATTTTCATTTATCAATAAATTTGAAAATATTAATACATTTTAAAGAAATTTGAAGTATGTTTGAAGTATTTAATGAAGTACATTAAAAAACTTAATATTACAGAAGCCACATCATAAACGCATGATATTGTTTGACAATATTGGCCTGGGACATTTGAATATTCAAAGACCTTTTGTCGGTAAATATCGGAATTCGAAGTAAATTATACGGATTTTAAAGTATGGCATAGCAAGCTTCGGTGATAATGAGTTAAGACGCTTAGTTTCAAATCGAAGGTTGTAGGTTCGAGTCTTAATAAAACATTTATCATATTTAGCGAAACTTAACTGCTAAGTTTTGGTTCAATCCAATCACCCTTAATACGACTTTACGAATTAAATTTATGAAAAAAAGTATCAAAGTTACAATTTTTAAAAGAAAAGACACACGAAATTAAAGAAATGATTCATCCACTTATGCTGCATATAATTAAAATAATAAAAATATCTAAAAATGAAATTTATTGATGATTCCAACTTGCAATTTCGCAATTGCTATGCAATCTTAACATATTACCTAACTGATTGTTATGTTTTGTTTTATTTTTATTTTTTGGTTTCTCAAACATTTGTTTAATTAAAGCAATGCGCTGCAGTGGAACATTTCGCCGGATTATCTCAAGTAGATCATCCTATAGGCTGTTGTGATGACACAGATTTATGTAACCGTCTTCATGCAAACATATCCACAAGTAGGTTATGAACTATATAGGTTTTTCGTGTCTGCAATTTTCATATTACATTGTTGTTTTCATTGATTGCGAGAGGCAAGACGTTTTCCAGATTTTAATACTTAAGAATGTGGCCAAGTCAGTAAACCTTTACCTTTTAACTCACTTCAGTGTTGCTATATATGTCTGGTTCTTTGGGATCATCGATTCAAGCCAAATTAGTGTTGAATATCGAATAGACTACAGTTGGAAGGGGGGGGGGTGGTGAAAAGTGTAACATTTTCCCCGAATGGGAGCATTTTGCGTAGTATCCTACCATTGTAAACCGTTCTGATATATTACAAAGATTTTAGCCCTTAATACTATAAGTTGTGCGCGTTTCTGACGTCACGTTATTCTATTCCCTTTAAGCTAATCCTCATGTAACCACAACGACCGGGCCAAGAACGACAACTCATCAACCTAAAATCGTTATTAACGCCCCTGATCAAGCTGTTTACCAGAGTATGGTACAGTTGTCGTGTGTGACGATTCCGCCAGCTGAAAAATATTCTTGGACATTCAATGGGGTAAGCTGTATCAAAAGGATTGTAATTTCTTATTTATCAAATTATAATTTTATAATTTCTCGATATATTTGAACATTCGTTCCATTATGTCTCATTAATGCTATCATTTTTATTTCTGAAAAATATTTTATTTTTTAGCTCACCTGAGCTTGCTCAGGGTGAGCTTTTAGGATCGGTGAATGTCCGTCGTCCGTCGTCCGTCGTCCGTCCGGCCGTCCACAACTGCTTGTGAACACTCTAGCGGTCGCATTTTTGCCTCAATCATCATCAAACTTGGTCAGGATGCTTATCTAGTTGAAAGCTCGGATGAGTTCGAACATGGGTCATCTCGGATGAAAAAGTAGGTCACAGGAGCTATAAATAGAAAAACCTTGTGAACACTCTAGTGGTCACATTTTTGAACCAATCATCATCAAACTTGGTCAGAATGCTTGTCTAGTCAATTGCTTGGATGAGTTCGAACATGGGTCATCTCTGATGAAAAACTAGGTCACAGGAGCTAAAAATAGAAAAACCTTGTGAACACTCTAGTGGTCACATTTTTGACCCAATCATCATCAAACTTTGTCAGGATGCTTGTTTAGATAATAGCTCAGATGAGTTCGAATATGGGTCATCTCGGATGAAAAACTAGGTCACGGGAGCTATAAATAGAAAAACCTTGTTAACACTTTAGCGGTCACATTTTTGCATCAATCATCATCAAACTTGATCAAGATGCTTGTCTAGGTGATAGCTCGGATGAGTTCGAACATGGGTCATCTCGGATGAAAAACTAGGTCACAGGAGCTAAAAATAGAAAAAACCTTGTTAACACTCTAGTGGTCACAATTTTGACTCAATTGTCATCAAACTTGGTCAGGAAACTTGAATAGGTCATTGCTTGGAATAAATCGAAACATGGGACATCTCGGATGAAAAACTAGGTCACATGAGCTAAAAATAGAAAAATCTTGTTAACACTCTAGTTGGCTACTGTTGTGATCCAAATATTCTGTTAATTGGTCTGAAAGTTTTTTTTGATGATTTCTAAGTCAAGATCAAACATGGGTCATCTTGGATGAAAAACTAGGTCACACCGCCCAAATATGGAAAAACCTTGTTAACATTCTAGTGGTCACATTTTCGACTCGATTATCATCAAACTTGGTCAGGATGCTTGTCTAGGTAATTGCTTGGATTAGTTCGAAATCGCATGTGAAACTAGGTCACCGGAGCTAAAAATAGAAAAATCTTGTTAACACTCTAGTTGCTACTGTTTTGATCCAAGTATCCTGGAAATTGGTCTGAAAGTTTGTTTTGATGATTTCTAGGTCAAGTTTGAATATGTGTCACCTGGGTAAAAAACTAGGTCGCACTGCTCAAATATGGATAATCCTTGTTAACACTGTAGTGGTCACATTTTTGACTCACCTGTCATGAGACTTGGTCAGAATGCTTGTCTAGGTAATTGTTTGGATGAGTTTGATAATTCAGGTGAGCGATCTAGGGCCATCATGGCCCTCTTGTTTAAGTATCTTACTACAGTCTATAACAAAAGCAAAAGTCATTTGCCATACAGATGAAATATATTTTGCGTCTTTTGCTCTGATGGCAATTGGTATAATTAAAATGAATTAGTATTTTGTATGGATGTCAAAATACTAATTTCTTTACATTTTGCTACCTTTACCACGCATTACTGCAAATTTAGTGCTACTTAGTGAGTCATTAAACATCTAACATGCTCCTAATCCATAATTAGAACATTATTAAACATATGTTTGACACAAGAATTAAAAGACATAAGGATTAATGAAATATAATGCACCTTCAAAGGAACTCAGCTGAGATAAAAAAAAGCCTCAAAACGTAACATTTGAATTTCTAACATAGATCAGCTAGGCCACTTAAACAGAACGAAATGATCATTAAGAAATAACTCAGAAATTACAAATTGCAAATTGTATTTTTGTATTATTTTTAGCCCGATTTTGGCAAAAAAATCTGCAAAGCTTTTCGATTTTGTGTATTTTTATACATTTAAAATACTCATTCTGACAGACCGCACAATGATCTGAAATGTTGCACACATATTATCTGTCTTGACCTACATCAAATGGAACATAAATCTTAAGTCCCGTCCTGTCAAAAAAAACGTCAGTGGAGTACCTTAAAGATTAAAATTTGTAACATATTATATAATTATATATCAGACAACGACACTCCCTTCCTCTGTGACAACAGTACAGTATACCCCTACCACGGATGCACTTGCCGGAACTGATGTTTTGACAATTTTGAAAATGGATTTAACATCGTTTGGTACATATACATGTACCGGAACCATTCATCGGATCTCGGTTTCAGCCTCCCATTTTATTCACATAATGCCAGGTACTAGCCATAGATTTTTACATCTACATATTAGATGCATTTTCTTATACAATTCAGATAAACATCAATGTATCCAGTCATATTCTTCTAGTTTTCTGAATATTTCTGCCATAAAAAGTATCTTAATGGAAAATGAGCATAAACTACATTTTAAGTAGATTTAACTCAATACAAATAAGAAACACGCTTAAAAGAGCATGCCTCCAATTGCAAGCATTGTTTTCATGAATATTTTGAAAATGAAATTAAAAGTAAAATATTGTGAAGAAACATGGAAATTTAATTCACACTTTGCAAAAGGCACTAACAATCTACGACAGTCACCAAAAAGATGTCTTAATATGCAAAAATAGTCCTTAGTCACGCAACAGAAATATGCCATTATCTGCACAAAGCGTGACAAGTAATAGAAAGAGCACCGAAACACGAGGCTATCTGATTTGTACGAGGGGGCGTAGCCCCCGAGTATAAATCAGGTTGCCGAGTGTTTTGGTGTTCTTTCTCTTTTGTATCATAGTCAGACATAAAAGCACGTTCCCTGTTGTCACAACATGAAACCCCGGCAAAAATGAACCAATGAACGAACATCTGAATATGAAATTTCTGTCGCTTTCCCTTTCTCTGCCGTCACAATATGTAAACCCCAGCAAAAATGAGCCAATCAATGGGCATGCTCTGGAGTGCGGGTAACTAATACCCGCGCTCCAGTTAACGCACTGTGCATGTATATGTATATGATTTAACCCTGACACATTTTCAACAGAAAGGTCTCCGAACTATGATACAACTATTACTTAAATCGCGAACATTTTTACTTTCTAAAATCTCAGTGCTTTTTTCATTCTAAATATTTTGACTCACCCGGAGGCATGCAACTTCAATTATTCTTAATAACGAAATAATGATGTTGCCACTCAAATAAACCATATTATACATGTTATAACAGTTATACTAATATATCATGTTTCAAAGTAAATATCGTTGAACTGACTGTCATCTTTTTGTCAAATATTTTTGACTTGAAAGCAGAATTTTATTGATGAGTATGTTTAAATTGTGTTCATTCATATTGTCTATATTGCAGAAACTATACCTGTCGGGCTTATAGGATAAAGTGCTTCAGAAAAGAATTGAAATGAATTAACTGTATTAAAACTACTTTTAAAAAGTTTTGTTTACATGTTTTGTATCATGCTTGTGTATAGGCTAATAGTCACTAGTAAGTATTTACAAACTTAAATTGAACAATTAACACTGTTAATCCCAAACACTATTTATCCGTATATTTACAGACTTTATATTGATAATAAGCAAGATGTTCTGATTGGGAAAGTTCTCGCGATATTATAAAACTATCAGGCGAGAATCATCGGTAAAACGAACAACAGATTTCTGATTTACAGTTACAATATAACGTTTATTAAGCGTAGGGTCAGTTTAATATTCTTTATTTGATTCACACATTCACATTTACTTTAAAAAAACTACTAAAATGGTCTATCACCGTGGGTTTCTTCAGTTTAACTCTTCTCCCTGAGGATACAACCGGGCTTAATTCTGTGTTTAAAACTACAAAAATGGTCTTTAATCGTGGGTATCGTCAGTTTAAATATTCTCCATAAGGCTATAATCAGGCTTAGTTTTCTGTCAAAAACTACTAAAATGGCATATCACCGTGGGTTTCGTCAGTTTAACTATTCTCCCTGAGGTTACAACCGGGTTTAGTTTTCTGTCAAAAACTACTAAAATGGCCTATCGCCGTTGGTTTCGTCAGTGTAACTCTTCTTCCCGAGGCTACAACCAGGCTAAGTTTTCTTTTAAACGAAAAGGGCCTATCAATGTAGGTTTAAACTAAAACGGACTATCATTGTAGGTTTGTTCTGTTTAACTGTTCTCCATGAGGCTACAACCATGCTTAGTTTTTGTTGACACTACTAAAAAGGCCTTTCACCGTGGGTTTTCTGTATTTATCTATTTTGTTTAGTTAAAATCCTCTCCCTGAGGCTACAACTGGGCTTAGTATTTTGTTAAAAACTACTCAAAGGCCTATCACAGTGGGTTTCGTCACTTTAACTCTTCTCCCTGAAGCTACAACCTGGCTTAGTGTTCTGTTAAAAACATCTAAAATAGCCTATCAGAGTGTATTTCGTCAGTTTAATTCTTCTCCTTGAGGCTACAACCAGGCTTAGTTTGCTACACTACTAAAATGGCCTATCACTGTGGGTGTCGTTGGTTAAACTATTCTCCATATCTCCCTAAATACTACACTGGACTATAGGCTATCGCCTTAAAAACCACAGCAGACAGTATGCTATCTCCCTTTAATACCACAGAGGCTTGTAGGCTATCGCCCTTTAAAACCACAGCGAACAGTAGGCTATCACCCTTTAATACCACAGCCGACAGTAGGCTAAAATAAACAACCATTTATATAGCAGCGGGGGAGGAACTGTTACACGAAGGATAAAGTTCTTATGATAACTTGTCTCGACTTCTTGTCATAACTCTCATGGAGTTCGTCGGAAAAAATTTGTATATACTATAAAAATTCTCATCAAAAATGGTATTGTTTTCTTTAAAAAGTGAGATTTATGTGTTAAATTAAACTTTAATGATTATGTTTGTCTTAAATCCTTTATTATATGTCAAAAACTAATTAATGTACCATTTTTCATTGCCTCTTAATTAAAAAATGGTACATGTTGTAGTTTTGTGTAGTTTACCAATTCGATCGCACATAAAGAACTAAAATCTCCGTTCTTAAAAATGATCTTAATAGCGAGGTGGTCTTAAATCTGAGTTGGTCTTAAGTCAATGTAAGTAGGGAGTCTACTGTATTTATTAATAAATGACCTGTTTCTTTCTGGTCTTCATCCTTGCCATACATAATTACCTTTTAATAATGCTCTATTGCAAACCTAAAGCCCGGGCTTACAAACATATACCCGATTTTTTCAAATGTCCTGGGGTTCTTGAAATAACTTAGAGTTCTTCTGCTGGCAATGTGTTTCTTGCGCACGTTTTATTGTGTTTTTGTTGTTATTCAATGAGATTGTAAATCATTATGAAATGCAGTGCGCTCATCCTTTGCACAAATAATCATGATAATGTGGATAAAATGTTTGTCATGGGTGTCTGCAAAGGATAAACAGGTGATAGGCTATTATCTACAGTAAAATGTTATATAATGTAATGAGAACTTCAGCCCTCGTGTAACAGTATCACCTGTCAAAATCTGTATAACTAATAATATGTTACAAACCAGGACATTCATTTGAAATATTCAGGGAGCTGCACGATTACCTGTAGAAGGGGCAAATCAACTACTTTACATTACTATTTTCATACTTGTTAATGAGATTACAGTATTTGCATTTCGTTAACTAGAAAATATGATTATGATTTTTTTTTAAAATAGTGTCGAAACATATAACTAGCTTCTTGAAATCCCGTGATGCTGTATTGATTAAAATCACCAGACCGGGGTCGAGTGATTAAGGTAGTTGACGTCAAACTACTTGCCCATCATTACTGTGGGTTCGAATCCCGACAGGAACTTTAGATTCGTTTATGTGGGGAAACTATTAAGCTAGCTTACGGAACGTCGGTGTTTCTACTCAGGTGCCCCTTCGTGCCTTAAATAATGCATGGTAGAACACATGAGTTCTTCCTCCACCAATTAAGCTGGAACGTCGCCATATGACCGAATAATGTGTCGGTGTGACGTAAAACCCAATAAAATAAAATAAATAAATAAAATCATCATAGCTGAGAAAATGGGCAAGTAACAACATTGTAGTCTCATTCATAGTAAGATGAGCATAACTATGCTTCAAAGTTAAAGGCCCGTTTTGCCTCAGAATGACTTTTATATTTGTTATGTCTCAAAAAAAAACTTTTGATTTTTGGTTTACTTAAATAGTTTCCAAAAAAGTACTAATTGGCCAATTACCTGGTCAGCTGCTTTTTTGTTATAGCGATTTAGTATTTCGTATGGAAATCAAAGTACTAACATTTTGCTTCTTTTATGACACATCATTTTACATTTATCGCTACATTCTTCATGTAACAAGCAATTATCTTGCTCTAAAACTATTATTCACACGTTAAACAATTCAAGTTAGCCATCCTAAAGAAGTAAAAAATAATTCGTTTGCCTTTAATGTACAACACCACAGAACATTCAGCATTATACGTATGTATCACTACATCAACATGGCTCATACCTGTATAAATCACGGTGGTGAACAGACTCGGACTATTTTTTATTATAACAGCGTTCTCAGATTGTCTTTGATCCAGCAAGGATTTTTTAATTAAAGTCATCACATCAATGGTCAGTGCTTGTTAAATTCTGACTGATTTTGACATAACAACACTTAAATTTGCAGATCATAATTTCACGGAGTATTGGCCTTTATAACCTAAATATACCAAAAAAGTTCTTATATCTTGTACAATATCAAAATGATAGAGTTAGCACATTGATAATGAGGAACGTACATCACTATCGTTTCGAAATAAATCGTTCATTATGACATGTAACAGGGCCAGTAATCGGGATGTATTTATATTTTGTAAATTGTCAGAGTTGTTTCCCTTGGACCTTAATGATTGTTTACATACAAATCAATTTTTACAGATATGTTCAATACGGCAGTGATCATGGTACCGTCGGTGTGACGATTCAGTGTCTAGGATGATCAGTTGTCGTTCTTGGGCCAGTTGTTGTGATCACATGAACATTGGCTTAATGGGAATAAAATAACGTAACGTCTGAATGCGCACAACTCCCATTCGGAGAAAATGTTACACTTTTCACCCCGTCCTCTCCCCAACTCCCAACGGTAATCTTTTCAATATTCAACCCTTATTGAGGTGGATTCGATGATCCCAAAGTACCAAAAATATATAGCTACTCTGGAGTGAGTTAAAGGGTAAAGTTTTACTGACTTGGACCACACTCTTAAGATTTAAAATTTGGAAAACGTCTTGCCTCTCAGAATCAATGAAAACAACAATGTAATATGACAATTGCAGACACTAACAACCTATATAGTTCATAACATACTTGTGGATATGTTTGCATGAAATATGTGTCATCATAACAGCCGAAAGGGTGATTTACTTGAGATAATCTAGCGAAATGTTCCACTGCCGCGCATTGCTTTAATTAAATATAATTTTAGAAGAAAAAAAAAGCAAACAAAAAACATAACTCTAAGTTAAGTAGTTGGTCACGTTAGTACAGCAATTACAAAATTGCAAGTTCGAATCATCAATAAATTTCTTTTTTAGATATCTTTATTTTAATTATATGCAGCATAAGTGCAGGAATCATTTCTTTAATGTCCTGTGTCTATTCTTTAAAAACTTATAACTTTGATATTTTTTTGTTCGTAAATTTATTTGTACAGTCGTATTATGGGTGATTGGCATGCCCAGAAACTTAGTAGTCTAGTTTCGCAAAATAGAATAAATGTTCCATTAAGATTCGAACCTAGATATAAACCGTGTATGTATACTGCTTTACAATACTTTAAATCCGTATGATTTACTTCGAATTCCGATATTTAGCGACAAAAGGTCATTGAACATTCAAATGTCTCAGGTCAATATTGGCAAACAATATCAAGTTTTTATGATGTGGCTTCTGTAATATTTAGATTTTTTAATGTACTTCATTCAAACATACTTCAAAACACTGTAATATCAAATGCCTTTAAAATGTATTGATAAATGTAAACATCCTACTGTTTTACTTTTTATTTATAAACATTTTGCTATTTTAGTAATCTTAGACTGTAGACAAATGTGAACAGGCAGGAAAACAAAATTTAACCGTATCACCCCTCTCATACAACTAAGCTGTCATACTTGTATGTCCGACTCGTTCAGCTGGTTGTAAAAGCACTTGCTCCAACAAAAAGAATAATGAGATTTTGAAATTATAAGTTGAATTATTATTTATCACACCAACTGTGCTTGCAAGAAGATTTGATTTTTAAAACAGGAAAAGAAAGCAGTAAAGCAACAACAAAGCATATAGACTGAATTATCTGGAATCTGATTTTATACTAGCGCACTAGCGCATGTAAATAGCTTACAATTGTCGTGGCAACAGGAACTTAAACTGGGTATCTTAACCCTTTTATAAGACTTACACCTAAGATCTCAACATTATTGCTCTAGAATTTCGCGAATCTTACATCTAAACATTATTGCTTTATAATATCGTAAATCCTACACCTTAGATCTGAACATTATGGCTGTAGAATTTCGTTAAACTTAGATATTAACATTTTTGCTTTAGAATATCGTAAACATTAGATCTAAACATTTTTACTTTAGAATATCGTAAAACTTACATCTTAGATCTCAACATCATTGCTTGTGAATATCGTAAATCTTACATCTCAACATAATTGCTTTATTGCTTTAAAATATCGTGAATCTTACACCTCAGATCTGAACATTATTGCTATAGATTATCGTAAATTTTAGATCTCAACATTTATGCTTTAGAATATCGTAAAACTTACATCTTAAGTATCAACAATATTGCTTTAGAATATCGTAAATCTTACATTTTAGATCTCAACATTATTGCTTTAGAATTTTGTAAATGTTACGTTTTAGATCTCTACATTTTTGCTCTTGAACATCACAAATCACACATTTTAGATTTCAACATTATTGCTTTAGAATATCGTAAATCTTACATTCTTGATCTCAATATTATTGCTTTAGAGTATCGTAAAATTTACAATTAATGTTCTGAACGTTATTGTTGTAGAATTTCGGAACACTTTCTCGTTAGTTCAACATTATTGCTGTAGAATTTAGTTAAACTGTCACCATTAATCAATGTTAAAGAATTTCGAAAATTAACACCTTTGATCTAAACATTAATGCGTTACAATATCGTAAGACTTACACCTTAGATATCAATATTATTGCTGTAGAATTTAGTAAACCTTACACCTTAAATCTTAACATAACTGCAGTACAATTAAGTATGACTTACACCTGGGTCACAATACACTGTTCAATATCTACTACTCTGTGACATCTGTAACAACTCAGTGCGTCGAAACCAGATACACAAAGAAGAATCAGACTGATACGCATGTCCACTGAAACAAATTGTAAATTTAGAAAAATATCTTTGACAGTTTTTATTTTATCTGGAAGTGCTAGACACAGCGATCTTAAAGACGAATAAATGTAATGTTGAATAAGCTACTCACTTACGACTATCTATTACAAATGTCCAATCACGTTTTAACGTACTTTATGCACAAAATTTTTACTTTTTTTCCGGGTGATATAACTTGACAACACGTTAATAAAAATCTTAAAATATCAGCATGGAAAAGAATCTTAACCATAAAATATGCATTCACGACATCTAATTTTGTTGTTCAATGCTTTAATAATGACACTTAACCAACATTCATACAATTTACTAAAGATATATCCGAGTGACGTATTTCAGCACGCTTCAATGCAAGAGGTGGTTAAATAATACTTGTATACGAAGGTTCTTTTGTCAGAATCGAATGCATCATTCAGGGTTTTCAAATATGAAATACTCTGAAATAATGCGTAAATGCGGAAATGTTCAAGTTAAATACATGTACTTCAATTCACCATTGCATATGTAAATCAAAATAAACTATTATAAACTTATGTTCTTAATCGTTGCGTTCCGTTTCTTTGGAAATACCGTACTGTTGCTTTTCAAGTGAATTAGTCCAATTATGAAAGGACTGTTAGATTGTGTTGATAGTATCTAATACAATTCTTGACAATAAAACATGAAATATACTATAATATACTCGTACTATCTCTAAAGGTATATAAGTTACATACATATGTATATGCACGTGTCTTCGCCTTCAACTTTTGAGGAGCGGGAACACTAAACGGCACAAATTAGCCACCATATCTTTTTGCATCATAAACTTTTTGAATTACTTAATTTTCCTTAAATTAAAATGTTTTCAAAGTTCATCATTAATAATTATCGTCACTGTTAGATTAGAGGTCCTGTGCCTATATTATTTTGGCCATTATTGGGATGTTCGTCAGCTTTAATTTGATAGCATTGAGTACATTAATTATTCAACATTCGTTATTTATGTCGCATTTTATTAAACGGTGGGTTATATCACTGTAATAAAGACTTATATAACCAATACCGCCAGACGATAGTTATATAACCTGGATTTAGACAAATTGTTATTTGTGAAAATGACCCTTATATCGGCTTTGAAATCAAATGATAAAAAACCTGTCCTTATAATATTTCGATATATTTTCCTAAGATTCTTTTTATTGTATATATAGGTCAACTTTATTTGCATTACTTACTTTTAAGAATATATCCCATTTATGGTTTATATCCTCTATATTTGTTGATTTACAAATTTAATTATATATTATCGCATGGCTGCGAGCTTTTCCTTTGTTCTTTCCAACCAATTATACTCAGTACACTTCAATGAGCATTTCAAAACTGTATTGATATATAACAGTACAGTTTTTTCATTGATTCATATAGGAAAAAAACTGTACTGTTATATATCGGTCTAGTTTTTTTCGCACCTTGTATATATCAATACAGTTTTTTCATAGAGGCTCCAATGGGGCAGTGGTAACGACCATTCCCATGCAGTAGCAAAAAAACCCATAAGATAATAAAAAATGAAATCAATAAAATGAAATAAAATAAATATATAAATACAATGAAAAATATAAACAAAGATAATTAATGAAATGAAAAAAGCCCTTTAATCTTAAATCAATCTTGGTAACAGTATACAATCCGCCTCTTATATTGGATGTCTTTTGTATATTTTTTTTGCGGCAGCGAAAACAACTTGAAAAACTGCCTTATGATAAATAACTGTAATGTAGCTAACGATTAATTTATTTATTTGTTTCTATACAAAAAAGAAAACATTATGCCATTGCGATAAAACAGTTATAGTATATGAAACTCGTTAGTTACGGGGGTATAACACTGGCTGGGGCGACATCTCGGGATGTTTCTGCAAAAAAATGTCTCGGCCTTACGGCCTCGCCATTTTTTAGCAGAAACACCCCCTGATGTCGCCCCAGCCAGTGTTATACCCTCGTAACTAACTCGTTTCATATACTATAACTATTACATATATGTCCGTCTTTTTTTAAAATGGAGCAAGTTAACTCTTTTCTTCAAAATATTTCAAAACCAACAAAAAAAAATACAAACATGACAAATTATGAGCCCTTTTAAAATATACGATAAGATAGGATATTTTCTTTTGTTTATTTGACACATTTCCCCGATACTCGTGCCTACATATTAACTGGACACATTACATACAATTACTTCACTTTAGACATGTCCCTTCTTTGATTTGCATGGGTTTTCTGCCCCCTGTAATAACGGTTGTTGCAGTGCAGTAGCCAAGAAACCAGACTATCCCGTTTATATACATGCTTGTAACAACGCGACTCATGCATATATGTATTTATGCAGTTAATGGTTAATGAGGACCCATTCGACAAAGAAGCTTTCGCTGTCGAGCACGAATCGTTAATTCTGAGGAACAAAGTTGTGATAACTTTATCCCAATGCAATTGCCACTTATAATGTATTATTAGAAAATTATGTGTATTGAACTAAAAGTAGGTTAGAAGATAGTTTTCAGTAATAATCTAACTACAGTAACCCGAAACAATATGAAAAAGGGGGTATCCTTAAAAGGGGTGTTGGTGTCAAGGTCATGCCTGTCTCTCAAGCCGTAACACCGTGCTAGGGGCTTATGCATCCTAGCACTTTTCCTCGTCGACATTGTAGGCCACTCCCTCGGCAGGTGGTCCGCGGTACAAATTTCGGTTTTTTATTTTTCGTCGTTAAAAGTTCTTCGAATCGTCTGACCATTCTCTGCGTCATCTCAACGACGTCGACGTACCAATGGGAAGAAACGGGCTTTGATGGTCAAATCTGACGTCTTGTGTACAAAAATTTGCTGAAACTATTGGAATAAAGTCAACGGAATCTAATCAGAAATATGGTCAACTTTTATTCATATGCATTTAAGCGAAGTCAACAAAAATGACCGAAAAGTTGTGAAGCGTGTTTTGTCATTTTTCTCGAAACAAGTTGGAGTGTACCGAACAGTTGCGAAATACAATTACATATATATGTATATTGAAATCCATTTATGATAATGATAATAATTGTGCTTTCGTAAGCGAATATTGCATTTCCTGCAAGAGATAAAATCGGTATGGCAGCGGTATATACCTGGTTAGAAACTCTTTATTATAATCTTTCTATTTTCTGGGAGGAACTTTTGCCTCATTTGCTGAGTGGCTTTTGTGTATCACGGTTTACATGTTAAGAGGAACAATGAATGTATTTGTTGGACTTGGCTTATTTGTATTAAATGGTAAGCCAATCAGTTTTAGAAATAATTTCCATGTATTTTACAGTTTATGTTTCGATTTGAAAATTAGAGACGATTTGTATTGATAAGGCTAGATAAATAGACATGTAGTTGCGGCCAAGTTTGGCTTAATAATTACTAAGTAAATTAATATAAATTATGTTTGTCTGTAGATCCACAAACTCAAAACGGCTGATGAAATGGGTATCTTTGTCAAATTAAAGTGACATTATGCAATTTGTTTTTCTTTGTCAAGTTGAGCTGTATTGTCTATAATATGCAACAGATGGACTTATGATGTGAGTTTATGCGAAGTTAATTATAAAATTGAAGGAATTATAGTTTGATCGTCACCTGTTCACTCACTATAAGTCATGGCAATGTCATAATGTCACTTTCAGCTTTTTTTATCCGTTCTTTTAATCATTTGACTAACGCTGTCAATAATTGGACAGATATTTACCTACTTTCGTGTGTTCTTCAATTCGAATTTTAAATTAGTAGTTTCTATGTCTTAGAAAT
Organism: Ruditapes philippinarum; assembly: GCF_026571515.1. Taxonomy (NCBI): domain Eukaryota; kingdom Metazoa; phylum Mollusca; class Bivalvia; order Venerida; family Veneridae; genus Ruditapes; species Ruditapes philippinarum. The sequence continues at coordinate 169,097 of NW_026865446.1, read as the reverse complement.
TAATTATGTCCCTGTTAAGCCAGCATTATATATACATATATGTTCTGGTTGTGATTAATATTATTTTAATTATTATAATGATATTAATTATATTAATATTGAAAACCTTTATGATAGAATCACACCCATTTTGAACACTTGTGAAAATTAAATCTCGAGTACTGAGAATGGCATGTTTTACAAACTGTTTTTTCCTCGTTTTCATACAACACTGTAAGTAAATTTTGCTTGTGAAATTTTATATTGGTGCGACTCGTTTTCAACCTTTAATGAAATTAATGTTTTGTGTGGTTTAAAGAAAAAAAAAACATGTTTTCAGAACTAATGTTCATGATTTGTGGGTACCTTGATTACAAAAGATTCTTAGTTCGATTTGTGAATCGCAAGTGCTGAATCGTGGATCGGATTGGATCGTCACTTATTTGATCCTCCTAACATACATGAATACATACAAAGCTTAGTCTTCCTAAAGTCTTTCTGTAAAGTAACAAAGAAGCGTAGTGTATTAATACGTGAATAAAAGCTATACGATGTATCTTAAAGAAAAAACAAGAAAAAAAGTACAATTATGTTGTTTTTATAAGATCCTGTAACACAATAATTTTTATGTTTTTATAACTCAAATGAAGATTTTACAATATTATAAGTCCAAAAAGTATTATTTGTAAAGACATTACCGCTTTAACATTTCATGGAGGTAATTATTTTCTGTATAGTCTGAGTCAAATTTTTAATAAGAAATAAATGCAAATATTTTAATGAGTGCATATAATGTGGGCAAATATTTGCAGTACATATCTTACATATTATTCGATGTTCGAAAACAGAAGCATAATTATATACATATACAGTTATGTATAAATTTCATTTTAATGTGGTTACAACCTTAATATCAACATACAGAATCTTTAAAATTGATTGCCCAATGAGCTGTTACATAGAATGTCAGTGTTACTTTCAATATACGAGTATGAATGTCATATGTAAACAGAATAAATGATCTCGAAGAAATATTATCCTGCTATCTTAAGTAAGGTTTTTTTACTGCTTAGAAACGATTTTGTGCATACGCCATTTCTTTTAAATGAGATTTACAAACATATCTCTCTAATACAGATATTTCTGAACTAGTATTTTTACATAATTAAATTTCTTTTGAAGCCGATTAACTGTATAACTTTATACACTTTACCGTCAGCTGTGTATATATCAAAATGTCCATTTTTTTCCTTTATAGAAAATAATAAAATTTGCTGAACCAACAAAAGATAGCAAAATATTTAAAGCATAATATATGAATAACATAACTTCAGTGTAGCAACAGTTAAAGATCATGTTTGTTGTAGTTAAGAATGTAACAATAATTAAGGGAAATTTTATATATGTAAATAAAGATTCTTCTGAAACAATTTCGAAACAAATATATATATATTTCTTTATTTCATGTATTTCCTTTAGTTTTGAAGAGTACATACATATACAATACAGTTCTTACAAAAAGTACATAAATCTATGCATTCATTATTCATTGAAAGATTTAGCTAAGATTTTATCAAAAATAGATTTTTAATTACCTTCCTTTATTTACGTGGAATGAAAATTCGGTAATATCGTTGAAAATGCTTTCTGGAACTTACAATATTGATAAATCTTCATTTGAGCATCACATTTATGATATAAAACCATAAACAATTGAGTTACATGATCTTTAACGTTATAACTTATATGTTTTTATTAAAAACAAACGTTGATGAACAAATAACTTTAAATATGCATATAACATTAAAAAGTTACATATCTAAACCACACCTTCATTTGAATAAAAATATAAATATACGAATGTATCTGTTTCAGTTCATTATGCATCTGGTATACAGTGCTACGACTGCTTTATGGGCTGCAATGACCCATTTGATTCCAGTGGCGTAAAGAAATCAGAATGTGATGGTTACTGTACGAAAACAGAAATAGATGGAAGTAAGTTTGGCAGAAAAGATGTACTTGTTTTTCTTTGATTGTTTGTTTTAAATTAATAATAATTTTTATCATTTTTACTTGGCTTTATTCTAAAAAATATTTTGTTATGGTAAATAAAAACAAATTATCGTGAGGTGAACAAAAAAGTAATTTACATCTTGCAATCGGCACTTACAATCCAAGAAAATTACCAAAAGTCGTCATCATATGCAAAAAAAGGTAACGCAGTAAAAATATGAAAATAACATACTGCAAAGTCAGTCTTAAACCGCACATAACATGTCAAAAATGTCATTGGATCTTGAATGTTTTTACTTTCCTTAAAGTTTTAGTACATATTTTTTAAATTGAATTTCTTGAAATATTTTGGCTCACCTGGAGGCGTACAGCTTTTAGAAATATAGTAGAACACTCGACTGACTCGCCGGCAGACATTTACAAAGCAGAGGCTAAGTTTAGGAAATCTAGATTATTATTTTAATCCAGACAGTCAAAAACGTGTATTCAGTTATATTAGAATCATTAAATTTTATAATAAACGAACTTGTCCAAGGCGGTCCTTTTTACAGATGTGATGTATGCGTAAATACGAAAAGTACCATATTAATTTAAGTTGCTAGTCTTATATAATTTCAATCCACAACTGATTTATATCCTTTTACCGATTACGTTTTACATTTATTTTTATTTTAGATGTTAAGAGATCATGCTTTTCTAGTAAAGTCAAAAAGGATTCATGCGAAGAAGCGGCCGGTTCCAGTATGTGCTTTTGTACATCTGACCTGTGTAATGGACAAAAAAAATTCAGGCCCATGCTATTTTTTCTTTGCTGTTATATCTCGGTTTGAACATATTCTAGGTTTTTTTTAACATTTAATTTTTAATTTTTTGTTTTGATCTTTTGCTGTTTATATAATTGCAATAAGAAAAATAATAGTTTGTGAAGGAAAAATGATGGGCAAGTTTTCGGGGCGATTTTGGTTGCATTTAGGGGTTATTTCTCATCGGCTAAGTTCGGAAGGTGCTCTACTTGGATGTTGTGTATATTATTTTATTTATACATGTATATTTTTTCTTAAACAATTGACTGGGAACCAAGGCTTTGGCTGTTGATAAATCAAAGAGGCCAGTATGGCAGACATGTAGATAACATGAAAGCGAATACAAAAAATTAAAGAATGGTGTCAGTTCAGTTAAAACGGTATATATCAGTCAGGATCTTAAATTCAAAATTAAATTTGATTGTTCAATTGGTGAATAAAAAGAGTTTTAATACTGTTAACTGCCTATATCAAATAGTTTGATATAGAAAGAACTGAAAAAAAAGAGTAGCTCCAATATATGTATTATGACACCAACGTAGCGATGTGAACATTTATAAAAGAAATACAAAATGTAGTCCAGGTGATAAAAACATTTTAGTTGTTAAACCGTGTATATGTACTTTAGAATTTGTGATACACATTGTAGTTGGCTGTATTATTTTATAAATAGAACTTATGTACAGATTGCATATATAAACGCATTCATTATCCCTTAAATTCCAGTGGTTATTAAAAATTTGTTGTTTCGTATTTATTGTGATTTCTGTCTTGTATTATCTAATATATCTCTGCATATTGTATTGTTTTCTTCTATTCTGATATTTTGAAAATAAAGTCTGTGAGTCTGTGAAATGTTTAAAAGGTTTGCTTAGCATTATGTCCAATGGCCTAATTAAAGTTGCTCTAAACGAGGTTGTTTACTTTTTACATATATCAATCATTGTCTTCTCGTTTAAGATGGTTCTTTTATAATTGCTGATTTTGAGCATATTCGAAATTCTTTGTTACCGTACGACTAGGAATCGAGCTTAAATGGAGTTGCAATCCGCGCAACATCCATTACTAAGCGCAGAAACTATCCTGATAACTTTATCAATATTGATCTAACCATTCATTCTTCTTAAATAAATTATTACTTTGTCATTTGAAGTGGAAATTTTATGACTATTGATGTTGAACATTTTCGAATGTCAGATCTTGATACATAATAAAGTAAAAAAGACCCAGGCACTTTGTGATGGTTTGACTATACAGCTTAGTTCCAATACACACAGTATCTATCACTTGACATTATACAATGTTCTCAAAGGAGTTAAGATTATTCAAATGTAAGCTTCACATTGCGGCTTTTAATCGCTTCGACTATTCACCACTCCTTGCACAAGAAATTACATATGTATACATAAATAGCTTTTTATATGTACTTCAAGGGAAAACTCTGTGATCCTAGATATACTGCTTGTTGGGTATTTCATTATACGTATAAAAAAAGTCAAAAAACATTACGCCATTAGAATAAGTAAAAATATATTACTGTTTTGAAAGTAGCACTTTTTTGTTAAATGCCTGTTGGTATCCTGCATCATGTACAAATGAACAACATTCCAATTTGGACATTTTTTCATGTTCACAGTGGAAAACTTTATATTGTAGATAATGTCATGTATATTTTGTTTCTGATGCAGTGGCACTATGCCATAAAGTATATTAACATAAACTGAGCGGTTTATATTCCGGATAAGTTCCCTTTCATGTAATTATTTTTCATTTTATTGATACCAATTATTTAAGCTCGCTTGTAAAATAAGCTTTTTGCTGATACAAGTCACTCAAGGGAACATAACCAGTTCCAGGAACGTTCTGGTGTTAGGTAATGAAGCATTTACTAATGGTTATGGTTTACCGCTTGGTAAGTAAGAAAGAAACATTATGACATTCTTACACTACAAAAAGGGGGGAACATATTATCGCAAAATCTTCATATTTCACATAGTGATTGGTTATAATAAGTAGATGACCTCTATTGATTTTGGGGTCACTAGGTCAAAGGTCAACGTCACAAGGGCCTTAAATGTCAGAATTGTTTCCGCAGATTATCTTGAAAAGTATTCATTCAAAAGTTGTCATACTTCAGATAGTATTTGGTCATTACTAAAAGATGATCCTATTGCTTTTGGGGTCAAAGGTCAAGGTCACAGGGACCAGAAATATCAAAATGGTTTCCGCTGATTACCTTGGAAAGAATTCATCACAAAATCGTCATATTTCACATAGTAATTGCACATATCTAATAGATGACCCTATTGATTTTGGAGTCACTAGGTCAATGTTCAAGGTCACAGAGGCCTTCAATGTCAGAATGGTTTCCACTGATTATCTTTAGAAGTATTCATCAAAAAGTCTTCATATTTCACAAATAGATTGGTCATAACTAGTAGATGACGCCTATTGATTTTGGGGTCATTAGGTCAAAGGCAAAAGAGACAGTGGCTTCAAATGTCAGAATGGTTTCCGCTCATTATCTTGGTTACAATTGATTAATCGTAAAATATTCATATTTCACATATTGATTGGTTATAACTGGTGGATGACCCCTTTTGATTTTAGAATCACAAGGTCAAAGGTCAAAGTCATTGGGACGTTAAATGTCAAAATAGTTTCTGCTGATTATCTTGACAAGAATTTATCACAAAATCGTTATATTTCACACAGTGATTAGTCACAACTAGTAAATGATTATTTTTAATGATGAATTTGAGGTCACTAGGACAAGGTCACAGTGGCCTTGAATGGTTCAATGTATAGATGTATAGATGTTACACTTTTTATTTAAAATATATAATATTTCAATCATATCAATATATAAAGTAATGTATTGAATGCTATTATTTATGTTGTGTTCGCTATTGATTCAAATAAAATACGGATAAAAAATGGATTAATTAAATTGCTACTACGTGGAATAATGTACATTATTGAACGCTTTTGAAAAACCTTTCAATGAAAAAGAATCATTATGACTTTAAAAGGTGAGTACTATTAGATGAGTTAAAAAAAAGTTTATTCTAATCAATGAATATACGCTTTTGTTGATTTCTGAGTCACTTGGAGAATGTTGTGTAAAGTATCACTACTTATATTTATCTTACACCATCATTAACATAAGCGTAAAGTTGGCTTTTTTTTGTTGGCTTTTTGTATGCCGTACCAGTTCCTTTAAATAGTATGCAAGGTACTTGCTATTTCTATTTTATGTAGATTACCTTACAAATGTTGTACATACCATATGAGTCGCGCCATGACAAAACCAACATAATTCATTTGCGGCCAGCATGGATTCAGATCAGCCTGTGCAAACACTGTTGTCGTCGTATCTACAAACTGTCCGCTGCCAACTGTGGACAGTTCATGACCTACTATTGTGTTGATTTACAATCCAGTTGTCGCCAGAGATATTGTTTTGATAGAGTACATTATTCGCACTACGGAATATATGTACTTAAAGAAAAATACATAAAAAGCTTAATTGGTTTTAAATAGAGAGAACTGAAATATAATGTCATTTGTAATCTATATTCAGGACTGCTTATGTTTAATTGAATACAGGAATGAAGCAACTATGTATTGGAAGTTGCGTTCCCTATGTTCCCAATTAACGGTCAAATAAAGTTGGTCTTGTCTTAAAAAAAAACTTAAATTCTTAATGACACAATATTGTGACTACCTAACAAACAACATATGTGTTGCCATTATTTACAAATCCAGTTCTTCATGTTACTTGAGTAGCTGACGGAGTGCTAATTTTTCTAAAATTATTCTTAAATTCGAATTTCATGCAACAAAGTACTAAAGATATAACTTGCCTCTCAAATAGGTTTTTGAGTCATGAACTTATCAAATAAAGAAAAAACATTTCAATCAAAACGTTTCGTGATTGTAATTGTATCATATAGATCTATTATTTCCGGAAGCACGAAAAAAAAACCAAACGGTGTGGTCAAACCAGGCTTTAGTTTGTTTGTATGTATCTATTTTTTTCTATTTCGCAAATGAAACCCCTATAATGGTATATAATGCTATAATGGAAGGTCTGAACTCAATAAAGAAATAATTATGTTGATATTACTTAATACCAGACTTAAAAAGATACCACAGAAATATTATATATAGTGCAAAGTCATACATAAACTTATAAAGCAATTATTTAACTACCCTATGACAACATATTATTGATTTCATTATAAAGATGTTCATACTATATCACTTGGAACTTTATCAACATTTTTTTTTCAGGCAATATTTTGTAAATATAATTTCTAAAATTGATAGAGCTTTAACATACATGTATATGTTCAAGCTCTAGACCACTTGAACTACTTGTATGAACCACTTATTGACAATATAAAAAAAACCTACACATATCGGACAATTCATGTTCATCTAATGTAAATACAAGTTAATGTTGATGCTGCACATCAAGACGCCGCCAAATGGTGTGAACAGTCAATCAGCATTGAAAATCGTTCTCTTTTACAGTTGAATATCCGAAGCACAAATCAATTGTTTTCTCCATGTATGTGCTCGTTGTTAAATGATAAAGTTGCACATTTTTTTGTGAAAAAATAGAACCTAATGCTTAAATTCACAACGTAATGCCATGTCTGAAATTCTAAAATGTTTTTTTTTCTGCTGCGAAACGTCTGGACGAAGCAACATGAATTGGATAACAAGTAAAATTGAAATAATTGGTATACTTAAAATGAATTCAAGGCAATATGTGCCGAAAATATATACATTTAAATATTGGTAGGAATTGTACAATTTTCTAATGATTTTGAGGACGAACTGTTCTCACCTTACTGGCCGTAGCGTAATGAGTTAACGGTTGCTGAAGAACCGCATCTCTGTTGTGCGTGGTTAAGGCTTTGTGACTTATAATTCAATGATTCAACAAGTGATATTGATCAAAGTTGTCCTGGTTCCCATCTGCCCCGTCAATGAAGTCTAAATGCTTGAAATCGGAGCATCATTTTAAATCTTTGCGACAATTTAAGGCGGAGTTGAACTTCAACAGAGGCGAAGCAAATGAAGAAAGTGACACTGCCTTAGTCGTAACCTCTTTCAACGGTTAAGTTTAAGAACGATCGACTATAGACTGGCTTATTGGCACGTCATTTATTATGTAGATAAAATTAGAAAATGATAAAAAGAGTATGATATTCAAACATGGCATAATCATTTCAGTTAGACGTTTATTTCAATTCCTTATACATAAAAAAGCTTTTGTTATTAGAAAATATGAGAACTGCGTGATTTTGGTAAAACAAAAAAAATACACAAAATCAAGTCTAAAATTTAAATCTAATAAGAGATAACAACAAAAAATAGAAAAAGGGGAAAAATAAACAGCCAAATTCGTACATAAGAAGATGACGTGTTTAGTCAATACCATGTTCATTGACAAAAATAAAAAAAAATATCTAATAGTGTTAAAATAGTGGGGCTTTCATCACTCTACCTCATTTGCAACATTGATGAAATTTATCAGAAAATAATAAGTGTTTTAAAGGTCATACATTTCTCATTTCGCAGATAAAGTGAAATAAGTATTGTTTTTATTAATCTACCAATCGATGAAATGACAAGTCCCAAGCTGGTAACTAACTATCTTCCAAAAGTTTATACGCAGAATATATGATATGATAAATGTTAAAATTTATACATATCATAGTACTAATATTAATTTCCTGTATGTAAATGACTGATAAGTAAATTGCTATGCACTTACTATGCTTTGTTAACATGATGTGTATTATATTTTTGCATGGGCTGGAGGCCAAAAAGCAAATAAATTTTGTCATTGTCATTATCATTACTTATGGCCAGCCTTGTTCATCTTAACAAAATTGTTACAACAAAGGCATTGATGCAAAGCATCAAAAGGTGTCCGAACAAGAAATGCAGCAGACGGAAGTTTATGTTGTTAAAATGCCACAATATTCGGCAAATCAACATTCCACTCAAACTACCATATAGCAAAAAAGTCCTTGAAGTCTGGGTCGATTTTAGCTATAGAGACTTGAACAGCAAGTAAGTTTTATTGTATACTACTGCTAGACATAATGTCAATATAAAAGCGCCATTTAAAGTACGGACTAATTCTATTTATATTTACGGGAAAATGTCATTAGTGCAATCAGGACCTACAAAAAGACAAGTTCAAAATTTTAATACCATAATAACGCAATTCGTAAAAATAGCCTACTGAAAAAGTGCAATTTATTGTTTGGATATGTTTGCATTTCATTTCCCATCCAAAATTATCCAGTTCGTTATTTTTTACCATAGTGCAACACGAATGACCGTTTTGTTAAACTAAAACATTTTCTAAAAAATAAATTTTCGGACTTTCACAATGTTAAGGTCATCATTCTATCTATAAGTACAGCAATATCATACACAATAATCAACTGCGTACTACAGAATGAGTCATAAAAACCGAAGGGCGCGATTAATTGACTGATAAGATAATATTTCATTTGAATATGTTTGCATTGGGATATTCTCCAGTTCGTATATCGCGACATTTCATTTTAGATAATCAATCACCTCATACCAATCGGAATGGTCGGCTATTATGGCCGACGAAAAGGCCCGAGAAGTTGCAGTTGCCCTTTCTCAAAATCTGATGTCATCCCATAAAGGGCGTCGCGCTTCGGCGCGGAAGCCAACAATGTATAAAGCTCTATATCTAGTGCAAAAATGTATTGTTTGAATATTGAAACACAATACGTCCGAAATGTGTGTTAAATGACAGTGTGCTTGACTTAACTTTGTTAAAGACAGAATGAATAAATCATAAGTCTTCATCATTAACTTCGATTCAATGTAGGTTGTTCAGGATAAATAACTGTGTTTTGATATTTATATCACTTAGTAAAACAATGAAAATACTCAAATAAAGAAAGACATATCGTTTTGAATTTCTTTTATTCTCGCATGCTTTATTTTGGTCTTGCTGCCATTACCACTCAAGCTCTTTCTATAAATATTGAAAAAATTGATAACTCCGATAAATAGTTTACACAATATTTAAATTGTCTATCAAATTTTCTAACAAAAGGGACAACTTATAAAGTACATAATTTTTGTACGACAAACAGTGAGTTTGAAACTCAATTATTGTATAATCTTAAGTAATTTCAAAGCTATACATGTACTTAACAGTACTTAAAGGGATACCCAGGCAATATATGACAAAATATTAAATTACCATATTTACTAACCTTACGCTAAAATGAAGTTTCTAAAAGTGATTAAAAGTCCAAGCATGTTTTTTTTCTGTAAAGTTACTTTATAATGTAAGTTTAAAACATAAATAAGTCTACATATGTTAAACGAAATAACGACGCAGATAGAACTAAAGAGTAATTTTAAAGCAAGTCATTTATCTATTACAATTCCTAGAAGTAAAAGAAACAAATATTGTGGATATTGTAAGATTAAAGCTAGCCTAAGTCGCTCATTTGACAGGTTCTTTAACGTTTTTATTGTTCACGGTGATAACTATCGTTAAATTTAAATGCTCTAACCTGACCCGCGTGGGTCAGGTTAGGAAATCAATTTTTTTTTCTTTATATGGAGAAAAAATTTGTTCCCTAGACTGCTTAATCTATTTATTTCCATGACATTTATAGAATATTGGTTAGAAAATTAAAATCTAAGATATGAAAATTTTGTCTGTGTCTCCCTTTAACTAATATTGTATTTTTTAAATCCATTGCCATGTTGCTTTTCAGTTTTTCCCGCACTGTCTTCAGTCACCCATACGCATCTTGCATCATTTGACACTGTTTGACTCACCACCGATGGGTTTCATACTTGTGAAACGGCTTACTGCTCTGGCCGGTGTACGACTGGTCACTGGTGTTATTGCAGTGGGATAAGTGACTGTTGTGACACTTACTCCTCCACCTTCCCCCGAACGAGTTGGCTAGACCTCTTGTGATGTAAAACATGTCATATTGTTCAATTTAATTATTTTTTCTCCAAATATTTGTTTGAAAATATGCATACAATAGTGTTACATTCAAGAAAATTCGCTTAATCTTATAATGTAAATGTGAAAATATAGAAATATCTGGAAAAAAATGTTCCAATGGAAGCATTAAAAATAGCAAATTGCTTGAAAATTGCAGAGAACTCCAGTTTCAATTTCTAAATCAAATAACTACATTGGCATAAAGCACTTTTTACATAAGTTTCTTATATTTTTATTAAACAAGAGCCACCGCCAGGAGTGGGCAACGTTCGACTTATTTTAATTTTCTAAAAGTAGACAAATAAATGTTTGAACAAATCTTTAAAACAAATAAGGACAAAAATGTTTCCCTCTTTCTTTTTTTGTAGGCATGTCTTGCAACACTTGTAGTTTTGTCAAAACAAGAACCATTTTCATTATGTTCAGCTGATATCAATGTTTAATATTACATCTAAAATTGTGCACATGGTCCGAATGTCATAGTTGACATCAAAAGACACAAAAATTTGTCACCTCGTTAGCTGATATCAAGTTCAATATTAAGTTTAATTTTACATCTGAAACTGTGCTTATCGTTAAAATCTCATTGATGTAGGGGAAAAATTTCAGAAATTTGACCTTGACGTTCAGGGTCGATTAAACGTCACTTCTAAATTATTCAATTGTTTTGTCCAAATATAAATCAAATCCGTACATAAATAACAAATAAGGTTGACATTTATGAACGTTTTCGATAAATCTCATTTTCAAAGAATAAACTTAACAGCATTATCTGTACGAAAAGTTAATTATTTCTAAGTGACATTGCAATCCTTGTATTTTACTTTCTGTCCTTATCATATGTAGCTTGATATATGTTCAAACATACAGTTTTTTTTTAAATTTTGCCAAAGTCAACGAAAACTTCAATATTGTTTATTTAAGTGAATTGATCTACAATGGAAGAAACACAAAAGAAAGACGAAACAACAAACATTGACAGAATTATATACTTGTGTTGTTGGAAAGAGTGTGTGATACAAGATTCGAAATAACATATATTTATTTACCACACCCGTGTCGCTTTTGCGAATCTGTAAAAATGGTATTGCACAGCCGTGCATATATTTTGATGTGACGTCATTTGTCGTACACAAGCATAGCGTTAACTCGCGCTTAATGTTAGCATTATATTTTGGTGCGTCAATGAAAAAGTTTCTTTTACACTTGAAACTGTCTTTATTTTTGGTATGTGATAAATGGATTTTAAATTCGTGTAAGTTTATTACTGAATTTATTGAACTCGTTAAATGGATTCAGTATTAACCCTACACTCAATTTCCTCTATATACTTGATAATAAATACTTCTAGAATGAAATAATATTATTCAACATATTTAAATGTCCATACTGAAACATTTAGAAATTTATTAACAATTTTCCATGATCTTTATCATAAGAGTATCAATATGATACATTTCTAGTGCTTAAATTGACATTGGAAATACTTATGAACAATGTGCCCACCCTTTGTAGACCTATCTACTTTTGATTTTAATGTTACCTGAAAAATACTTTTTATAAATGATAAACATGATAAATAGCAATTGGAAGAACTATAAGATTATAAATTCATAATAAAAAAATAAAGAAAAAACTATTTCCCTGCCAAACACTATAAGGCCCAAAACGGTTGCGAAATACATTTGGTAACATCCCATTATAACATGCATAAAAAGTTCTAGTTCATTAGATTTTTGAGAATATGTCTATTTAAATTGTTGGTTACTAATTTGAGGCCCTGTCGAGGATATTTCATTATTAGTTGGTTGTGTTTTCACATTCTATTAACACGGTACATGTTATATGGCGACTTTTTCCAGCTTAACTTGCATAATAAAACATCAGGTGCCCATCCTAACTATTTCATATACCTTCGATAACTGAGTAGAACCACCGACATTCTACGAGATAGCACATGAAAGATTGCTTAAACGTATTTTCTTCTCTAAACGTTGCAGCATATGTAATTGCAGTCACTGCTTTTATCTAGAGGGGTCAAAGATGTGAAGAGTGCTTACAAAAGATTTTGTTTTTTTAAATTCTGCCTAGAATCAAAGGCCACTTTTTATCTACGAGGCAGACTCCGATAAATTTTGTTGACATGGAAAGGATGAAAATATTCATAGCGTTATATATGAAGCTTGTGTGCAAAATATCAGATCATACGCTCGATTCAAAGCGAAACATCTCGGATATTATTCATAATAGCCTTGGATCTAATACGGATAAAAAGTAGTTTTTCCACGTGATTTAATATGTAAACAAAAATAGGGGATGTACTTTTTGATAATAAATAACCAATGTATATACTCGTATCGGACACACAAAGGAAAATAAGAATATTACGATAAAATTTGATTGAAAATTTGTCTGACAATCACATATTAATGGCGATAGGTAGGCGTTTTGTTCTTTCAATTTCTGTATAATATATTACTTCTATAATTTACTTAATACGAGTTTATTGAATAAACTCCGAGCATTGAAATACCAATAATAATAAATCAATTCTAAAAACTTTTTCATAGATTTTAAGTTAAAATTGGATATGATGATTGAGAAATCTGCATGTAAAATAGTTTACTTATAACTGTTTAAACAAGCATAATGTACAATGTATTGCAGTTCATTTATATATAGTAATATTCGAATAGTTATAGTTATATTAGTGTCCCGTAATTGACCAGAGCTAAAGAAAATTATAAAACAGTGATTTTCCCATAAAAGTGATATTTACGGAGCCCCTAAGGTGACATTCTCGACACTTTTCCCCCGGCATTTAATTCGTTTTACGAAATATTAATTCGTAATTCCGAAAATTAATTCGTTATAACGAAATATTAATTCGTAATAACGAGATATTAATTCGCATTTACGAAATATTAATTCGTTTGTACGAAATATTATTTCGTTATTACGAAATATTGTTTCGTAATTAAAAAATATTAATTCGTAAAAACGAAATGTTATTTCGTAATAACGACATAATAATTCCTTTTTACGAAATATTAATTCGTTAAAACGAAATGTTATGTAAGGTCATTGCGAGCTTGGCAAAGAACCTACTAATCTCACAAATGGGTCATTTACAAGCCTAGATCAACCTTGCGATTATAAGCCGAATAGTTCTCAAGTTATTATATTTAAGTGAAGTGAGAAGTCATTCTCTATCCAAAATGGTCTCTTTTTCCCCACTATTTATATTGCATTTACATGCCTTATATTCAGTCAGGAACATAGTTTTGAGGCCTTATTAATAACCAAAACTCTTTGAAACCCTAAACAAATTTAATTCGTTTTTGCGAAATATTATTTCGTATTTACGAATTATTATTTCGTAATTACGAAATAATATTACGTTTTTACGAATTAATATTTCGTAATGACGAAATAACATTTCGTAATTACGAAATAATATTTCGTAATTACGAATTAACATTTCGTTATTACGAATTAATATTTCGTAAAAACGAATTAATATTTCGTAATTACGAATTAATATTTCGTAAAAACGATTTATTATATCGTAATTACTAATAATTATTTCGTAAAAACGAATTAAGTTCCGGGAAAAAGTGTGGAAAATGTCACCTTAGGGGCTCCGTAGATATTTCTGTTACAAGAATTGCTTGTTATGATTCAAACTACACTATTGATTTTGCTTAAACTAATTTAGACCTAGCACTTTTGTTGTACTTCTAAGATCATATATACGCTCTTTTACTTATATATGTTACCAGTTTTAGGTCAGTTGTATAAATAAAGCCTAATCTTGTCAAAAGAATATCTACTCCATTTCATAAAAAATATAAGTTTATATTAAATCATAATAAATATTATAAATATTATTCAAAGTATTAACATTTCTTTCTGTCGTATTCAGTATGAAGTGCATGTCCATGGATAGTTTTCATAAAGATGTATTTTGTCAGTTCAATGACTGATTCCCATACCCAGATGTTCATAGAAATAGATGCACAGAAACCAAAAAAATCGCCACACCATATACACATGTTAAAGGACCATTGTCTCGAAAAAGACGAAATTTATTTTCTGTTTCTATCTAGAAAACCTGTCATAGGGGAAAATCTAGGACATTTGTACTGGCTATATTTCATATTTAAAATGTCGAGTTACTTATAATTTTAGAATGAAATAGAATTTTAACATACAAAAAAAGTTTTTTTTTTTTTCAGTTCTAGAATTTATAATATGTCGCACTTAAGTGAGAATGAGTGTTCTGTAACCCTCATTTCGTCTTTAATCAAATGTGATCTAAGTTTCGTGCAGTTTGGCCAGACTCTAAACTGTCGGCGGACAAGCTTCAATTTTTCATCTTGATAACCCCGAAATGTTATTAGTTTTTTCGCACATTTACATTGCGGAAGCACGATAACGCATTTAAAATCCGAAAGGTGTAATAAGTTCGGAATCTGCTGCTCTGATTTTAATGCACGAACAATGTACATTAGCGCTTTTCTTGAATGAAGAATACGTCTGCCTAATTCGGTTATTCCACGTTTCAACTTTTTTGTTTGTTTATACTATAAACAATGCATTAAATTTGTAATTTAAACGCTGCACCTGCCATGGTCACACATACCAAAATAGTGTACGTTTGTAACGTCGCTTTTCAATGGCTAATCGTGACGTTAATATAGTGTTTTTATATGACGCTCCTGGATATATTTTTTTTATAAACAATACAACATAAACAACACAACATAAACAACACAACGTAAACAACATAACATTTTCAACATGAAAAAAAATATCACAATATATATTTACATTATTCGCATTTGAAGAGATCATAATGTGCATATCAACAAAATTATGAATACATTTATTCAGAATACCATCTACACCTTTTAATGTTAAATATTTACTGCTGCGAGACCTATTACTTAAACTTATAAAATATGGTAAATTGTCTTTATACTCATAACTCTAAAACGCAACATTTCGGCCCTTTCCGTCAGTCTTCGGAAAAGGACTTCAGCACAATAGTAAGAATTCACAGAACGACTAAGAAAATAAACATGTAAACAAATGGTACTTTTAATGCTAGGAGTTGAACACTATATTTTTACCAGTGAATCCAAATAATGTGCATTTCACATAAATTAAGTAAATTAACAGATATCAGTACGATATTTTGATTCTTTCTATGGTGGTTGTAGAAATCAAATATACAAATGGTAATGTTGACATTTATACGGATTTGGTAATATTTATACATCAGTGAGCATTTCTAAATTGATTGTGATAATCAGACATACGTTCAATCATAATTGTACCAAAACACACATTGCCTTCCTTTGGATTTCAAATATATAAATTCTTTTTACATTATCACACCCTCTGCTTCTTGTTTATACATGATATAAATACATGTACTTAATAACAATCCGTGTTAAGTCCAATGTTATTGTATTAATAATAGCTGAAATACTCCGATTATATTATACTCAAGAACATGTCACCGACAGCAAAATGCTTTTTCTTTTCAAAATACTAGATCTATAACTCTGCCAGCAATTGATTTATTGACAAAATGTTGTTTCATAAATATTGTTGTATTATGGTCAAATGAAAATATTTATGAGAAAAACATCGAAGATTCGCTTGAAATAAAACAAGTATATACAGTTATATTGATTGATCTCTTGATGATAAATCTACAGTATGTGCTATCTTTTCTTCTTTAATTTGGTATATGTGCTATTAAACTAAATATCGCACGACAAAAATGCGTACCTATCAAATGAAATAAATTTTATGTTGTTTTTTTAAAGTGTAAGACACCTTCAGGAATATTTTTATATTAACGGAGTTTGAGCAATGTGGAGTTTTAAAAGAAATATGTCTAAATATCAAACAGTTGGCGTATTATTTTGTACACTAGCTTTGATTTTATATGTGTTGGCATTTGTGATGGAGGCGTGTCTAGGACCCAAGGTACGTGTTTATATTGTATTTGAGCGGGGTAACATTATTAGTTATAAAATCAATATATTTTCAAGGTTATATGGTCAAGTAAAACGGTTTATTTTAATACAATTAATATAACCTGAGCCACTTGGCAATTGTTACACGTCATATTACCGTTTACTAACGGTCATATATTATAATATCTCAAGAGTGAGTATTGCGAATAAATTTTACTTTTTTATACGCCCCTTTGAAAAAAAGTCTTATTATTGTTTCCCTGATTTCCCCTGGCGTGCGGGCGGTCTGTTGGGTGGTCGGCGTCCAAAGTTGTCCGAAGCATAACTCCTACGAGCATGGAGGATTGTAATGAAACTTCATAAAAATGTTCGCCGCTGTAAGACGCTGTGTCGCGCGCATTAATCAGGTCTCCAGGTCAAATGTCAAGGTCACTTATGGAGGTCATTGAAAAACGCTTGTCCGGACAGAACAAGTTTGTCCACGCTACATCACCAAAAGCGATGAGGGATTTCAGTAAAACTTTACAGGAGTGTTTACCACTATGCCCAGTTGTAATATCTTGATTTTCTGGCAGAATTTTTATGGCACATTTATGGCCCCCTAATGGTCTAATTTTTAGTAAAATAAGCTAATCTCCAAAACCACTTGGGGATTTCAGTGAAATTTCATAGGCTTGTTATATGCTACCAAGCTATTTGAAAATCGAAAAGTTTAAATCTTTCTGGTTTTTTTATTTTGATCTTGCTCATGTTCAATTACATATCTAATTATATGTCAAACCTCCCTTTCGGATGCATATATCACTTTTTAGTGACAGCTCTTTTTCTTATCATAATTATTATTATCATTAGTAGTAGAAGAAGAAGTAGCAGTAGCATTATTATTATTAGTATTATTATGATTATTAATATTATTATTATTGAAATATATATTGAAATTCTTAATTTTAAAGCATCAATGTATATAGATAATACGAACACCACTAAACAAATATACGTGATGTAATTTGATTTGATTGAAAACATTTAGGATTTAAGTAACATCCAAGAATTTGGAATTTGTATCGTCACACATAAAATCTAACATATTTGTCGCAGAACACAAGTCTTTAAGTTTAAATTGGTTTCAAATTGTTATTTCAAAAAATGTACAGTATTATAAACAGAAATTCAAGTCTTTTTTCTATAAATACAGGATATATTTTCATCTTGTGGTATGACAATTATCATACAACTAGATGTATATAAATCTTGTATTTATAGAAAACGTGAAAATCTTCTATGTATAAGAAAACTACATTTACAACATATTTTCTGACAGACAATCAAAGTGAAAGAATTAAGTGAAAGGAGGAGATTTTGCAACGGAAGTGTACATTTCTTATTACCGAACGATACTGTTATTGACGAAATGGATACAGACACGTTGTATGAAGTATTTTCCAGGTACGTTTAGTTGTTTACTTCTAACCTTTCATAACACTTTCTTAGCTGTAAATATCCACTTGCTTATACAGGTAACTTAACACATACACATCTGTAACATGTATTATAATATGATCTAAATTAAGCTGCGATTAGTCCAATAAGTAGTCAGGAGAACAATTTATAAAACATATTCACCGGACAGATTCAGCAGGACAAGGGTAAGATAAATGTTTCCTGCATACCAGCTGTGCAGTCTAGTTACATTTCATATTATTACTACTTAATTACTTTTGAGTACCATGTAACTAATAACTATGTATGTATGTATGTATGTATGTAATGTAAGGTAACAAAGATATCAGTACTTTTTTCACAGCAAAAGTCTGGAAAATAAAAACCCATAGACACAGTGTTCCAACGAAGAATTTGTTCAGAGTAACAATAAGTTTTTGAGTAACAGCACAAATGGTGCCCTTTGTAAAAAGTACTTTTGCCCTTGTTGACGACTCGGTTAATAGATTTTCCAAAGGATGATGTACTGTTGTTATAAACCTGTGTGTTATTTATATAATATTGTCACTCGCATGCTATGCCTGTAATAAAGAATAATTTCAGATATCTAACACGACAACAAATTAGATGTTGCAATATAAGCAGAGCTGGATCTAGTGGTACATTTGGCAAGAACATTTGTTTAGACTATTTTCAAAAGGTTAGAGGTTCTTGCCTTGTCTACTCCTTTGGGTAAGAATAGTTTGCTAGAAGTTAATTAGCTACTTAAAACATGCTTTTCACATAGCACTTATTGGCTCCCCTGGCCGCCATTTAGAGGGTCGTTTCCAACACATCATATACTTAAAGATCATGTAACTAATTTTTTATATGGTTTTATATCATAAATATAATCCTCAAACGAAGATTTATCAATATTGTAAGTTCTAAAAAGCATTACTTGTAAAAATATTACCAACTTTACATTTTCATGTTAATGGAGGGAGGTAATTAGAAATTTATTTTCTATAAAGTCTAAGTCATTTTTTTTTCCATAAGAAATGAATACATATATTCAAATGATTAACAGATTATGTGGACAAATATTTACAGTTCATACTTTTCATATTTTTCGATTTTTCGAAAATTGTTTTAGAAGCATAATTATATACATATATAAAATTTGTGGTAACAACCTTCATAACAACACACAGGATCTTTAATATAAGATAGAAATCTCTCATAATAACATCGTCTTCATGAAAACGGATAAAAATCTTTAATACGTATATTGCTGCTATAGTTATATGTTCCTTCTTATGTACAAACGAATTTGACAAATCACCTTAATCAGCTATTTATATTGATTGTTTTCATACTGTTAATAATACTGAATGAATGTCAATCTGACAGTTCAGATATACTTAAGGTATTAGCACCCTAATGCATAACCTCCGCTTTGAAGAGTATTCAAATGGGCTAGAACTACTGTTTACTACATTGAATATGAGGGCCATGGGTTCAATCCCCAGAAGGGTCAACTTTTTTTTCTTTTTTCTTTTAACATAATTTATGTATCTCTCATGTCCCATTTGGAAAGTAAAAAGTGTTTAATTTGGTTTTTTAATTTATATGGGTATTTATGGGCTAAAGTATGCTAAATCTAGTAATAAAATTGGTACCTGATATTTTCAAAGTGTAATATAATCAAAACTAGACGGTAAAAGTATTTCATATTTAACAAGATCAACCAATATTTTTTTTTAAAAATTTACGGAAACTTTGAAAACAGGCAATCATTTGGGTAAATTTTAAGTTTTTTTTTTTAAATTAGGCTCCCTAAGTAGAAAAATGGTCAGACACGTGGTAAAAATGGGTAGGGTGGGGTAACATTTTTATACAGATTTCATAAATTTTAAGTAGAAACCATAATTTTGCTTATTTGGATTGTTAGCTGAATGGTACTATTTGTTTCTTACCAAAAATTAATGGGGAAACATTTTTCACTAGAATGTTATTGTAGATTATTTAAAGGTTCCTACTTTCTAAAAGAGGGCCCTCATAACATCCTAGCTTGAGTTCAGAAAAGTGGCCATAACTTGATTTCTGTACGGTAAACTTTGTTTAAATTTTGCATACAGGTGTACTTTAAGGTATACATCTGACTTATGATGTCATTTTTTTAGTTCCTGATAGTGCCCATTAGGGTCCTAATACCTTAAGTTATTTCTTGCATGCCGATCTGACTGCCTCCGTATTTATTTCGCCTTTATTGCGATTCGGATTTCCAGGGAAAGCTATTTTAAGCCGTTCAACCAAACATGCATTATACCAAGTATCATAATATTGCCGTAAACCAATTTGTTGTTGTTTTTTTTTTGTAAGGGAGAAAATGTTTGAAGTAATTTGAATCAAATAAACTGGAAATATTGAACTAAATTTTTAATGGGCATGCTGTTTTGTCAGGTTACCGACATACTTGTGCTCGAAATCTTGAAAATTACCTACTCAGTATCGTTTTCCAAGTGCTTAAAATTTGAAACAGCATTGCTTCCAAAATTGTGAAAGGTTGCTGATGATTGACTGTTTGAAAGGTCATGCGATGACCTCCTATTGGCGTCCATTATATTCTAAAGCTTAGCGTTAATTATCGGAGCTGAGATAATCAGATGAAATACTAAAACATATCCCCCAACTCCAAAAAATGGCTGCCTCTTTTTGGAGGTAACTATTGTCAAAATCGGAAACTATCTATATGCAGTACGGAGTCAAGGGGCGTTTATAAGCTATAACGTATACGAAATATTCGAGTGTGATGTCAAACAATCCAATAAGCTGCTGTTGACTTTTTCTCTTTTATCTCTTTCCAGCTCACAGTTTCATTTTGAATTTGAAAATTCTATTTGGAAAGATTTCAAATGTGAAATTCATACCTTTGACCCAAGGTAAGGTTTTGTAATACGGATCCTTTCTTAATCATAAATTAAATTGATATATATGTATTATTACGGAGCCCCTAAGGTGACATTTTCCACACTTTCCCCCCGCAACTTTATTCGTTTTTACGAAATAATAATTCGTAATAAAGAAATAATAATTCGTTTTTACGAAATATTGATTCGTTATTACAAATTATTAATTCGTTTTTACGAAATATTATTTCATAATTACGAAATATAAATTCGTAATCACGAAATATGAATTCGTTTTTACGAAATCTTAATACGTTATTCCGAAATATTAATTCGTAATTATGAAATATTAATTCGTAATAACGAATTATTTTTTCGTAATTACGAAATATTGATTCGTTACTACGAAATATGAATTTGTTTTTACGAAATATTATTTTGTAATTACGAAATATTAATTAGTAAAAACGAAATGTTATTTGGTAATAACGAAATAATAATTCGTAAATACGAAATAATATTTCGTAAAAACGAATTAAATTTTTTCTAGGGTTTCAAAGAGTTTTGGTAATAGTTATAAATAAGGCCTCGAAACTCAGTTAATGACTGAATGTAAATGTAATATAAATAGTGATTTTTTTCTCCTCAAGTTTTATAACTTAACACTATTGTATATAAATTAAAATAATTGCATGTCAATAGCGTTGCCGCCACAGCCGTGATAGTGCATGCGCTAGGAAAATTCTATTAAAATGGTGGGCCTATACTTCAAATACAAACACGGACATTTTTTTCCTGTTTCGTTTTTGTCGAAGTTATTGAGTTTTGAAAGAAAATATTATGATTTTATGACCGCACGTGCCCACACATTAATTGCCAGGAAATATACTTTTTTTAAATTGATTAGATTAGTGAAAGTCTTGACCCCCGCCCTCTGCCCCCGCCCTCTCTCCCCCCCCCCCCAAAAAAAGAAGAAAAGAAACATGTAAGAATAAATTAGTTGCCTCAAAAATTACATTGCTGATACAAACATGTATTTGATAATGGGGAAAAAGGAAAAAGAGGCCATTTTAGATAGAGAATGACTTCTCATTTAAATATAAAAACTTGAAAACCATTTGGCTTATAACCGCAAGGTTGATCCAGGCTTGTTAATGAACCCTTTGTGAGATCAGTAGGTTCTATGTCAAGCTTACAATGACCCTAGATAAGATTTCGTAAAAACAAATTAATATTTTGTAATTACGAATCAATATTTCTTAAAAACGAATTATTATTTCGTGAAAACAAATTGATATTTCGTAATAACGAATCAATTTTCCGTAAAAACGAATTACCATTTCGTAAAAACAAATTAATATTACGTAATTACGTATTAATATTTCGTAAAAACGAATTAATTGCGGGAAAAAAAGTTTGGACAATGTCACCTTATTGGCTCCGTACTTTATTAAGTATTATCTCGTGATATTTAAATAATATTAATTAAATTGTTCTTTTTTATATTTGAGGAGCATACCTTCTGCAAAAGTTTTATTTGTCATCAGATTAGAATAGGCCTAAGAAAACTGAACCAAGAGACAACAAAAGTTTATTTTCAATCTGACAAGGGTACAACTTTGTAAAATAATACGCTAAAGAATCATTTTTTTGTATTCATCTTCATAGGCAATGCATAGATCATTCTACTTATCAGGTTAGAGAATACGATAGGGATTTCATCACAACCTATTTGTTAACAATTTTAGAGCACATGCCAATGTTTGTGGTTAAATTTATCATTATTCAAATAAAAAGTCAGAGTAGGGTCTTGATGTCATTTAATACTTTCAGCCATACAAAAAGAGGTGTACAGATACCAAATGGCGTTAACTTTCACCTCATTGGACTTTCAGATAATGATTCTACAATCCCTGCACCCGAAAGTTTAAAAGACTTTCCAACTTGGCCAATGAAAAGACTTTCATCCATTAAACGATCATTCCGCCATGAAAAGGTTTGAATTTATAATTTGAATTTTCCTTTCTTCTTTTTTCCCATTTACATATTACTGTTTACCATTTAATTTCTATCTACAAACAAGCAATTACATGCAAACAAAAAACACAACTACAAATGTATTTAGATACACGTATACATTCATTAACTAAAGTAAGGTCCCTGTCGTTGATAGGAAATAATGAATAAAAACATGTTCATGACATGGAGATAAAGAGTAAATGTTAATGTAAAAAAATTATTTACAACACTGTTGCTTTTGCATTATTACGATTATTTTTAGTGTCTTCGGGTAGTAACAATTGTGCAATGATGATTTAAGTGTCAGGAATGTCCGTAGCCAAGAGGTCATGTTCGTTGTCTTCAGACCACTTGCCCTTCATCGCTGTATTAATACTCTATAAAAAGCAGTGAAATGTTGATCAGGACATGTAAATGATAGTCACATTAAATGAGTGCGTACATTGGTCAAACAAGAACAACATTTGTCTCAAAACTGAGGTTACATAAAATGATGCGTCAGAGAACCTTATGTTTCCCATACAATTGAGAAACTTCAATATCTCTTAGCAAAAGAGAATGCAGCAACATCTGATCTCGGTGTAATAAAACTTTTTCAGTCTCAAATCTTTGTATTTTCATTGGTCAGTGAACACTCTGCGATGTTTTTTGACTAATTAATAACCTAAGATCTGAGTTTGAGCTAAACAAATTTCTATAACACTACTCGGGCCATGGCGCGTCTTAAAAGGAGCTTAAAACTTTCTACCTTGTGGTCAGAAATTAAGTGATCACTGTCTCGTTTACAATTCTTTAAATACATCAGAAATTTTATATCAGACATTAATTTTATTCCAGAGATATATTGACATCTTGAAGATCGATATTGAAGGATTTGAATGGAAAGTGTTACCTGACGTCATTAAATCCCGTGACCTTAGATATGTGAGACAAATTTGTTAAGAAATTCATTTTGGATATAGGTTTGAGAATGTATGGAGTGGCAACCGTGTTGTGGATTATAGATATACAAATAGTACCTGGGGCAATGTGACAATTGCCAACCAACTTAAAGTCTTGAGAAATCTGTATGACGACGGCTTTAGGATTTTTAAATCGGAGCAAATCAAAGGTTGGGGAATGTATAATATTAGGAAACCTAAACAATCGATAAATACACTGATAAAAATATCTTTAGTAAACATTTATAATTAAAGGTAAATAACTTTCAATCTTGAAAACCATTATAGTATTCCTTCGACAATTTTATTTTAAAAAATAAACTTAAAAAAAGCTAGTAGATACTTATTATATATATTTACTTACCTAATAGGTTCTGCTTTAAAATATGCTGCTTCAGAAAACATACGTTTTAAATATTCATAGATTGTCTATCTTTCCCGCATACATATTTTTTTTTCATATTTTCCCATAAAACACGTTGCACAGTTTCTGAGATTAATTTGAATATTTCCAGTTTTAATTCCAAATTTATTTCGGTTGCATTTTTAAATTGACTAAAAGTAGTTCATTTTGCAATTCTCACTTTACAAACATGTTTAAAGTTGAGGTCATCGCATTCCCAGCTTATTGCACAAGTATACACGTTATGAAAACATTATAATTATGTATGTAAAACAAAGGCGAGTAATTACGGAGAACAACGCCTGAATAAACGACGCAGGGGCCTTCGTGGCCGAGTGGTTAAGGTCGCTGACTTGAGATCACAGGTCCCTATCAATCTATCAGTCCCCTACCGGTTAGAACCCCAGCAACATTCTGATGGACCATTGGCCATTCAATTTTACCAGTGAATGATGACAAGAATGAACTTAAATCTTTTGAGTTCTAAGTTTGTCTGTGTTAAGTTTCCTTGCCTAGTAAGAAAAATTATGTTTATAAAACAAATAATCAAAAGGTCCAATTTTCACAGGATGAATAAGAATAACTATTGTTTCAACGTTTCTCTTTTTTAAGTTAATTTGTTGGAAAAAATCTTTAAAAGTGATCTCAGGAAACAGTTTTTATGAACAGACAGACAAACATACAGACAGACTGAAGGAGACTCTAAAGTTATTTTTTCAAACATCCCTATTACCAAAATATAACATATTTTAATGCAAATTTTTAAAGAGAAGATAACTCTTGAAATAAAGATGCTAGATTTATGAACATTAAGTTTAAAGGAATAAAGAAGTTGGAGTAAAAATACCAATTTCTCGAAAAAAATCTAAGTTCAAGGGGGACATAATTCTGAAAATAGTCTTGCTAGGGTATTGAACCTTCTCAAAAATGTTGAGTGATAATAAGAAACATATATATGAAGTTTGAAGTAGATACATTAAGAAATAAAGAAGGTATTTCAAAAAGACAACATTTTTTTCATAAAAATTCTAAGTTCAAGGGAGGTAATTCTGATTAATTTGTGCTAGAGTTGTAAACTTTGTCACATATGATGTGGTTGATGACCAGAAACTTATATTTAAAGTTTGAAGTAAACACCTTAAGAAATAAAGAACTTATAGTGAAAAAGCTTAAACAATTTTAATCAGACATCTTGAAATTCAGTCTATTTGTTGCCATAGCAACCAAAATTTTCAACATAAAAAGAAAAGAAAAAATGTGCATAATCTCCAGACTGCCATCTACCCATATTTCAAGTTTCATAAAAATATTTTCAGTACTATTCGAGTTATCACTGGATCCAGTTTATGTGTTAAATTTGCCATATTTTCAAACTATTAGTTGCCATAGCAATCAGAATTTTCAACATAGGAAGAACAGAAAAAGACGTGCATAATCTCCATACTGCCATCTATCCATATATCAAGTTTCATTAAAATATTTTCAGTAATTTTTGTGTTATCACTGGATCCAGTTTGTGTGTTAAATTTGCCATATTTTCAGACTATTAGTTGCCATAGCAACCAGAATTTTCAACATAGGAAGAAAAGAAAAAGACGTGCATAATTTCTATACTGCCATCTATCCATATATCAAGTTTCATTAAAATACATTTCAGTACATTTTGCGTTATCGCGGGATCCAGTTTTGTGGACGGACGGGCTGACGGACTGACAGACAGACAGACGGACGGACAGACGGACAGACGGACGGAGGGTAAACCTTAAGTCCCCTCCGGTTAAACCGGTAGGGGACTAAAATGACAACATTAATGTTTTTGTATCTTGATTTGTTATATGGCAATTTTCATATTTACTGCTGAAGGGAGGTCTCCTGTGACACACTATACACTGGTTACTGTAACAACCAGAGATTTACATGTAACCAGGTACATTATATATATGCCAATGATTTATACCAAGATACACTCCAAGTTAAAATGCAAAATGCATTCTCTAACATTTAATTAATTAATTCCTACTTAATCAATCAAGACATGTGACTTATACAGTGTCGATGTGACTTAAACTAATAATAAAGACGTTGACATGAACAGAAGGTCATAACCTTTAATGTTTATCAAGTTACACATCCTTGTTAACCCGAAATATCAAGTCAGGTAATAATTACATATGGAATGTGCAAAAATAATGCAGAAATAGAAATGGATGAGTGTCTACGGTTGCTGAGATTTGAATTTTCATTAAGCATTGTTCGTAGACATTGTCGTATGTAAGAACATATTTTTTGTAATGAAATAAAAAAGTTCGTATTTTTAGCGAGACCTTTTTGGAGAAAAAGTAGCTATTGCTACCGTCATGTTTGTTTATATAAAAGGATTGTCTATACTTGGAAACATTAATAAACCAAAATATGAAATAAGTTTTATTTGACCTTGACCTTAATCAAGGTCAAATAAGTGAATTATCACACAGTTGGCCATATTTGTTATTTTTTATGGACTTGATTTAAGCTTCTGCAATAGAACGCTTATAACAAAACAGACTATAATTCATTTACCATAAAGGTTAAATTTTGAAATTTGCATAACTCTCCATAAGTTGGTATTTGTTTCTTGGATAAACGAAAACAAATGACAAAACCGATTCATTCAAATTATACTTTATTGAAGAAAACATTTCTTGTTTGACTTAAGAAGAAGAAAAACAAGTCGACCGTGGCCCACGCCTGACGGCGGCTCTTGTTGGTTTTTAGACTGAGATATACCCAGATATATTAAGGACTCCTCTATGAAAAATATTTACAACAGTGTCTCCACAATCGACCGACTACTTCTAATAATGCATAATTTTTACATCATTGATGAAAGGAAAATGATAATTAGACTTGGTGTCCGAGATAAGTTGTCACGGAGAATAGTGATTAACGAGGCATTGTGCTTAAAAATGCAATGTTTACGACGAATACCATAACATGACATACATGTAGCTCTAAACCGATGACAAAATATGAGCAAACAGATTATATAATGATAACAAATGAAATATGGAAATAGTGCTGTAATATTGTTTAATTTGGTGAATACAAAAAAACAACAACAACAAAAATACACAAACAATAAAAACATGTCAAACCGATTTTGAAGATCCTGTATATTGTAATTGAGGTTGTACACCACACTTAAATGAAATTATATATATGTATATAATTATGCTTATAAAACAATTTTCAAACATCGAAAAATATGTAAAATATGTACTGCAAATATTTGTATATATTATATGTAATCATTAAACTATATGCATTCACTTCTTATTGAAAAATTTGACTTAGTCTTTATATAAAATATTTTTTAAAAATAATGCTTTTTGGAACCTACAAAGCAGATCAATTTTAATTTGATTATCATATTTATGATATTAAACAATAAAAAATTGTATTACAGGATCTTTAATTTCGAATGGTTTATTTCTTTCTTCATGAATACATGGACGCAAGCAAAATTGCAAGTACGGAAAAGTTCTTTTACCCACTGTACAGTACTAAAAAATCAAATATGACATTAATTTAAGTTCATCCTGCAGTCTTTACAATAAATGCCTATATTGTGTCTTATTTCGTTGATAAATTGGAATGAAGTTTCCTTTTTTCATATGAGCTATATATCATAATGCATATTTTTCTTAAACCTGTTGCTAAGATATAAAACAGTTGGCGTGTAGGACTATTAGTAGAAATGACAATATGCGGGATAAATCAATCTCAATCATCAATTCATTCGTTGGCCCTTAAACAATAGCGTCCGGTTGTAAAATTATCTCGATTTTGATTTAAACAGATTCAAACTTGTAACTATTCAACCTTTGTTATGAAAAAGCTTTGTAAAATATGCATGTTATTACAAATACATTCAAGATAAATAAGTGCGACATCAAACTGTTAAGCAATGCCTTAAGGAAGAAGTAAGCCAACTTACAAACTTATTAGTTTGATAATCAACAGTGGTTTATCAATGCATTTTCATTTGGTTTTGGATTACCAAAACAATTGTATCAACTAACTTGGCAAGATCTCACATTTGTAGACATTTATATTGTCTACATCACAACCAACAATAAGTCTACATCGTTGTCTGTCAAGACACATAGAACTCGGAAGTAGACATAATGTCATGTTATTTTCAGTCCGCTGCTTTTTGCCTGTATAATCCAGCTGATGAAGAGTGTTTGTTTTACCTAATACAAGAACAATACCTTCGCCAGCAATACAAGTATCATATATATCATAACCGTCAAATTGTTCGCTTAATAATTGATTTCCTTTTGCATCTATTGTAGTTAAACCTGTACTTGAAATGAAGTAGAGTCGCTCAGCATTGTCACTTACAGAAATTGACTGTTTGCAGAACATATGCAGATTTTCACGATAATGATAGAGAGACTTCTTCTGTTCACAGTTATTGTCATATTTGTATATGGTGTCACCACTGTTAATATAGAGTGTGTCACCGTGACAAGCTAGACCGAGGCATTTATGACTTAGCCTCACTAATCGTCTTAGGTTTATATTACCTGACAAATTCACGTATTGCACGGAATGATCTCTTAAGCCAGCAACAGCTGTATCGTTGCCTATATAACATACGTTATAGGGATATTCAGGTACATCACAATGACTTATTACCTTGTACGAACTATTCAATTTCTTAAGTCGTTTATTCCGTTTATCAGCAAGAAGAACCTCACTATTAGGAAGCATACACATACAAGTTACACTACATTGAAATTGATCGTTGTTGTCTCTATTTATCAAAGATTTACCTATCCTAACGTTATAAGTTCCTTTGAATTTTTTGAGGTCGAGACGACGTTTCTGTTCAACGTAAGACCTTTCAGATGTTACTTGTTTTATTCCAAGACATGTGCTGTATAAATAGGAAAACTTATTTATTAACACAATATATCTTTATGATTATGAATACAACAAAAATATATCATAATCATAAATATCGTAAACGCTAGCCATACAGTCATCTAGTATTGAGTAGAAAGTTTTTTGGCCTTTAAACCTTTTACACTAGTTTAAATGGCATGACATTAATAGTAGACATTTAATAACATGGCTCATATTTAAATATGATGTCTGTGTATATATGTTGTGTATATGTTGTGTATATGTAAACTGTTTTACGTTGTAATTTTGTACTTCACGGGTTAACTTCAAATAAAATTAAGTAGAAACAATAAGTGTTCAATATGCACGTTTAAAGGGCGTGTAGTACGTTAACATTTTTACAAAGACAATAACTATGGAAGGTAATATCCACCAATATATTTAAAATGCCTCGTGACATTACAATTTAAGTTTTCTATTTTGCTTAAATTACTATTGGAATGTTATTGTTGTTTTTTGATTTAGTAATTTATATCTCATCATTCAAATGATTGTCACCGTTTACAATGATTTCTCCTGCTTAAGCGGCATCGGTGCCTATGAAAGTATAAGCCCGCTAGAGGAAATTGGATTATTATTAAAATTGAAAGTATGTACGAAAACGCTTGCGGCCTTATATTAGATATAATTTCTTGGTAAATGCATACACATTCTTTCAATTTATTATAGTATGTGCAAGTACAAGAACGGGCTATACTTTTATATTAAAATCGTTTACAATCGTATGTACATGTATTGGGTAAAAACTAGTTCCACCCTTCATTTCTATTGATTTCTGGTATGGATTCATTTTTAAAGCGTGCAGAAATATCGGTTGCATTTACCAAAACCTGGCGAGGAAAAAGAAACCAGCAGCTATTATAATGGAACAAAATGTTCGACATTATAATTATGTAAGTTTTTTGTTTATATATAAGAATATGTTCTGCATGAGGTCTGCGCCCTTGCTAGTTCTATTTAAACCGAATGACGAAATGTTTGTTTATATTGATAACCAATGGCGACAATCAAGATTAGCGGCGGCTTTTAAACACCTTTTTTCCAGGAAAGGTACTAAAGACGTCAAAACTATGTTGCTGCTTGCTATTTGGGGACACAGATATCGAGAGTCTGCGGTCCTCAGGTCATTATGGACTTTGTCGGGCCATTATCAGCAAGCATGTGTTGACCTCTAAGAAAACTGTTGGACAAAAACGT
The DNA here is from genome assembly GCF_026571515.1 of Ruditapes philippinarum. Taxonomy (NCBI): domain Eukaryota; kingdom Metazoa; phylum Mollusca; class Bivalvia; order Venerida; family Veneridae; genus Ruditapes; species Ruditapes philippinarum. The sequence goes on along the minus strand of NW_026865446.1, from coordinate 138,418 downwards.
GCGAATTACTCATCATGTTCACAGGCGTACGGCACATTTGCCTTGCCAACAATGGTCACATTATCATAAAATAATCACCCCTTTATCGTCTAGAACTAAATTACTATCCAGCACCCGTTTACTTTATAAAATATATACAAGGTATAAAGCTCGCCGTAGCGTATTCCCCAACACGGTAAACATTTTGTTCTCGCATTTTTTTTAAATCAGACATATTTTCATACTTAAACGTGTAAACATAGCACATAGATATATCTTTTAGTAACCGTTACAAATTTTAAGCCATATTTTTTCTTTAACAATGAATTATCAAACGTGAAAAATGACCTTAAACTTGCGAGGTCGACATGTTTTGTGCCACGCACATTTCAAAATCTACCACGAGTAAACATACGTTTAGTTGCTTCCCATTAGTAAGAAAGTATTCCAAGCAGGTTACAACATTGATTTCAAGTTATTATATCACGATAGTGGCATATTAAATGTCACTTGAAAGTACATTTTTACTAAATTTCAATAATGTTTTTTTTTAAAGGTTTGCCATGTTCCTGTCAACTGAAATGGAGGGTTTTCATTGGCTAATTCAATGCACGTGCTGTAAAGGTGGTATCATCTATACAAACAAGAATGTGATAAAATTTAGTTAGTTAAAATACACCAAAACAATACATATTTCTGTAATCTTTACTAGTTTCGACTCACTTAATTTAGTTAAAATTCATAATTTAGAGTCATATATCGTTCACAAATAGCATATTTCAGTTGGAATTCAATGTTAAAACTTTCTTTTTACTCGTGGTGGACTTTGGAAATTCCGTTGCACAAAACATGTCGACCTCGCAATTTTAAGGCAGTTTTTCACGTTTGAGTATTCATCTATCTTAAAAGAAAAAAGATGGCTCAATATTTGTTACGGTTACTGAAAGATATATCTAATGTGCTATTTTACACATTAAAGTATGATATATGTCTTAGTTAAAAATGCGAGAGCAAAATGTTTATCGTGTTGGGAATACGCTAAGTACTTCGAGTTATATACCTTGTATATATTTTATATAGAAAACGGGTGCTGGGTAGTTATATTGTTCTTGATTATCAAGGGGTGATTATTTTATGATAATTTGACCATTGTTGGCATGGGAATGTGCCGTACGCCTGTGATCATGTTCAGGGAATTGATGTCACTTTCAGTTTTGTTGTACGATTTTTCTGCCCTATAATAGAAGGGCCAATCAAAGCACAAACACATCATAATCAATGTACTAGCTGCTATTCTCATGTAACTAATGGCTATTCTTATCAGTAGTTTCTTTTTCGAGTAAAGATAACTTGTTGCGTATCTCACTCTATATATCGTATGTAAAAATGGTCTGACATATGGTTGGTTGGTTTAACAGGTAATTTAAATACTGTGATGTCAAAAGATGTATTAAAGTATATACTGTGACGAAGCTAAGAGCCAAAGCATTCCGTTGGTGTAATAAATCTTAAAATCGGACTTATAATCACAACAAACTAGCGGTTTTTAAACGGTCAAATATGTATTGTTTTAGCATAGGACTCGAAGATAAGGGAAACAACTCGTATTTTTTTCCGCTCGATATACCTCGGTTATTTACTTAGTTCATATTGAAAGTATGGGTGTATTACAAAGAACGATGTTGATATAATATTTTGATTAAAAGGTGCATCACATTGATTTTAAAGCGCTAAATGTATAACTGATAAGATATTAAAATATTAAAATGATAAACATGCAATAATAGTTTGCTTGTTTACCAAATAAAAGAAATATGATTAGTTTCAAGAAAATAGCATGTATATCGAAAAATTGATAACAGCAATTACAAGAAAAAAACTCAATGTATATTGTTACTTTCATTATGAGCAATAACTTTTTCATTCTCAAGATAAAAATAAATGGAATGAAACAAAGATCATGCATGTTTCATGATTAACTTAATCACAAAATAATCTATAACACGAATTAAGATAAAAGATATTATAATGATTGAAATGTATTCATATTGTTCTTTAATCATATACGAAAAGATCCATGCTAATATGTTTGCATACAAACTATCTTAGAATTATAAGAATAAGCATGTTAGAATATTTCAATGCTAAAGACAAACTAGCAGATAATCCCTTCAATAAATAACTGGCACACATTCAGATGAAAAGGAATTTATGTATTGCTCTAAATGAAAGTTAACTGTTAAACAAATTAAAAAGAAACATAAAAAAAATCTGGAATTTGAAAATATTTTGTTAGTTTCTTTGTCTGCTTTTACGACAAACTGGTCAATTCGTTCACTATACCTGAACCTCAGTGTAGACCAAATGTGATTTCGACAAATCGCTTTAACAAGAATACTTATAATTCTGCCTGCAGTTAAATGTTAATCAAAGCTGATTACTATATTATAGTTCATTCGTCTTACTTAACAAATTAATTTGAATTATTTAAATACGGTTAAATGATGGATAAAAGTGTCAATAAAAGTTGTTTTGTCTTTTCAATGTAATGCTTAACATTATTCAAAGATATTTAACTTTAATTGCTGGCAATTTTGTTTTTATTAAATATTAACCATATTTTACCAACAATCGTGTAATAAAATATGTCTCAATGACAAATGTATTTCAGAAATACACAGACATTTTATGTCAGCAAGAAATATTTTGTTTACAAGTTAGTTATGTAAATTTTTTTTAAATGTTTCTGATTGATACGTTGTCATTTTCGCACCCTTTTAAATTCGTTTGTTTAATGTGGTACTTTTTGTTCCACATTAACCACTTTAAATAACCTATTGTGAGAAATGTATAATTACCCATGTCTTGATTCCCTGCATGCTGTACATAACAACGTGTCATGGTCAGGACAATAGAGAGTACACTGTGTATGTTGATGCTCGGCACAAGACATAGTTCTGATAACCTCAGTAAAGTCTGAAGAAAGAAATAAACGCTTTCATAAATATGTACATGTCTTTGACGTCAGTAAAGTCTGAAGATAGAAATAAACGCTTTCATAAATATGTACATGTCTTTGACGTCAGTAAAGTATGAAGATATAAATAAACGCTTTCATAAATATGTACATGTTTTTGACGTTGGTAAAGTATGAAGATAGAAATAAACGCTTTCATAAATATGTACATGTCTTTGACGTTAGTAAAGTCTGAAGATAGAAATAAACGCTTTCATAAATATGTACATGTCTTTGACGTCAGTAAAGTCTGAAGATAGAAATAAACGCTTTCATAAATATGTACATGTCTTTGACGTTAGTAAAGTCTGAAGATAGAAATAAACGCTTTCATAAATATGTACATGTCTTTGACGTTAGTAAAGTCTGAAGATAGAAATAAACGCTTTCATAAATCCGTACATGTCTTTGAGTTTACAGAATATATATAAATATATATAATATCAACGTATAATGTTCTTTTATATACAGTTTTTTAATAAATCATTAGACATCTTAACGATATTGACCAAAAGGAAATAATCTGAATTGATTTTGCTTTAATCAGGCAATGAGTACAATCAATGTACACAAGCTAATTGTAAATACACCGGTTAGCGTAGAAACCACTATTATTACATATAAAGAATATAATAAAAATTAAACTTACGAAGACGTTGCTTTGCTTTCTCTATGGCATTTGATGAGCAATTAGCTATTATGTCGTGCGATTTAATGCCATATCGCACATATAGCCATCGTCTAATCTTAAACAGTACTTGTTGAAAGTTGTTGCTGTTGATAGCCTTCAGAAAATTTTCCATCGCCTCAGAAGTGAGACATTGGATGTGTATTTCTGTTGATGATTGGCTAGTGGAAGAAATATCAACGATATGGCATTTATTTATGGCCTTGATGTAATTCAGGAGGTGATTGAGTGGTGTATCATTAGACCCATCATCATTTTGGATATAGTCTTTCATTACATCATAAACTCGTTGATTCCCGTCGAGACTTTTTTCACCATTTTCAGCAATAACGCTTATTTGTAGTTCAAACAGAAATTCCTCTGAAAATAAGAAAATTTCACAAGATTACGACTCATGTACGTTTAAACGCGCATTGACGTCTGCGAAAGCAAGAGAGTACATTTAAAGTCTGAGCCCGCAAAAATACAGCAAATTATTATTGGCAAATGATTCAATGAATTAACTCATGGACTGAGTTTTTTGTTATATTTGACTTTTTACTGGAACTTATTTTTCTTTCTTTTTTTGTATAAATATTTATGTCCGAGGGCTCCTGCAAGTGTAAATGCACGAAAAAAAAACAACACATACGCACTATTCTTAAATAAGAGTATACGTCTAATTAGATAAATCCTCACTTACAATTTTTATAGTCATGTCACCGGTTTCGTCCCGTTTTTATGGAAATAGTCGCCATTACATGTACAATACATCATTTACAAGGCGTGCTAAGTCATGCAAATCAAAAACGAGCATACTTTCGTGACTGTTTCTGTTCAAGCACGTTTCCGTCTCCGTTAACGTACATCTTGTGCGCAATTTTTATACAAGAATAACAAGGAAAAGTTAAAAGAACTGTTTTTGACTTTGAAGCATTCATGGAAATAAATCAGATAAAGCTGGTACGACTCTAAATCTGTTGTCATTTATTTAAAAAAAAAACAAGAATATTTATTGATTAGACATCAAATATGATAGGTAAAATACCTTTATGTTGTCCTGCATACCTAAGATTTAGCATAAGTCGGAGCTCGTTTTCTTGATCTGTGAATAAAACACAATTCAAGAAAATACATAAATGGCAATAGATTTATGTAACTAATCTTTAATAATTTCATCTAGTTCAAATAATTCAGCATGCATAAATGAATGGAACGATACAGCTTTGGGCCTATTTCTAATAGAGAGAAATTAAGAATCCCACAGGAACGCACAAAACGACAAAATTGAAAATGTTCCAGGCTCGGTTTGATAGAGCTTTTTCATGGACGGTAATGAAAAAGATAAACCTTCTAACCGACACTCAATTGTTTGTGGTAAAAGCAACATCACTGTAAATGTCTGTAAAACTTTCTAATATTTACCATCGTACTAAATTATCGTTATATTTATTGATCATTCCGTAACCAGCATTACTTAATACAGAAATATAAACGCTTTTTTTCTAAATATAATTAAGCCAATGTATAGTAAAAACTTATTATCTTAGTAAATTCTCATTTTTTCACCCTAATGCATTACCTCCGCGTTGAAGAGTATTCAAATAGGTTAGAATTACTGTTAACTACATTGAAAATGAGGGCCATGGGTTCAATCCCCAGAAGGGTCAACTTTTTTTTCTTTCTTTTTTTTCTTTTAACATTATTTATGTATCTCTCATGTCCCATATGGAACAGAAAAAGTGTTTAATTTTGAATTTTTAATTTATATAGGTATTTATTGGCTAAATTATGCTAAATCTAGTAATAAATATGGTACCTGATATTTTCAAAGTGTAATATAAACAAAACTAGACGGTAAAAGTATTTCATATTTTACAAGATCAACCAATATATTTTTTAAAAAATTTAGGGAAACTTTGAAAACAGGCACTCATTTGGGTAAATTTTAAGATTTTTTTGAATTAGGCTCCCTAAGTAGAAAAATGGTCAGACATGTGGTAAAAATGGGTGGGGTAGGGTAACATTTTTATACAGATTTCATAAATTTTAAGTAGAAACCATAATTTTGCTTATGTGGATTGTTAGCTGAATGGTACTATTTGTTTCTTACCAAAAATTCATGGGAAAACATTTTTCATTAGAATGTTATTGCAGATTATTTAAAGGTTCCTCATTTCTAAAAAAGAGCCCTCATAACATCCTAGCTTGAGTTCAGAAATGTGGCCATAACTTGATTTCCGTACGGTAAACTTTGTTCAAATTTTGCATACAGGCGTACTTTAAGGTATACATCTGACCTATGATGTCATTTCTTTAGTTCCTGATAGTGCCCATTAGGGTCATAATACCTTAAAAAGATCATTTTATTTATAATTATATAAAGTTAACTTATTTTGTAAACATTATATTAATTATGCGTATTGAAAGTTTTATTTCTAATATTTATTTTTATTTTAAAGTGACATTATGTCCATACAAGGGTATATAGTGAGTAAACAGGTAAAAGTCAGAACAAGTTTACATTTTGTTTGAATTCCTTACAATTTTATAATATACTTCGCATGAACGATAAATTACACACGTTGCCCCCTTAAAATATCTGAATATCTACCAAAATTTACCTGAAACAGTCAATTTATAAAAAGAGTGGGCAGTCTTTTTATATTTAAGGCAGGATATATATTCTATTCAAAACGTTTTCCAATATCGAGTGTTGGTCAGTCACCATTATAACAGACAATCTTTCGAAATATGTTGTCAATTTAGTTCAACTTGACGATGAAAATATGAGCATAATGTCACTTTAATATTTTAACATTTAAGCTCTCATTTTTTTCAAATTAAAATACAAAAACAAACCTTTTATCTGTTGCTTTATCAGTTGAAGTTTCAATTCATGCTGAAGAAAGGAAAAAATAAAGTGTTGCATTATGTATGTTATTCGATTCATAAACTAATAATAGTGCATAAACATGGCCAAGAAGGAAACTCATTTTCACTTATATTTAACTTGCAAATTTTATTAATCTATGATCTGTTATTTACGCACGTTACACTTTAAAATATGAAAAATCAACGTCTAAATGCTCAGAGAAGTTTATTTTTTTTAATATAGAAGTCATAAAGTAAGAAAATTTTATGACCAAAAATTTAATAGGCATACTGAAATATTTTGTCACATTTGAACTACTCACGAATGTATTGTTATCCAAAGGTTAACTCATAACCAAATTTTAAACGAGGCTATTTATGCATTTTATTCCCTTTCCGAGTATGCTACTATGTTTTATTGAGACATGTAAAAGTGTACAAACTATGAGTTTATTATCTCATTATCAGTAATGGTACATATAGATTAATACTAGTAGACTAGCTAGTACATTTTGAATCGCTGTATATTTTTCAAACACATTTTGGCTTTATTATCCAGGTTTCAGAGACACTAAATCATTATTGTCTTAAGTACAATAATAGTAATAAAATATTGATATAACAGTACTCAAATACATTATCTATAAATCTTGCCTGTTCTCTTGCTGTTTGGTATTTTTCTTCTAATCTTACCATCCCATGTTCTCTCAGTTGCCCTATCTCATCTTCAAGGTTTATGTCAATCTGATTTTGCTGCAACTGTAGCACATTTACAACAGGACTGCAGTCCGTTAAACATATTTCATGTAGTTTGTCTTTTTGTGTCAATACATTTATTTTTGACTAAATTGTTTTAAAAACAATGGAAGGACCTTAAGTATTTTATTGAAAGCATAGGAAGTATTGGAGTGAAATACTAGTACCTTGATAAACTTAGTATTTAAAAGGTTAAATATGTACAAAAAACTGACGAATGTTTTAACTGTAGTTTTGAGTTTATTTTTACATTTTACATCTTGTATTGATGCTATTTCGATGTTGCTGTTGTATTTTGGTGTAATGCTATCATATTATGTCAATATCATGAAATACTGATGCGCATCTGATGAAACTAAAGGTGGAATTATAATGACAAATATTGCATTTGTGTAAAAAGCCTAGCAGTCACGTGCTCACTTTTTGCTGGCGGATTAACAACGCTTCATTAAAATGTAAGAACGGATAAATAGACTCCCTTGAGTTTTTTTTGCCATGATGGAACAGAAAATATGTGTTTGAGATTAATTTGTTGTGTCATTGAATTTATATCCTAGGCAATAACTTGCGTTTTTAAAAGCATTAACTTTAGTGGAGAAAAATGATCCACAAATAAAAAACGTTTAAAATGTTATAAAACTTAAATTGTTTCCTTAACTGATTTATCTAAAAATAAAAACACAACACTTACTACACATTCAAATTATGATAAAGTTTAAATATATTCACTTACTGAATAAAAGTTTTTAATAAAAATATGTCCCGATTCGGCCACTTCTGTTCTTATATATACTTCATTATTAATTGTTTAAGATAATTACCATATCAAGTAAATATAATGCATTTTCAACGCCTGGCTCCCCTTTTAGAGGTTTATGGCCATTTTCGTCCTTGATTTCTAGTACTTCTTTGAACTCTTTGATAAATATGTTTAGTTGGTTTTCAGATAGTTCATAGTGTGGATTGTGAAGGATATCATTCCGTGATTTTCGTGCCTGTAAAAGTAACACCTAAGTATTTAAAGTCTTATGTTAACTTGTCGCTAAATTATTTCTCATTAATTGGTCGTAAAGCAAATATGTTCAGAATTTGCACAATGAAGGTTAGATATCATATAAATACAATTTTTTCTTATTACTAGCGATTACTTGGAGAAAATATTTACCTTTGTAAAAGCATCATTTTCTCCATTGATTATATCTTTTCCAAGCATATTTTCTATATTAATGTTGTTTATGCACAAACTAAGTAAACCAGAGCAGTCGACGTCTTTAGCTGACTGTTTGCCTTTGTAGCCAGTAGTATTAATGAAGCATGTGGCAACACTCCAAGGATCACTGCTCCATTTCTGAACATCCATGTTCGTGAATAATGGATCTTGAAAGCGATGTTGACTAACTATTTCATCATAAAGGTGGCCACAAAATCGCCCATTTGGACAAATTTGTCTTGATTTGTTGTGATTCTTGGTACATAAGCATTTACGTTTTCCTTTATGTGGGCATTGATTCTTTTCATGTGGGAGAAGACTTTCCACTGTACAAGTGTTGCAGGTGTTTCCAAGTGTTTTCATCAGAGCACTATGCTGTATGTTAACAGCCTTGTCGCAAAAACCCTCTAAACCTATTTTCAAGTATTTAAGCGCAAGAGTTCCTCTCACCCAATTTCTATACAATTCTTGTGTTATCTGTTTTCTGTGAATAAGATCTGTTTCCCCTAAAAATAAGGAACATTGCACAGACGATTTTCTATTATTTGACAATTCGTTATGAAATGAATGGCATTTTTTTAAAATCCCATACCAAATAAATAATATTTACGTCTTACATCAACAAGGCCTGTTCAAGATCAAAACCAACAAATTATAATAAAAAGTGTCAGTATTACCAAAACAAAGATAACTTCAAATATATTTACCCTGTATCTGAACTGTAGTTTTAGATGAGACATTCTCAAAGTCAACTGTATATTCCCCCTCGTCCTGTAATGTTACATTTGTGATCATCAATTCGTGTTTAGTACCCTTGGCTAGTATAACCTTTCTACCAGATGATTGTAGAACTTTCCCTTTGTGTCGCCAATCTGGTTTTCTCGTTAGCCGGTTCACTTTACACTTGATATTAATGGTTTCATTCTCAATCACATCAATCTTGTTAGGCGAATCAACGCTTAATTCTAATTCTTCATCTGTTACAAATTAATAGGAGTATGAAACTTGAACGAATACTTAATACTTAATTTATCATTGCTTTGATCATTTTATATAAAATCTTATGCCAAACATTTATAAAAAATACACGTGTATTGTATTGCATGAAGCAAACGTTTTTCCTGTCGCAATGATTTACTCTTAGAAACCCAAAACAAGTGTTAAAATAACAAAACTTAACTAGCACAATCGTTATTTTTATTACGCAAATATCTAGGATTCCTAGTCTTTGTTACCAAAGTAACAACTACTATTTGATTATGGCTTAGACTGTTTCAAATAATCGCCCCTGTTAGTTATCATTCATTTACATGTCGCTTAATCAATTATCATTTTGATTATATCAGTTCCTAATGTAACTGTCTGATAACAGACTATTAAATTGTTACATTGTCAACGAAACTCAAGTTAAAGCCTTATCCAAAACCTTCGTGTTATGATTAGAATTTCCATATACTAGTTCTATAGAAAATTTTCATATTCATATAAATGTATTATAAATGCCATTATAAGGTATGATTGTATCTTTTTATGTTTCTTAACATTGGACAATAACTCAAGTATTGTTGTTATAATTGGATTAAAGCATACCTATAACAGTAAGATCAGCTGATGTTGAAATATTTCCGCATACACACGTATATTGACCCGTATCTTCCAATGATGCACGGGAAATCGCTAACCAGTGATTTTCCTTGTTGCTCATGACCATTAGATTGTTTGAAATTGTCACCGGCTTGTTATCTTTCCTCCACTCAACATTTTCATCTGTTGGAATATTGAGTTTACATGCCAAAATAGCTGAATCATTAATGAAGACAGTCTTATTCTGAAGTGCCTCAGTGAACATTTTACCTGAAGTAAATTGTATTTGGTTAAAAGATTACATTCAACTATATTAAGTTATTATATAATATATCTACATCAAGTTATTATTTACTGCTCTAGTATAATCAAATTAATTACTATCTATCTGTCTGTCTGTCTGTCTGTCTGTCTGTCTGTCTGTCTGTCTGTCTGTCTGTCTGTCTTTCGATCCATCCGTCCATCCATCCGTCTATATGTCTAACTGTCTGTCTATCTGTCTGTCTCTCTATATCTGTATGTATGTATGTATGATTGTCCGTCCGTGCGTCCGTCCCTTCATCCATCCATCTGTACATCAATTCATACATCCATCCATAAATCCACCCGTCCGTCCGTCGGCACGTCCGTCCGTCCGTCCATACATCCATCCAGCCAGCCAGCCAGCCAGCCATACTTACCATTCGTGTGGAGCTTTAAATATTTCTCTTCGCCAGTAATATCAGTCTCTGTTACTAAATCAATTGCAATTTCAAGATGACTTTTGAAATCGTTCGTCCATGTTATTTTGTTTATCTGTCGTTTGCTTAATTTCATTGACTTTAGTTTAATTGAAATCACCATACGTTTACAATCATGATTAGCTCGGTCGTCTATGAGTGTTATCAACTCGAGTAATTGTTCATGCAATAAATTTTGTTTCTCCTCGTAGGAATTGTATGTTAGGGAGGTACTTTCTCCGTTATGTTCAATATCTTTCCTCTGATCATATATACATTGAATAGCTTTAACTTCTGCATTAGTTAGACCTGATTTAAACAAAGCTAATGTTACAGCACATAATTGAAGCGTGTCCCACTTATCAGTGTCGGCATTGACATCATCTTCTTGAAATAATTGAAAAAACTCTGTTTCGTAATGTGTTTTAATTGTATGTCTATTTTCATTTAGCAAACTACCAATATCCTTCCCATATTTTTTCTCTTCTCTTTCAATGATGGCCTTCAATGCGATGGGCGAAGCTTGTTCCAATAACAATATATGTCTGAGGTAGTGTTCAAGGTAGTGTGGCTCATCACAGCTCTTCTGTAACATTAATAAGAATAGTGTTGCAGGTTTCTGTTCCTATGAATAAATTTCAGAATTCTGTTTGATATTTCATTTGATACTACTTTGTCTGCTTTATGACTTAAAAATGCCAAGACAATTTTGAATCAGCAATAAGGTATAAATACGTAAGTAATAACAATTATCTTTGTAGCAATTATAACATGTAATCTAAAAAGGCATGTGATAAATATCATATATGAAAACGATAAATATTACCGATGTGTTTATCTCATTTGTTTGAATTTCCATTTTTCTAATCAGGATGATATGCGATTGTCAAATATAGAGCTACGCTCTGAAAATAGAAACGATCATTTATATTTTTAAGATAACAGTAAAAACAACAAAAATAACATTTAAATGCATGTGCATACTTTTTACATGTTATACATGTATTAAATGCAACAAGGCTACTCAACAAATATTGACAACATCTTAGATTTTTTGCGAAATGACGTTCCTGGTATTATACCAGGTACGTAATAAGTGAATATTTAGCAAAATTTTGCAAGCTTTATAATAAATGGGAAAAGGATTTTAGCACATTTCGAAGATTGACAAAGTTACACCGTTTATTGAAACAGTAGATTTTACACATTTACTTTATCTTATAAAAATTCTCTTTGAAACCGAGTATGGAATTTTTAAGTAATTCTGGTGTTTGCATTGCTTTAGGAGATCTCTTCCCTCGACTTTTACCCGTCACAAAGAAGACGTTCTTGACATCAAGTACCTTGAAAGGTTTGTTCTCTTACTCTCCACTTTTACCCGTCACAAAGAAGGCGTTCTTCACATCAAGTACCTTGAAAAGGTTGTTCTTTTACTCTCCACTTTTACCCGTCACAAAGAAGGCGTTCTTCACATCAAGTACCTTGAAAGGGTTGTTCTTTTACTCTCCACTTTTACCCGTCACAAAGAAGGCGTTCTTCACATCAAGTACCTTGAAAGGGTTGTTCTTTTACTCTCCACTTTTACCCGTCACAAAGAAGGCGTTCTTCACATCAAGTACCATGAAAGGGTTGTTCTTTTACTCTCCACTTTTACCCGTCACAAAGAAGGCGTTCTTCACATCAAGTACCTTGAAAGGGTTGTTCTTTTACTCTCCACTTTTACCCGTCACAAAGAAGGCGTTCTTCACATCAAGTACCTTGAAAGGGTTGTTCTTTTACTCTCCACTTTTACCCGTCACAAAGAAGGCGTTCTTCACATCAAGTACCATGAAAGGGTTGTTCTTTTACTCTCCACTTTTACCCGTCACAAAGAAGGCGTTCTTCACATCAAGTACCATGAAAGGGTTGTTCTTTTACTCTCCACTTTTACCCGTCACAAAGAAGGCGTTCTTCACATCAAGTACCTTGAAAGGGTTGTTCTTTTACTCTCCACTTTTACCCGTCACAAAGAAGGCGTTCTTCACATCAAGTACCTTGAAAGGGTTGTTCTTTTACTCTCCACTTTTACCCGTCACAAAGAAGGCGCTATTCACATCAAGTACCTTGAAAGGGTTGTTCTTTTACTCTCCACTTTTACCCGTCACAAAGAAGGCGTTCTTCACATCAAGTACCATGAAAGGGTTGTTCTTTTACTCTCCACTTTTACCCGTCACAAAGAAGGCGTTCTTCACATCAAGTACCTTGAAAGGGTTGTTCTTTTACTCTCCACTTTTACCCGTCACAAAGAAGGCGTTCTTCACATCAAGTACCATGAAAGGGTTGTTCTTTTACTCTCCACTTTTACCCGTCACAAAGAAGGCATTCTTCACATCAAGTACCTTGAAAGGGTTGTTCTTTTACTCTCCACTTTTACCCGTCACAAAGAAGGCGTTCTTGACATCAAGTACCTTGAAAGGGTTGTTCTTTTACTTTCCACTTTTACCCGTCACAAAGAAGGCGTTCTTGACATCAAGTACCTTGAAAGGGTTGTTCTCTTACTCTCCACTTTTACCCGTCACAAAGAAGGCGTTCTTGACATCAAGTACCTTGAAAGGTTTGTTCTCTTACTCTCTACTTTTATCCGTCACAAAGAAGGCGTTCTTGACATCAAGTACCTTGAAAGGGTTGTTCTCTTACTCCCCACTATAACCCGTCACAAAGAAGGCGTTCTTGACATCAAGTACCTTGAAAGGTTTGTTCTCTTACTCCTCTCCACTTTTACCCGTCACAAAGAAGGCGTTCTTCACATCAAGTACCATGAAAGGGTTGTTCTTTTACTCTCCACTTTTACCCGTCACAAAGAAGGCATTCTTCACATCAAGTACCTTGAAAGGGTTGTTCTTTTACTCTCCACTTTTACCCGTCACAAAGAAGGCGTTCTTGACATCAAGTACCTTGAAAGGGTTTCTCTTACTTTCCACTTTTTCCCGTCACAAAGAAGGCGTTCTTGACATCAAGTACCTTGAAAGGGTTGTTCTCTTACTTTCCAATTTTACCCGTCACAAAGAAGGCGTTCTTGACATCAAGTACCTTGAAAGGGTTGTTCTTTTACTCTCCACTTTTACCCGTCACAAAGAAGGCGTTCTTCACATCAAGTACCTTGAAAGGGTTGTTGTTCTTTTACTTTCCACTTTTACCCGTCACAAAGAAGGCGTTCTTCACATCAAGTACCTTGAAAGGGTTGTTCTTTTACTCTCCACTTTTACCCGTCACAAAGAAGGCGTTCTTCACATCAAGTACCTTGAAAGGGTTGTTCTTTTACTCTCCACTTTTACCCGTCACAAAGAAGGCGTTCATGACATCAAGTACCTTGAAAGGGTTGTTCTTTTACTCTCCACTTTTACCCGTCACAAAGAAGGCGTTCTTCACATCAAGTACCTTGAAAGGTTTGTTCTCTTACTCTCCACTTTTACCCGTCACAAAGAAGGCGTTCTTCACATCAAGTACCTTGAAAAGGTTGTTCTCTTACCCGTCACAAAGAAGGCGAATATCATGAATATTTGTTATTTTATGAATTTTATCAAAATATCAAATGTGTGTCTTTTTCACATCATCTAACATACATGTCGACAAAAATAAAACATGAAATATCATCAGAAATGTTTGTGTTGTCAAATTGGAGTAGTGAGTTAATAGATTGAAAGATTATTAAATATGTGTTAAAAACCAATGTTGCAATTTCTGAGAAGGTACCCTACACAATAAAGATTCTAGATGTATGAACATGGTATTATATATTATTTTATTTTATTATATACTTATAAATGAAATATTGAGAAATATAGATGAAATAAAATGCGTATTTTCATTTTCCGTAATTTCACTGTAAAAATTTATTTTACTTGTGGCTACCGCCACTCATGAAATATTTATTATCATACCACTCGGTGAAAATAAATAATGTATTTATAGAAAAAACTTGAATATATTTCAGCGATGACAATTAGAACCGCAAATAACACAGAAAATAAGATGAAATATTTTCTAAACACATTTCATGCTCAAAGTGGTTATCATTTCTAAATGAAGGTGAATTTGAATTACTAGCCCAAGGACAATCACATTACTTTAAAATCCTTTATAAAAGCTAACAATTTAAAAAATATTGTACGTACGAAAATATTTCACTTTACTATAACATTGTAATGTGAAATTCATCTTTCAAATAAAACCTTTCCAGTGGATGTTGTTAAATCTTTTAATACAACCTGGCTCTCTTGACACATAATCTAAATTGATAAATAACATTATGATTGGCTATAAGCATGTTATAAATATAGATATTGTATTCATGCTAGGAAACATCAACCCTTTTTAACAATCCCTTTCAGTAGGTCAAGCTAAAGTTTACCTTTACCTTACAGATCAAACAAGTAAAATGGTTTCCTGCGTTAAACATTTTTATGATACAAAGATATTTCATTTAACTATTTTCAACATTATTTTATTTATTTATTTTTTTTTTTTTGGTGGGGGGGGGGGGGGAAATCAACGTTTGTGTTGACAATTGAATAAACGATCAATATAGAAGAAGGTCTTTGGAAACTGGTGACCATTGAAGATCGGAGAAGGTCGAACATAAAACAATTATTTCTTTTTAAGAAAATGATTAAATAGGACTACCATGATATGACTAATTCCGAGCAAAAAATAAATAAAGTAAACAAACAAGTTTACGCACAAAATATCTCTATTTAGTATGGCAGATGCCACTACGAATATTTTAATTTTGTAGATTTTCAGTATAAACAATTTATTGTTAAAATTTGAGATAGATATCAAAGATAATTTTCAAACATTTCATTCAAGTTTTTTCACCTGAAACGGTAAAATAATTATAGAAAATTAGAAATATCACGTAATAGTTTTTTGTTCTTAATTAGGAGTAATTCGGACTAATTCCCTACAGGTAACTCCGTAACCGGCAAACGGTATTTAGCTAGGTTTTCGAAAAGGTCAATTAACCAATCGTGCACGGTTTACAGATCACATGCTCCTCCATGTACCGAAAACAGGTCACGTGCTCCTCCATGCCTCAAAAGTTAAACGCGTGCCAATAACCTGCGGTCTCCAGACCGCAGGGAATAATACAATTTTGCCAAAATATTTAGCATAGTATTACGGTAGTTCTTCATCGATTATTTAATTCACCCTTAAAGTTACATTAAATAAATATGTAAAAATATTTTGTTGTCGGCTTAAAAATCAAACATTCTACAGTTTCATTTACCTGTTTAAAAGTTTTGTTGTAAATCTCATTAAATAGTGTTCATAAATTAAGATTTTAAACGGGATACCCCACGGTAACACTAAAGTTCGTATACGAATTTTAACATGCAAATGAAGACTATAATGAGCTCGTGTATGCGCTTCGTCACAGTTTTAAAGTTGCTATCCGGAACACAGCAAATGTGATATTTTCTTGTGCAAACACACTTTAACCGTATAAGCTTCACGGTGCACTACACCTGGGGTCCAGTAAAAGTAATCATCTCGTAAAAAGATTAAATTTGTATGAAAACATCCGTTACAATGCGGAAATATACCGTTAAATTAGGACTGCCACTTATAGTTATGTTTGTTGATTTAATATTGATATACGGATGATCCGAAGGCGGAGTTTCTCATGCAATCAGAAATTGTACTTCCCATTTCGCCACAATGAGTGCAAATAAAACTCATTTTGGTTGTCTGGACACCAAAATGAGACCTGGAGTCGATATAAAACCCAATTTGTTAATGAAATGTCGCTATTTAGTTTTTATGAAATTTATTAAATGTAACTTTAAACAAATCAACACTATGTATAAAATAGTCATATTGTGCAACAAAGTTTAACATTGACCTTTTAATGACCTCGACATTTAAGGTCGAATTGTTATTTTTTTTTACAGTAAGCCATACTTTTTGAATTAATGGAAGGATTTGATTAATACGTTAACAGAACAACCCTCATGTTGAGCAACTCAAGTTTGATTATGACCTTTAAATGATCTTGACAAGTAATGTCAACTTTTTGTATATTTCAAAGATGGCTGTAAGTTTGTTATATAACTTGATGTTCTGAATACATTTATGTGCAAACCTACATTTTGGAGAGTACGTTTTAGTAGGCAAAACTAAACTTAACATTGACCTTAACATGATTTTGACCTTATATGTATATTATTTTGCTATAAATTAGCCATACTTTTTTAATTTTCGGAATTAATTGATTGATGCTTGATCCCATAAAAACACACACTAATCATGTTGAGCAATTCAGTTACTCCATTACTTTAAATTGACCTTAAAGGTATAGAACAAATAATTGAATCTTGCTTTGTGTTGATAATAGACTGATTTTATTCAAATTTAGACTAACTATTTCCATCAAGTGGACTCAAAAATTATCTCGACATATTATATTGACCTTGACATTTGAAGTCAATGCAAGTTATTGAATTTTCATATATCAATTAGCCAAAATACTGAAGTATTACTGAAGTATTACTTTGCCCTATAATTGTTGTTGGTCCTCAAGGAAAATTATGAAATTTTATTTGAATTCTCTAAGACTTAACTAAACTAAAGAACGTAAGACATGATCATCATTCTACCTAATAAACTTAAATGAGCTTCATGCAATCTTTTACTTTAAAATGTCTACAACTTTATCATTTAATGGACAAGACCAAAATATTACATTTGGTTATTCATAAAATAAACTTGACCGTTGACTGCCCTTCATTAATAAATGCCACTATGACCGTCTTTATATTTTGGTAGTAATACAAAAAAGACTTTTGCCTTTTTTTGCAGTTGTCATTGATTTTAGATAAATGATGTTCTGTTTGCCGGTAGAAAATTTATCACATTCAGTGATTGCTCTTGTTCTTCTGTTTAATGCAAGTGAAACACGTTACTAAAATCCTCTACTGTTACTTAGGCAATAGTTCTTTAAATTTGTACAAAACTGGTCACATGCTATTGATGCATGATGTTATTGATCATTTAGAAGTAGTAAGCCGCACAGTGTTTGATGTTTATAAAGTTTATTTTTCTTTTCTCTTCTTTTGCATATTCACAAATACAGGTGTTCATTTAATATATACAGGAAACAAACATGAAAATTCTGGAAACAAAGTGACAGACTAACAACTTATTCAACAAAACATTTTGTTGAGTGTCATTTGTAAGAATTACAGATGTCTAAGTGGGTGGGGTAAAACATTTCAAATATTTTAATAAGCTGTAACTCATTGATTTTGTGCAGTTTACTTTTAAAAGATACTAATAATTAAATGATTAACAATATTTTTTGTGAACAATGTATCCACGATTTTGCAAGTGAAAGAAAAATGTACTCTATTAAAATGTTTTCTTTTCTTTTTTGTTTTTGATGATGATTTATCTGCATGTTCATGCACAATGAAGACACGATTGAAATAAAAGTGAATGACGACAATTTATTATGGAAAACAAAGTAGAGATATGCAAAATTAAGAACATACTCAATCAAAACGAGAAAAAGCGAGACAGGATCAGTTAAGAACGCCCTAAACGACAAAATTTAAAATGTTGCAGGCTCACGTTCGTTAGGCTTTCCATTTACAGCACCACCTTTCGAAAAAAAAAGTGAATCAATTGTCATGACCTTCTTAGCAGCGTTGGTTAACCATTTTGTAAAGGGCCATTTCCGAAAGCCAGATAGTCTTGCAAAAGTACTTTTAAATTAGATTTCTTTTCGCTAATGTCAATTTTACGAAGACCGTCAAACTAAATAAATTTAGACTTAGACATACTTGTTAATAAGTGGCACGCAATTCTTAAGGACATGTAAGCTCTTGGTATTTTTTTCCGTTATTTCCTTTCTTACATTTTGTTTCTTAGTTCGCAAAAAAAAAATCGCAAAAAAGGAAAAGAAATCACACATTTCCAATTTAAAGCGGTCTTCAGATTCTATTTTCTGTTGGCAAAACAATGCTGTGCTGTTTCAAACTAAGTATTTCAGTAACTCAATCTTTGAGGCCAAGTGTTTGGACACCAGATGTTGATGGCCCTCGTTTGAAATTCAAGGTCCATTAGGTCTAAATCAAAGAGTATTTCTAACTAAACGATCTTTAAAAAGTTGTTACTGTCCAAATCCGATCATGAACACATAAAGACAACCCACAATTTAAGATATAGAAAAAAGCTTTCTTGCTTAAAAAAATACATTATTCGATTTGGAAAACTCTCTTTACACTAAATTTAACATGTAAATCAATGTTGGTCCAGATATTTGTCTACAGAATATTCTACACAAGAAATTTAAGACGTATACTTTTTCTTTCTTTTTTGTAAATTATGAACTTTGAAAATATTGTTTAGTTTAAAACTATAATGAAAAATGTTCTTTTACAGTCTCGAATGAAAATTTTTTTTGAAATAAAATAAAACAAAAGGCTGTGAAAGATAAATATCCTTGAAACAACTCATGCCCTCTACTTTGGTTTCAATAAGAAGGTCAAGTCTTTCGTTATTGTTAATTCAACTTAACTATGATAAAGGACATGTAGAACGAAATGACTCTCAAGTATAATCTTCCGTCTTTTGAATACGAAGTATAGGTTTATTAGCACGTATCTACAGGTTAAATTGCTCAGGCGCGGCGCAGCAGTGCGTAATATTAAATCTCAACCGGCTAAGTGTTTTTTTTTTGTGTTTTTTTTTTTCATTATTATTTTTATAAACAGTCGATTTACTAGACTGATTAACAGTTTGCCTATTATAAATGTGTTACGATTCATTTAAAAAAAACTGCAATCCTATTGGACAAAAATAATTTCAAACACTAAGGAAATTTAAAAATTTACTAAATATTCGCTTGTAAGTTTTAAAAATTTATTGACCTATACTTTCCTAAAATTGAATAAGCGTTTTATGAATTTGGATTTCCGTATGAGACATTAAATATAAAACAAGATTTTATGTTTAATTACGACATTATACGTTAAACTGCATAATTTTATTTGAAATACAGTAATAAAATGTTGTTTTTATTTTTTGTTGGTATTGTGTGTTTGTTTTCCATGTTAATAATATATAGTAAAAAGTATAAAGCAATTCAATTTTTTGTTTGTATTTATAATCGAAAACTCTTTAATTTCGAGAAAAAGATATACATCCTGTGATTAAAGCAGCGTGCCTTCAGATACATAGCAATTTTCTTGAATACTTTTAAAATGTATCGAAAAGTAAAATTTTGTAAAATGAAGAAAGGAATTTACACATTGCAAACGGCTCTTACAATCCATGTAAAAGAAGGTCAAAATATACAAAAATATCCCTCACTGCGTGAGTAACGCATTAGAAATAAGGTGTTTCAGACTGCAAAATCAATCATTAATCGCACATAACATTTAAATTATTACTTGAATATTTTAACTTATCTTATAGTCTTAATATTTTTGCCATTGTTTCATTTTCATTAAATAGTGTGGTCATAGGTGTAGCTATATGAAAAAATCTCACAAACGGAGAAAATGATAAAAATCATATTGTTCTTATAAATGTAATTTAATTTACTGAATTTTTTTTATATAAATAATAAAAGCTTAAGGTTAAATATAAGGAACAAACTTTTAAGTTTGGCATATAAATGGTAACAGCCTTTTTGGAAGAAATCATTTTCGGAAGAAAAGAATGAAGCACTCTAATACTTACAGATATGACAAAAATTATTTACCTGATACATCATGTCAGTTATATTTTCTTGTAGAGTAGTCCTATCTTATCTGTAAATGCCCTGGAATGAAATAGAAATTTGTTTCACTATTTGCTTGTCAAACACAAGAAAATTAGTACATGAATTGCGTTTTGAAGTTATGACAAGATATGATAATTTTCCATATACTCTAGCTATTGTTTGGAAGGAAATTATTACAGAGTACAAAACTGTTTAAGATATTCATTTATACGTACTTATATAACGAAGAGTTAACCAATATATGTATAAGTGAATATAATTGGAAAAAATAGTTGATATTAATTTCCTGAACAATATGATAAATTCATTATGAATCAGCATCACTAAATTTCCGCCATACTTGAGTAAAGTTTATCAAAATAGTTCAAGGTTGCCGTGTCAATTACCATTTAAGGAGAATTTTAAGCTGATAAATCTAATTTCATCTATTCAAACGACACTTGACATATATAATATTGTGCTTGAAACAGAAAACACTTTCAGAGCTTACTTACTTAAACCAATAAAGCAATAATCACAATTATTCTTCGGTTGTTATTTTACTTCCAGTGTCAAGATGTTTTTCAAGTATTTCTCTCTAACAATAGTAACATGTCGCGGTTGATTTAAATAAAATGGAATGAACACTTAATTTGATGTCAATAGAATAAGGAAGATATCACATCATGTGGATACCAGTATTTAATATAACAAACACTCAAAATAAAATACTTTGTTAAAAATCAATTGTTCTGTGTCGTAGATGTGTGTGCACGCGCGTGCGTGCGTGCATGCGTGCTCGTGTGTGCGTGTTTTGTTGTTGTTGTTGTTGTTGAATCGCCTGTCTAAAATAAAGTGGTCCATTCAAGCATTCATGGAATCTTTACTAACAGGTATAGGTCATGGTTAAACTGATATCATTAAAGGAGCATGAAAGAATACTTTCAATTAATACTGATCTGAGAGAATGGGTGTTTTTGTATTTCTATTTGGGAGTGTAATATCGTGGAGCTAAATTGTTTATATATCTGTGGTATATACATTATAGAGAAATATTTCTGCATTTTATATTTATACCTTTCTTGTTGAAAGTAACGCAAATTCGGGTTGATTTTTTTATTTGAAATAATGCTAGGGTCCATTTCTTATCATCCGTAAGCCTACGGATCCGTACAAAATAAGATACGAGTTTGTACAGTAATTATCCATCTATTTTTGTCGCTTACAACGTTGAAGAAAAATCAAAATGAAAGCAAATTCGAACATTTTTTTTGTCATATGTTTTTGTTTCTTGCAATTTATTGGCATCTGTTTTTGTGATGTAGAGCAGCTTGAGTCAACAGAGTTTAACAGTTTTGTTACATCGAATGCCCTTGTCCTGGTTTTATTTAGTAAGAATTTGCATGCAAATTTTGACACGTTGCCTTTATTCACCACTGTTCACTAATCAGTTACTAATTAGTTACGTTGAATGGATTTAAGGCCATTTTTGCTCCAAACCATAGGTGTTCGGCGGCGGGCAGCACGAAATACCCAAATATTGCCCAAATATTGCCTAAATATACCAAAATATTGCCAAATTATACTAAAAATAAATGTTTTATACAAAAAAATATACAATATACACTTTCACTAAGATATAATCAAACATACCCAAATATACATTTTCCTATCATTGTGTTTTGAACCAAAATACTGTATATGTACTCCATTAAAGCTATTATTTTTTTAAATAACACGGACACTTGTATATGATACGAAATTTCAACAAAATGTTAGTTAAGACAACAAATACCATATACATATCTTGATTTAAAATTGCAAGCACATTAATAAAGAACCTATATAGTAGATAAGCAAATGTCACAACTTTATTTCCTTACAACATCTTCCCAGCAAACAAAAGACGTTGTACCAACGTTGTACTGACGTTAGACCCTGACGTTGGGTAAACGTTGGCAGAAGGTTGGATTTGAAAGTTTTTTAGACGTCAGAATCTGACGTCTGTACAACGTCATAAAATGACCCTTATCCAACCATAATCCAACCTTTTCTGACCATTGTCTGACCATAATCCAACCTTTTCTGACCATTATCTGACCATAATACAACCTTTTCTGACCATTATCTGACCATAATCCAACCTTAACTGACTATGATTTAACCTCATTTTAAACTTTTTGGAATATGATTTTTTTTTCAGTTTAAGCTCATTAGTAGGGTAAACAAATAAGCATTCTTATAATTTTAACAATTTATTTTAAATACGAATCTCGTGTACAAAACAATAAATGTGGTACTTTAACAAATGTAACATTAACATAATGTATTTTGAAACTATTAAACTTGACGGTATGTACGTAAATAACGCTTCATGTATTAAATGATTATGTTTTAGATATACAAAATTCTTCATAAACATTAACACTGACATTATTTATGGTTAACATTCATGCATGTTTTTCTTATATCACCAAGGCTTATTTCCGACTGAACTGATCACCCTGAGGTTGGGATTTTCCAATCATCTATCAAACTCACTGATTGTATATTTTTTCTTTGTACTTTTTATCTGAATGTTAAATGGAACAATATTGTGAATATCTTGATGTTACTACAAATAGCAATGTTCATATATCTTAATTAGCATTCTTCTTTCGTCCACCTACACTATGGCGATCTGGGTTTAAGCATATCATAATTTTAACCTTTACCGTCTCCAACCTGAGATATCATCATTCACACTATCTGAAATTTAAAAAGAAATCAAATAATCACTTACAATTGCAAGAAATAAATCACTTTAACGTATTACAATTAAATGAAATTCTGACAAAACTCTCCATCTACTTTAACAAAATTGGCTTATTTTTATTTACTTTAGTTTAAACCATGTAGTTTCATGTACCTATATATCCATTGATTTTAATAAAAATGGCTTCGTTATCAATGTAATATTTTGAAATATACCTGTCACAAAATCTTGTATGTTTTTCTTAATAATTTCATCTTCCTCCTCTGAACTTTTTGACAGTTGTTGAATTATCATAATTTTCACAATCTCTGATATTCACGGAAAGACAAAGCAATATTATGATTATCAAAGCATGTTTACAAAAACAACCTGATAAAACGTTCAATTAATTATTTTCATTAAGTATGGCCTGAAAATTAAGTCAAAAATTACGATTTTTGCCTGCGCAAAATTTAATATGAAAATGATATTTTTTATATTTACAAATGTTTTATTATTTATACAAATGCTACAACATCAAAGAAATTCACATGTTACTGTCATTTTTATAGATATAATCTCTGCCCAGCATGATCCGATCTGCTAAGAGTATAAAGGACAGACTGGCTGAGGGTACAAACGTTTTATGATATGAGCATATAACTTATTTCACTATATTTGATAAGCAGGCTAATTAACAAACTATTATTTTTATTGATTTATAACCTTGATAATGTGTTTACTGACTGATAATATGTTGTCTGATTACATTAATGAAAAGATAAGTAGTCGAAAACAATGTGGTTTCAGATATATCTTACCAAAGTTCTATCATTTACAAATTTACATGTATCAAATGCAATGAATCATTATCATAATATAAGAAACACGTGGTATGCTCATGGGTAAAATACTTCAATTTAACAACCTGTAGTTAAACAACTACACATACATCAAAATCAAACTGTGCTTGAGACCCTACAGTTTATTTTTTTTATCTTATACATGTGTACATGACTTGCCCCTCATATAAGCGAAATTCATGTTGATAAGAAATAAGAGGAAATTTTATATAATAGAGTCTTAAATTAACGTACTGCATTTAACCTTTTATTTATTTCAATTGCTAGTATATTTCATATCATTGATTATGCAAAAAATAATTTGGCAATGGCGATATAGTGTGGGAAAATGATCTGATAATACAAATTGTTCTAAAGCAAATAATAAAGTGCTCTAACGAGGAAACGAAAATATTTATCTCGCGAAATCATGTGACATTAAGTTTTACCAGTCAAACTTTACAATGATCAATTAACCGTCGAATCCATGCAAACATGTGATAAATAAACATTAAAAACAATAAATAACGTTTGCCTACCTTTTTCTGTTTGTTTGGAATATACAACTTTGTCTGTCAACCCGTCGTTTTTTTCCGCCGAAACAATTGAATTTCAAATCCGATAAGACTCTAATTCGAATTTACTAGATTATTTACCACTATAAAATGAGTCCCACAAAATGATTACAACTTCATTGTTAATTATTTAAACACTTCTTTTATTTGACTTATTCGAGGAGATAAGTTATTACTAAAAAGAAAATAGAGCAAATATATATTATACTGATCTGCGGCTATCCGTTTACCGAGCGCCACCTATCGAATATCGTACGGTAGCCACCCACGTGACACTGTTGTTGTTTCGATTAGGCAAATACATTTATAATTTTCCCTTTCTAAAGAAACTTAAAATTCTCAATGTTTATGCTTATATTTATATATATTGGTTATATAAATTAAAGTTACCAATTGTCAGATTACCGACCAATGTCCGACGTCGAGTCAACGTCAAAATGAAACGTTTATTAGACGTCGGGGTTTCAACGTTGGTTTGACGTTGTGTGAAGGTCGCCGACGTCGCAACCAATTTTCAACGTTGATCCAACGTTGTGTCAACGTCGGGTATTTGCTGGGTTAACTGCCCATTTCAACGGAATGAATAAAAGTTATAGCAGGCTAAGTCATATTAGTTTATAAATACTTATTTATTTCTCATTATAATCTATATTTTATACAAACAAAAATAACATTGCTATATTTGTGTATTTTGTGCCGCCTTTGATTCGTCACTTCCCCCGGGTAGTCTCAATATTTCAACTGCAAGACTGACCGATTTTATAATCTGATTTTTCATAGATGTCTGTCTTTGAGAAGGGCGAACATTGTCTATTTAATATAAGCCTAAAAGCGCACAATTTGTTGGGCTATAGATACCCCTGGGCACCCTTCTCACCCTCTCTACCCAACAGGCACACCAACGTTGAAACAACGTTGAATTATGGTCAGATTTCAACGTTGAAATAACTTTGGATTTATATTCGGATTTGAAAGTTTAAACAACTTTGAAATTTCAACGTTGATACAACGTTGCAGCTTCAATGTCATTTCAACATTGAAAACCCACCATACTTTAATTTTAAGATATAAAGCAGAGTAACAGAGTTTAAAAAAATAAAAAGAAGACAATATTAAATACTTCAGATATTTTATTTCAAAAATACAGTTCAAGCGCAGCTTAAATTTAAACGATTTAAGAAGTCATTTTAGTTCAACAATTAAGCTACAATCTGTTCTTCTAGATCTTTCTTTAATGTTTCATGATGGTGTTTGAATACTTCTTTGGCTGTCTCTTACTGTTTCTGCAAATAATATGAAATTAGGCAAAGCCTATGAACGGGGAAGTCGTTAGAAAATCCTTTCATTCTTTCCGTTTTAAAGGTGTCATTCGATATTACATACACCGCTTCAGTTTTCACTCGGAACACTCGACGATTATTAATAATCCGAAAAGTTGAGATTTGTTTTGTTATCGGAATACAGTAGATTTTCATATATGTATATTATATATATATATATTATATATTTTCATGTATGTCTATTATCATTGACATACATTGTAAATGGCGGCGCCCGACTAGAACTGACACTGAAAATTTTATTGATAGGTATAGAATTCTATATAATTTTGAAATGTTATTTATTTGATTTTCTTTTAAATATTCACGTGTAGTCTATTGCCGGGCAAGCCTGGAAGCCCAGACCCGCTTTTCTGCAAATATAAATTAAGAAGTTAGTAGTTAAAAGTGACTGTCACTCTAAATTTATGTATATAATTAATCAACCTAGTTATTTATTTTTATCTTTAAATGCTTATCTCTAACATTTGCATAATAAAACAGCATAGAAAATGAGATATAACTGAAGTTTCATATTGACAGAAAATTGTGTACATAAAACAACAAAATATTTAAAAAAAAAAAGAAGCTATTTAAAAGTCTCACCTATGATTGGTAAGCAAAACTGCTCCCCATCAGTTACTTGCAGCATTTTTCCAATAAATATTATAGGCTCTAGCTAAGACCATTTTATGCAGCATCCAGTAGTTGAAATATTTATACTTTGTAAATAAATACATATATATTAAATTTAAGAATTTTTAGCTCACCTGTCACAAAGGGTGAGCTTTTGTGATCGCTTTTCGTCCTGCGTCCGTCTGTCTGTCGTCCGTCCGGCGTCCGTAAACTTTTACTTTAAATGACATCTCCTCATAAACCGCTGAGCCAATTTCATCCAAACTTCACAGGAATGTTCCTTTGGTGGTCACCTTTAAAAATTGTTCAAAGAATTTAATTCCATGCATAAGTCTGGTTGCCATGGCAACCGATAGAAAAAACTTAAAATATCTTCTTTTAAAAAACCCAAAGAGTTAGAGCTTAGATATTTGGCATGAAACATCTTCTAGTGAGTGTCTATCAAGTTTGTTCAAATAAAAGCCCTGGGGTCAAAATTGGCCCCGCCCCAAGGGTCATTGTTTTTCCCTAAATGCATATAGCAAAAAACTTAAAAAATCTTCTTTTAAAGAATCCAAAGAGCTAGAGCTAAGATATTTAGCATGATATCTTCTAATGGGTGTCTACCAAGTTTGTTCAAATAAAAGCCCTGGGGTCAAAATTGGCCTGGCCTCAGGGGGTCATTGATTTTCCCTATATGCATATTGAAAAAACTTATAAAATCTTCTTTTAAAGAACCCAAAGAGCTAGAGCTAAGATATTTAGCATGAAACATCTTCTAATGAGTGTCTATCAAGTTTGTTCAAATAAAAGCCCTGGGGTCAAAATTGGCCCCGCCCCAGGGGGTCATTGATTTTTCCTATATGCATATAGTAAAAACTTACAAAATCTTCTTTTAAAGAACCCAAAGAGCTAGAGCTAAGATATTAAGCATGAAACATGTTCTAATAGGTGTCTACCAAATTTTTTCAAATAAAAGCCCTGGGGTCAAAATTGGCCCTGCCCCGGGGATCATTGATTTTATTTATGTGTATAGCAAAAAATTAAAAAATCTTCTTTGAAAAAACCCAAATAGCTAGAGTTAAGATGCATGAAACATGTTCCAGTTAGTGTCTTCAAAGATTGCTCAAATAAAAGCCCTAGGGTCAAAATTAGCCCTGCCCCGGGGACATTGATTTTCCTTATATGTGTAAACTTAAAAATCTTCTTTGAAAAAAAACAAAATTCTAGAGTTTAGATATTAAGCATGAAACATCTTCTAGTCAGTGTCTTCAAAGTTTTAAAAAACAAAAAAAGGCCCTGGGGGCAAAACTGGCTCCGCCCTAGGGGTGTCATTGCTTTGAACTATATGTGTATAGTTAAAACTTAAAAAATCATTTCTTAAAAAACTCAACAAGCTAGACCTTAGATGTTTAGCATGAAACATCTTGTAATGGGTGTCTACCAAGTTTGTTCAAATAAAAGCCCTGGGGTTTAAACTGGCCCCACTCTGGGTGCCTTTATACAGGTGAGCGACTTCAGGGCCATCATAGCCCTCTTGTTTAATTTAACAAACCTGACAGTACTTTCTGTGATGAATGTAAGTTCTTTCTGTGATGAATGTATGGTATACAGGCTACAGCTCCAAAACTCTCAAGTTCAACCTGGATCAGGATCTGGAATGTAAAATAGATTTATTACTCCCTATCAATTCACGACAATTAAACTTAAAAGTTTAACACCCAACTTTGTTATTTAACTCCAAATAAATATTTTTTGATCATGTAATGAATATAATTTATTTTTCAGACCAATTAGCACTGTATTTTACTAACACTTAAATATAAATACAGCTAGATAGACGAATCGTATTGGGACATAAATTATGTGGGCGGAACTACACTTTATAGGTTACACTCTGATAATTGATTAAATCTTAATTGGTATATAGCAGCAAAATAAAATTTAATAATATGAAAAATAAGTTTAAAAAAGGCAAGACTTGTAACATCGGCATCAATAACTTCGCGTAAGTACCAATTAGGTCGTGAAAACGTGTCAAATCAACTCAATCATGTGTTTAGATCTCTCATTTCTTTGTAAATCAAAGTAGAATTTTTAGAATAAGTAATTACATATTGAAAAATAATCTGCAAACTAAAGTAAAACATTATGGTAATACCTTAGAAATCCAAATAAATCATCGACTTCTGTATCTGTTCAAATTTCAAAACAGCGCCACCATTCACAAGAACGATAATCATGGACACCAAAGTATCCGCAACAATTACTTCCCCTGATCAGCGTTATTTTATAAACGGGGTTTTAATCAATATAATTAATAAGAACAAGTAAATAAATATATAAAACAGCATACTTATATTTAAAGCGTAAACGGAAAGCGCAAAATTATTTCCAACTCTAGATTTTTAAGAGCTTATTCAAAAAATATTTTAATATCCACAAAAAAATGGTCACTTAATATTCCTGACAAAAATCACTTACAGACCAATTAAATAAAGAAATAATTACACAGAATAAGTGGTATAAAAGTTTAGATAATGATAAAACTTAAAGTAAAACCTCGACCATAAACAACGTTGAATCAACGTTGAATATACATTGGCAATAGATCCATGTGGTCCTTTATAGTTGAATTTTGGTTGAACAACGTAACGACCATATTTCAACGTTGAAACAAAGTTGAGTGCCTGCTGGGTACAATCCTACCTGGGGCGTCCGTGGTCGAGTGGTTAAGGTCGTTTACTTCAAACCACTTGCCCCTCACCGCTGTGGGTTCGAATCCCGACAGGGACTTTGGTTCTTTCATGTGAGGAAGCTATCCAGCTAGCTTACGGAACGTCGATGGTTCTACTCAGGTGCCCGTTTGTGCCTGAAATAATGCACGGAAGGGCACATGAGGTCTTCCTCCACCAATTAAGCTGGAACGTCGCGATATGACCCATACTGTGTCGATGTGACGTAAAACCCAAAACAAAACAAACAAAAAAAACAATCCTACCTCTCATAACCATGTGTATGCTTTTAATTCAATTTCCTTCATTTCCCACAAAAAATAAAATTGATACATATATCATTTAGTAAAGGTATGCAACTCATCGCACATTATTCAGCAGTCATCGTAATATGAACTCAATTTTTTCACCAATTTTCCAAATCTTGGTACCAAATGGTAGGGAATTGATTACTCTTAAAGAAAATACAGCTGTCCTTACAATCATTTCAAGTTATGGGAAGATATGTAATCCCTAAGTGACTGCAAGTGTAAGTCGACAGAGACCTGACTGCTGGGTTTTAGTCAAAATTACCCGACTAAACAGCAGTTAATTCGAAATGAATGAATACTTCTTTTTGTATTGTGCATATCAATATGATAAAAATATCTCAAAGTAACATCATATTTATAAGACTACTGAATAGCGAACAATGAAGTCTATTATCACATGGCAGGGATGTGCCGACTGAATTTGGTTTGCATTTGAACCATAGATAAATTCAGTCACTGCAAGAAGTGTAAGGGTATATCAGGTGTTGAATCAGGAGGGGGGGGAGGGTTTATATATAAAATTTTCAATATATTTCTTTTTTTTGGGATAGAGTTTCTAACCCCTGTGATAAAAGACATGTATTGCAAATGAAATGAATATATAATGATGGCATAGTTTATTAAACATGCTATCTGTATCATTTTGTAAGTTAGACATGATATTGGCATGAAAGATTTCATTTGAAATGTCATCCTATGATTATATTCATTTATGATTTCATTTTCTAGAGGCTTCAGGGGAATGTCCATCATGCAATAAAGCACTTGAATATTTGGGTCGCCTGCCACAGCCGGATCTTGTTCAAACAGGTATGTAATGTTTCTAATGTTCAGAGAAACTGTCAACAGTTGTAATTATGATATCTAATCATTTAGTTCATACAGAATTTATTTTATATTAATTGTGTAGGATCTGACCAGTACTGAGCAGTGAGTGTAAAGTTTCTTGCTCAAGAAAAAATGAGCTGCTCCTAGTGGGTTTGAACCTATTAGGCTAGTGGTTTTTAGATTACTTAGTCTGATGCCTGAAAATTGGCCATGCCACAAATACCAAATTGTTTGAAATAAAAGTTCCTTAATTCATATCATGTAGTGATGTGGCTAACATTTTTTTGTTAACGTTTTTTTTTTTTTTTTTTTAAAGGGACTCCACTTTTTGACATGACGAGACTGGAAATAGTTTTTTGAGATTATTACTCCATTTGATGTAGATCTATACTAATAACTTATGTGCAAAATTTCAGATCATTAGCTCGCTCCATTTTTGCAGAACAATTATTATAATAGTGAAAAATGACCCAAAATTGAAACGCTTTTCACTCAAATCGGACTGAGAATAGCACAAACATATGATTTTCAATGTATTTCTTCAAAATTTTTGGTTATATTTTATTAATATTTATGTTCTAAGTGCTCATGTTTATCTATGTGAAAAATTAAAATTTCATGTATTTAGGCTCATAAACCTCAGTGGAGTTCCTTTAAAGATAACAAAAGATTAATTTTGGCATAATGCAAAGAACTTTTTCGGGTGGCTTAACAAGACTGTCCTGTGTTTGCTTTTGTTACCCATGTATATCATTCGAATCTATATTTAGAAATCTTGAAGAGATATGTGATTGATGATAGACTGGCGGACAAACTCGGTGCACTAGATTACCCGTCTCTAGTCTACTATAGGAATGGATACCCGGCTTTATATAATGGTAAAATTTCACTTCTTAAAGGCACATTATGCCTCAGAATTGAATAAATTTCTTATTCCTTACAATGGTCAAACATGAGATTTATAATGTTCAAATTATGGTTTGAGAGCATGTTAGATGCTTATCGCCTGAAAATATTGCACCAAATGTGAATTATTTTGTCATAAAAGTAGTAAAATGTAAACAAATCAGTATTTTGACTTCCATACACTATAATTATACTAATGATCAAAAAGTAATAGAAACAGAATGTTGTTTAGGAGATTTTCCAATGAGTAATATTTTTGAAAATATAACAGGACACATAAAATAAAAGCTTCTGAGAATGAAAAATAACAGCATTCTGGAGTCAAAATAGGCCTTTAAAGATGTTAGTATACCTAAAATTTCTTCATATCATTCAAATTGCCAAAAGCTATCAAAATACAAATACTGAGCTACCAACACAAAAGTTTAGAGTTTTGGTCATCCTGTACTGATAAGCATACTGGCAGGGCTTTATACTGGTAGTAGAGGCTTTGAATAACTGAACCTCACAGTCTCTGCTTTCAGAGTCTGATTTCTTATGAACAAGGGCAACTCTCCTGTATCTAGTTTATTAAGACAATATAAACCTATTAAGATTTCAGACAGAAAGGTATATTAGCATTGATATTTTCAATTTTTGTTTTGAAACAGCCTAAAATTTCTATTGTTAATATTCCCAATTTTATCATGAAAATTCCCAAAAATTGTCAGGATTTTGTGAGTTCAACTATTAAGGCATATTTATGAAAAGCACAAATAACATTGTTATCATCTCATGATCTGAATAAAAAGTGAATGGTTTAAAATGTATTGTTTAATATTCTAAACTTTGTTTTGGCAACTATGTTAAATTTTCCCAATTTAGCATCGTCTGGTACCCACGGCTGAACCATTAACATTTATCAGCCATGTGTTTTTTTTTGCTGATATCCAGTCGATAAAAGGTGTGTCAAAAACAGCTTTTTCATTGGTTGCCTCCGGATTTCATAAGGCAATGAAAACCAAGCAAAATGCTTTGTTCTATAGGACATGTGAACAGGTTTACACCGTGGGCGCTGCTATTTTCTTTCTGATAGTTGTTTTCCTTTGCTGTCCAAGAATATAGATTTTGCTAAACACAGTCTCATTGGTCGATATTTAACGCATCTGCTGCTGTATATCGACACAATTTGATTTATTTTTACCCACGGTTAATAACATGTTATGTTACATGTTAATCAACCGTGGGTATCCGAGGATGCCAATTTAGAAGGCATAAAAAGTTTTTCACTCAGATTAGTATTATTGTTATTTACAGGTAAGTTAAGCAGTTCTGATGACCTGCCAGAGCTTGTAGAATGGTTATCACAAGCCTCAGATGTAGCAACTAAAGATCTGTATGACGATTCATTTGAACATCTTACCCAGGCATCAACAGGGGCAACAACTGGGGACTGGTTTGTCCTGTTGTAAGTAAGAGTTATCTTTCTTTACAAATTTGTTAAGTTATCATATGTAGATATATATATAATAAATATTATGCATGTAGCAGAGGTTCATTGATCACAGGGAAAGTTAAGTTAAATTGATCATCCTTAAAACAAGTTTTCTAGAAATATGGTCCTGTCCATGCATTGTAACATTTGTCACATTATAAACTTAAAACTGGAAAGAAGACTTGAACTCATAGTTTACTAGTGGCAGCATATTCTACCAAAGTGACTAGGATCAGCTGGCACATCATTCTGTGCTATCATGTACGGTTCCCTATTTAGTCCCTATTTATTTATATAATCTGAAATTTTTATGCTCCCCGAAAAATTTCGGGGGAGCATATAGTCGGCGCCTTGTCCGTCTGTCCGTCCGTCCGTTGTCTTGTCCGGAGCATAACTTGAAAACCCTTGGAGATAATCTGTTGAAACTTCAGACAGTGGTAGAGTGCATCGAGGGGGAGTGCAGTGTCAAAGAACCATAACTCTATTTTGCCCGGTTTTTGAATTATCTCCCCGTAACAGAACCATAACTCTGTTAAGCCTTATTTTTGAATAATCTCCCCTTTTAGAAAAATCTTGTCCAGGACATAGCTGTAAAACTATAAGAGATATCAACATGAAACTTTGTAGGTAGATAAATCTCAATGGGTAGATGTGCAGTGCACAAGAATCATAACTCTACCTTGCCTTATTCTGGAGTTATTGCCCTTTGTTTATTTTTACTTTTTGAATTGTCCAGGACATCATAAGAGATATCATCAAGAAACTTTGTAAGTTGATAGATCACATTGATTAGAAGTGCAGTGCAAAAAACTGTAACAGCCTTGCCTAATTTTGGAATTATTGCACTTTGAACTTTTTCCACGGACATAACTCTGAAACTACAAGAGGTGTACTTTCCTGTGTCCAAAACCTATTCGTGGAGCATCACCCGGCTCAAACCGGGCTCTTGTTTATATAAGGAGAATATATAGAGAATATGAATATTTCATGAGTGTTTTTAGCCAGGAGTGAAATATGATAATTTTCATACCACATGATGAAAATAAATCCTGTATTTATAGATAAAAACTTGAATTTTCTGTTTATTATATACATTTTTCATTTTTATACCCCCATATTGCTTTGCACTTGTCGGTCTGTCGGTCTGTCAGTCCGTCGACCAAATGGTTTCCGAGTGATAACTAAAGAACCCTTAGGCCTAGGAACTTCAAACTTGGTATGGTGATTGGTCATGACCAGTAGATGACCCCTATTGATTTTGGGGTCAAAGGGTCAAAGGTCAAGGTCACATTGACCTTGTAAGCAAAAACGGTTTCCGATCAATAACTAAAGAACCTTAAGGCCTAGGAACTTCAAACTTGGTATGGTGATTGGTCATGATCAGTAGATGACCCCTATTGATTTTGGGGTCAAGGGGTCAAAGGTCAAGGTCACATTGACCTTGTAAGCAAAAACGGTTTCCGATCAATTACTAAAGAACTTTAAGGCCTAGGAAGCTCAAACTTGGTATGGTGATTGGTCATGATCAGTAGATAACCCCTATTGATTTTGGGGTCAAGGGGTCAAAGGTCAAGGTCACATTGACCTCTTGGGTAAAAACGGTTTCTGATCAATAACAAAGAACCCCTAGGCCTTGGAACTTCAAACTTGGTATGGTGATTGGTTATGACCAGCAGATGACCCCTATTGATTTTGGGGTTAAGGGGTCAAAGGTCAAGGTCACATTGACCTTGTAAGTAAAAACGGTTTCCAATCAATAACGAAAGAACCCTTAGGCCTAGGGACTTCAAACTTGATATGGTGATTGGTCATGATCAGTAGATGACCCCTATTGATTTTGGGGTCAAGGGGTCAAAGGTCAAGGTCACATTGACCTCTTAGGTAAAAACGGTTTCCGATCAATAACTAAAGAACCCTTAGGCCTAGGAACTTCAAACTTGGTATGGTTATTGGTCATGACCAGCAGATGATCTATTGATTTTGGGGTCAAGGGGTCAAAGGTCAAGGTCACATTGACCTTGTAGGTAAAAACGGTTTCCGATCAATTAACTAAAAACGCTTAGGCCTAGGATGTTCAAACTTGGTATGATGATTGGTCGTGACCAGCAGATGACCCCTATTGAGTTTTGGGTCAAGGGGTCAAAGGTCAAGGTCACATTGACCTTGTAGGTAAAAACGGTTTCCGATCAATTAACTAAAAACGCTTAGGCCTAGGATGTTCAAACTTGGTATGATGATTGGTCGTGACCAGCAGATGACCCCTATTGAGTTTTGGGTCAAGGGGTCAAAGGTCAAGGTCACATTGACCTTGCAAGTAAAAATGGTTTCTGATCAATAACTTATAAACGCTTAGGGTTAGGAACTTCAAACTTGGTATGGTGATTTGTCATGACCAGCAGATTACCCCTATTGATTTTGGGATCAAGGGGTCAAAGGTCAAGATCACATTGACATTGTAAGTAAAAACGGTTTCTGATCAATAACTAAAGAACGCTTCGGCCTAGGAACTTCAAACTTGGCATGATGATTGGTCATGAGCAGCAGATGATCGTCACATTGACATTGTAAGTAAAAACGGTTTCCGATCAATAACTAAAGAACCCTTAGGCCTAGGAACTTCAAACTTGGTATGGTGATTGGTCATGACCAGCAGATGACCTATTGATTTTGGGGTCAAGGGGTCAAAGGTCAAGGTCACATTGACCTTGTAGGTAAAAACGGTTTCTGATCAATTAACTAAAAATGCTTAGGCCTAGGAACTTCAAACTTTGTATGATGATTGGTCGTGACCAGCAGTTGGCCCCTTTTGAGTTTTGGGTCAAGGGGTCAAAGGTTAAGGTCATGACTAGTAGATACTTGATAACCCTTATTAATTGTTTGATCACTGGGTCAGAAGTGATGCATAATAACCTTATCACATGACTAATTGGCTGCTGATAGGGGGCATACATGTTTTACAAACATATCTTGTTATATTACAATTTGAAAGATTTTCCCTAAAATTTGTTTATTTGCTGAATTTAGAAAACTGTAGTCCATTTCACTGCAATGAAAAATAAATTTGTTACAGTGAAAATACGGAAAATGAAAATATGCATTTTATTTCATCAATTTTTTCTCAATATTTTATTTATAAGTATATAATAAAACTTGGTACCATATGGTAATTAAATCTGGCTACCAGATCAGGGGGATCTGCCTTACTACCTGATCAGGGGAATTTACCTGACTACTGGCATCGTATAACTTAACCATGCACTACATACAGATAATGGATAATGAAATATACATTGTATATCTACAGTTATAAACCTGGCTGTGAGGATTGTATGAAGATACTATCCAGTGTTGAATGTGCAGCTATAAGGTATAGTTATCAAACCTTACACCAATTAGAGGGATACTCGGGCAAATAAATGACAAAAATATTGAATTGATCTTATTTACTCAAATCATGTTTAATGATATTTTTAAAAGTCTTAGCATGGATTTCTGTATAACTACTATTTTTTACATGCTTTTTGGTGGTTTATAGAAATATATCCGTGATATAAAACTGGTAATTTCACTGTTTGAAACAGTGAAATTACCACTTTGATAATTTCACTGTTTTGAATTTAAGCCCCTTACGTTGTTTCAGTGAAATACCAGCGTGCAGAGTACTGGGTACCAACTTAATGACGTGACGTTGTAAATGACGTCACATTGTATTATTATTTGCCTTTTCATTCAGTTTTATGTTTAATGTCTTTTTAAAACGTTTCTTTGCATATAATAAAAAGAAAATTTGTTTAGTTTAGTGTAAGATCCAAATATATTTCACCTTGTGAACACCAAAAGTTCATATTGCACACGTGGCTGTGCCACTCGTGAAATATACCTTTTGGTGCTCACTCGGTGAAATATATATTCCGATCTTACACTGAACTAAACAAAATTAATACTCTCTATATATTTTGGGCTTGAAGCGTAATTATATCTTTTTATGTTGAACGAAATTAAGACACCGCCAGAGTCACTGAGTAGTTATAAAACAAGTCATGTAACTAGGAAAAAAACACTGGAAATTACAATAGCAGATATTGTAGATATAATGTTAGATTAAAATAAGTCTTAGTCATGCATTTTGACAGGTACTTTAACATTTTCATAGTTCTCTATATCAACTATTGTGAAATCTAAATGCTCTAACCTGACGCACATGGGTCAAGTTGGGAAACCACCATTTTATTGTTTGTAAGGAGAAAAGTTTTGTTCCTGTGACTGCTTTGTGTATTCATTTTGACAACATTTATAGAGTATTGAAAGAAAATTTCAAATAGAAGAAATAAAAATTTTGCCTATGTCTCCCATTAAACTAAGAGATCAAAAGACTTGGAAATTCTATCAGTCACTAAGAAAATTATAAAGCTTTTTGTTATATTTTACTGTCTTTGTTATTTATTGATAATATTTAATTTTTTATTTAGGGACTTTTAGATTATTTAACATTTCTTGAATAATAAATGTAATTACAAATGCAAGGGAATCAAAACAAGGTGGTTTCTATATTTGATCTTAGAATGATCCATTGTTAAAACATTGGGGTTTCTATTTTGGTCTTCCAACTAACCATTGTGAAAACGTAAGGATTGAATTTGACTTTAGAACTACCTATTGTCTAAACAAGAGGTAAATATGACATAAAACTTGTGAATGTGACGATAAATGTTTACATGTGAAATAAAACTTGTAAAGCTGACATAAGACCTGTAAATGAGACACAAATCGTGAAAATGTGACATAAAACTTGTAAATGTGACATAAAACCTGTAAATGTGATATAAAACTTGTAAATGTGACATAAAACCTGTAAATGTGACATAAAATCTGTAAATGTGACATAAATTCTGTAAACATGGTAAATGTGACAAAAAACTTGTAAATGTGACATAAAACTTGTAAATGTTACATAAAACTTATAAATGTGACATAAATATAGTAAATGTGGTATAAAACTTGTAAATGTGACATAAAACTTGTAAATGTGACATAAAACTTGTAAATGTGGCATAAAACCTGTAAATGTGACATAAAATTTGTAAATGTGACATAAATCCTGTAAATGTGACACAAATTTGTAAATATGACAAAAATCCTGTAAATGTGACATAAAACTTATAAATGTGACATAAAACTTGTAAATGTTACATAAAACTTGTAAATGTTACATAAAACTTATAAATGTGACATAAATATTGTAAATGTGGTATAAAACTTGTAAATGTGACATAAAACTTGTAAATGTGACATAAAACTTATAAATGTGACATAAATATTGTAAATATGGTATAAAACTTGTAAATGTGACATAAAACTTGTAAATGTGACATAAAACTTATAAATGTGGCATAAAACCTGTAAATGTGCAAAAAAATTGTAAATGTGACATTTAACCTGTAAATGTGACAAAAATCCTGTATATGTGACATAAAACTTATAAATGTGACATAAAACTTGTAAATGTTACATAAAACTTGCTGCTGTGACATAAAACTTATAAATGTGACATAAAACTTGTAAATGTTACATAAAACTTGTAAATGTGTCATTAAACTTGTAAATGTGACATAAAACTTGTAATTGTGACTTAAAATCTTTGTAAATTTGGCATGAAACTTGTAAATGTGACATAAACTTGTAAATGTGACATCAAACCTGAGATTGAGACATAAATTCTTGCAAACAAGACATAAAATCTGAAATGTATTACAAAATATGTATATAAGAACATTAATTATCATTGTATTCAAATTATAAACTTTTATTAAACTTATCCTCATACTGTCATTATTGTTTCGTTTTAGTGTTAAATATAGAATGAGCTTTGCAAAGATTGATGTGGATCAGAACCCAAAGTTGACTAAAAGATTTAATATTACAACATGCCCATATGGAATTTTGTAAGTATTACACCAAAAGACTATAAATATCATTTTCTTCTTATGGTTTTAAAGTAATAAGCCAAAACTGCTGGGTCTTGGACAAGTTTCTTGGCTTTTTGCTTCAATAATTGCTGATGCCTTCACTTAATATTATATGAAATATAAAATGCTCAGATGCTTAAAGGGACTCCACTAAGAATTTTAGCATGAAAGGACTGGATTTTTTTAAAGATATTTTTTGCTATTTGATGCAGGTGTTAAGACAAGAATGTTTGGACACTTTCTGAACATGTTTTTACTCCTTTTACCCAGATTATTAATTTTCATTGTCTGTGTAATGTGTCCTAACAGTTAAAACTGTTAGCAGTTTAAACAGAAAATATGGAAAAGAATATAAAGAAATTCACTCTAAATTTATTGGGAAATGCTTGATTTCATTGCTATTTTAAGCATGATTTGAGTTAAAAGTGTTTCAACCTAAACAACTAATAATGAAATGAGTTCTTGTGAGGAGATTATTCATTTAGTATACAGAATGTCTATGATTCTACTCCTAGTGTCCTTGTATGCCTGAAATAATATCACCTATACAATTGCCAAGCTGAGTTGCCATTTATTTCACAGAGTATGTGTATTGTTATATTTAAAGTGACAGTATGCCCTTCCCAGGATATGTAGGAGTGAAGAGGTCAATGTCAAAATATGTTTACATTTTCCCATTTTAATTCCTTTTAAATCTTATAATTTACTTCGCATGAAAGATAGATAACTCCTGTTGCCCTGG
Source organism: Ruditapes philippinarum (assembly GCF_026571515.1). Classification (NCBI taxonomy): domain Eukaryota; kingdom Metazoa; phylum Mollusca; class Bivalvia; order Venerida; family Veneridae; genus Ruditapes; species Ruditapes philippinarum. The sequence goes on along the minus strand of NW_026865446.1, from coordinate 98,818 downwards.
GAAATTTATTTAAATATCCATCCAGATCAGAAAATATCTGAAACATATTCAATTTATAAAAATAGTGGGGCAGTCTTTTTATATTTTAGGCAGATTTATATTTTATCCTAAACATTTTCCAATATAAACTGTTGGTCAATTTCCATCATAACAGAAATTTTTTTGAAATATACAGTCAATTCAGCTCAGCTTGACAATGGAAAAATGAGCATAATGTCATTTTAACTGAAAATAAAATGTCTTTTATAATAACAGGTTTAAGAAAGGCAAAATGTACCCATATGAACCTAGGAAGTTTGATACAAACTCATTGATAGCTTTCACTGAGACCTGGTATAAGAATGTTAAGTCATCACCTGTACCAAGGGAGCCCACATCATTGTGAGTATAATATTATGTTTTGCTAGTACCTTACCACTGAAGGTTCAAATCTTTTCTGAGATGACAAGTTCTTTTTATATCAATTCAGCTTGCAAAGTGGTCTTTGGCTCATACATGTTTTAATGTACAGGGTGGCAATTTTGGATATTTTGGTCTGAACTAACCTGGAGATTCTGCAATAATAGCTATCTGCATGTTACTTTTTAAATTCTACTAACACACTGGTGGTTTAATTGGGCTTACTTTGGGGTTGTCCAGTTTTTTCGAGGATTTTACGTAGGGTCAAATTCAAATGTTATATTGTACATATTTTCAAAATTCCATATTGTACACATTTTCTGTATTACATCTGTTTAGTTATACGCATTTTCTAAATTCCATTTGTTACTGTATATGAACACGTGTTCATTGCCTTTCATATTTTTTCCTTATAAAAAAAATATCAACTTTTTTATTTTCAGTGATATTTTAACAGAATCTATAGCAATGTATATAAAAGTAAGTAGATATTTTTTAGTAATAGTGCAACACAGCTGGACTTTAAAAAGTTAAGCCCCAAATAATTATATTGGTTGTTGCTTAGAGATGTTCCTCTAAATAGTAGAAATCTATATTTTAGGAAGAAATGATATTGCTGTTATAAAGAGGTAATTGTTCTACAGATATTAAAAAACAACCCCAGTTATAACAGGGGCTCTTTATACAATCCCTTAAAAAGGTGGTTTTTTTCAATGGCGTTCAATTCTTTTATAATGGTTGTAAAAATTGTTGTAAAAATCAGTGCCATATCCCCTCCTTCCCACATACAAAGGAAAAATGGTAAATGGCAGCTTGTACCATTAAATATTCAAATATTTGCATTGAGTCATTGCATAGAATAGTTGGTTGTAAAAATTCATTATCATATGTGCCCTCCTTCCCACATGCAAAGGAAAAAGTACATGTAAATGCTATTAAATATTCAACTATTTACTTGATGCTAATTCATAGAATGGTGTATTTAATCTTTATTTAGATTGTTACTTTTTTGTTTTCAGCAACAAGTAGAAGACCCAAATAAAAACTGGTTACTGATACTTGGTGTGCCATCTGTGTGTTTACTTGTGGTAGTTTTATTGATATTTGTGTTCAGAAAACCTCAGGATACAAGGAGGAAACATGACTGATTCATTTATTCATTTTAACCTATTATATGTTTATATGGAGTTGGATTCAATTGGAACTGGTTCAAGAATAAAATTGGATTTACTGTAATACAGTCATGAAAGTAAATATTCAATTTACATGAAAGTCATGCTAGTAACCAGGCAATTCTATCTTTAAACATGTATTAAGATATTTTGCTAGCCCATGAGATAAACCGCATGCCAAGTTCATTGCTGTTGGGCAAGGGTCTTTTTCAACATCTGAAAGTGTTCTAAATACAGAATTTTAAGTTACTGGATTGTTCTAAAAAGAATTGGATTTATTGAATTTTTAAAAATAAAGAATTGAATTTTCTCAACTGTTCTAAATTTGATTTACTGAATAAACTTTTGTTAATATATCTCTGTATGTACTGATTTATTCTTATTATAGAATTGCTAAAAATAGAATTGAATTTGCTGAAGTGTTCTAAAAGAGACATTTGATATACTGAATACACTGTTCTTATTATAAAAAATGGATTTTCTGAATTGTTGTTAATATATAATAGGATACAGTGAACTGTTTTAGATTTAATGCAAAATTGGATTTATTGAGCTAAATTTTCTGGATATTAAATTGGTTCTATATATAGAAATGGATGAACAGAACTGTCATAAACATATATGCATATTGTTTTTACCATAGAACTGAATTGTCCTGATTTTAGTCTGCTATAAAACAAAATTGGGCATACATGTTAGTCATTATTATTTTTATTAAAATCAAATTAAAAGAATTGGATTTCCACATCTATTAAAAAATAAAAAAATGGATCTATGAAAGAGTTTCTGATATAGAATTGGATGTATTTAACTGTTTTCAGTATAGACTTAAATACTAGTCTGTTCTTAACAATAAAGTGTTATATAAAAAAAAACATTTGTTAATATACGAGTTAGTTTATTAATTTGTTATAAATATGAAATTGTATTTACTAACATGTTCAGAAAAATTGGATTAAAATTTTACTGAATAGTTTTAAATATATAGATTTTCATCTACAGACATTTTGAATTACTGCACTGTTATTTATCTATTGCATACGCTTTAATGATAGTGGAATTTTAAAACATAGAAATGCATTAATTTATTGTACTTCTTTAAGAAGTAGACTGACCAAAGTGGAAGGTATACCACTTAATTTTTTGGTTTACTTTAATAAAAATTTCTCAAGGATTTCATTTTTTTTTTAATTTGCAAGTTTTAAGGGATATCATATATGATCTGTAGAAAAATATCACCACATTTATTGACGGAAACGAAATTGCCTTTGTAGATTTTTTTCATTTATCTTGATGATTTTTTTTACCTTGGTAAGAATCAAATGACTTTTTATGAATATTTGTGATGGGTTTATGAAGAAAAGGTGAAAATATTGATTGAATGTATAATACATGCATTTATTTTGTTCTTGTTATATGAAAAAAGCAGGTATTGAAATAAAGATGATAAAAATAACTTGGTCTTTCATAGTTGTAGGTAAATACGCACCCTAAGCGTCTCGACCAGAAAGATATCTGTATCAGCTTAAACGAGACGATATCCGCTTATTCAAACTAGAGCAGTCACAGCACAAAAGGGCTAGGTTCATGTATTTGCAATGCTTTTCGGTTTAGATGCCCAAAAATGACCCTTCATGCTTTCGCCACCATTTCCCAAAGCCAAGCTAGACGATATTATTATAGCAATACTCTCAATATTGGCTCGATTCAAGGTAACACTGACCGTCAGATTTCAGTGATATTTTATATGACAGAAATATACTTAAATGTTTTCCAGTCTAGTCCTTAAAATATTACCTTTTCTGTCTCTGAGCCGGTTCCAACATAAGAGCTACTCGTATCACCTTACACTAAACGATCGCAGTTTTCCGACTGGACCAGTCACAATAAGGCTCGACTCATAGTCGCACTAAATGTAAAAAGTTGTAAAAAATGCGTATACATTGTATTTACATTTTTTTACAGTTTACGTATGTTTAGGCTTACACAAATTACCCGAGAGTAAGACATCAGATATACACGGAAGGGAAATGACCGTGGGGAGTATTTTGAGTATTAAAAGGAATGGTTCAAAGTGAGGAATCAAGTATATCACGTGGGCTGAGCCTTGTCGCATGACCATGACGACCACTTCAAATTTCAGTTGCTAAAATTTGTACGGTCAGAATCATCATTAAGACATAAAAATAGTGTAAAGAGATAAGAACGTTTACATGTATTTTGCATATTTTATGGACAGTGAATGTGAAAGGTAATGGATGTTTTATGTTTTTATACGCCAAAAATTCGGCGTATAGTGTTATGCTCTTGGTCGTCTGTCAGTACGTCTGTTAGCAGTTGTCGTGTCCGCCCTGTATTTTTTTGAACCGATGGAAGGAAATTGAAACTATTTGGCAGAAATGTTAACCATAATGAGACAATGTGCAGAGGGCAGGTTTGACTTTTCTCGTGTCAAGGGCAAGGTTAGTCATTTGTATCAATTTCAAAATGTTGTATCCGCTCAGTCTCTTTTGAACTGATTTTTTTCTTTGCCAGAAATATAACTTGCAATGAGACGATGTGCAAAACACAGTTTTGGGCTTTCTGGGATTAAAACTGGCCCGCCATCGGGTATTATTAAATTACCATTGATTTATATAGAAGTTTTGTATCTTTGGACCTATAAAAAGAAATTGTCAAAGTTTTAACCATAATAAGACGATGTTCAATGCACAGGTTTGACCTTCCTCAGGTCAGCGTTACACCAGGTCATTTTGTACCAATTTCAAATTGTTGTGTCCGCTCTGTATCTTTTGAGCTGATAGATTATCATGAGACGGTGTGCAGAACACAGGTTCGGTCTTCTTGAGATAAAAAATTGGCCAAGCCCCGGGGATTACAATATTTATATTTAAACTTATATAAGAAAACATATTTAAGTTTCATTGTGTAAAAACTACAATGTCCAGAGCTAAGATACATAGCACTAAAGCATTGCCTTATTGACCTTTACAAACCTGATAAGATTCATGCCCGTTGGTTTGATATTAGCCCTGCACCAGGAGTCATTTGAAAACACATCTGAGACGTATTCTGTGATACTACTATACCAAGAGCTTAGATATTTGACATATGACATCACTTTATGGGCCGCAAAATTACTAGTATTAATCATTCCCCTTGGGTCAATATTGGCTCCACACTGGGTGTCCAGTTATTATATTTTATGTAGGAACTGACATTTGTCTTATTTTGGTGAGACAAAAAAATGAACAGACTTTAGAGAATTAACATGCTGCCTTGTTGGCCTCTACAAAATTGGTATTAATCATGCGTTTTTCTTGGGCTCAATGTCACTGATTCTTGATGCTAGGTCGTTTCGGGATTGCGTTCATTGAACGCCGCTTTTCATTGTTGATCTTGTTTATCATATTTTTTTTGGATTTCTACAACAGTGATATTAATCATAAACCAGTCCAATAGTCACGTGCTTTAACTAGACTAAGGTGTGACCAAATACTATTCCTCTATTTGGCATATAGCATTGCAAAATAGTCCTCTATAAATGCTCATGTTTAAAAATGGCTCCACCTTGTAGGTCTTGAAGATAATAAAGAAAAAATATTTTCTGATAAGTTATTTTGGGGCTAGGTCTTGGACGGGTTTTTTTGGTTGTGCTACCGCACGTGTGTCGTTTTGCTTGTGAAACATAAAATTACTAAATTAAGTGACTGTATTTGTAAATGGCTGACATATGTTAAATAATCAATATCTCACTAAAACAAGACGCTCTATAGATATTTTCTTCTATTCAGAAAACAATGCAGAGTGATTTTTAATACAATTATCATACTTACTAACAAAACTTAAAATAATACTACTTTTGATGATACGGTTCATGTGAATTCTCTTTTGCCTTCATAGCATAGCTTGTACTGGTTCACATTCTTATCTCTACCTTTGGACGCCTTTATACACTTAAATTTCAGAAAAGTTATATTGTATATGTAACGGTCTTCCGTCACGAATACATATTAAGTAAGTATCTGACCGTTTGCTTTATCTTATCGGCACAGCTACATTAACATGTATGTGATATATTCAGTTCTCTATGCCCAATGTGTATTACTAGAAAAATACATTGAATGAATAAAATGGCCTCTAAGATTCTGTTTCTGTTTCTCGCAGCAGCTCTACCAACAGGTATGTCGAGCTTTACTTTATCTAACTGCTAATCTTAGTAATAGTATATAGAAATAATTTTATGCCTAGGTATAGTTAGGGCTTTAAATCTTTGGTTACTGGTGGTTAGTTTGAGAAAGGTTGCAGCTAAATAGAATGATTGCTAAAGTCATTTTAGCATGACTTTTTGGAAAAAAATAGCTATTGCTACAGTCACGTTGTCGTTGACAATGACGTTAATCGCCGCCAGAAAACTTTAATGTTGGTCACATTTGTATCTCTCAATGGATTGCCTTCCTACATGGACACAACAACCCTTTGAACAATACCTTCAAGCTGACCAGACTGACATTGACATCCACTTATAAATTACCTTGACCTTCAAGTTCTTGAATTTTGCTTGATTTTTGCAATATTTGGCTATAACTTTGCTATTTATGAATTGACTATCTTCACACTGCAACACAATAGTGCGTAGGACATGACCTTTATAAAGACTTAATTATTTATGATATCTATTCATCAATGACCTTGACTTTGAAGGTCAAATGATTGAATTTTGCTTTCTTTTTGCTATAATTGGTTATAACTTTTTAAGCGTTAATAACACTATTTAATTATCTGTATTGCTGTTATTGTTGTTGTCGTTGTTATTTGTCTTCATCTCATCATCATCATCGTCATCATCATCATCATTATCATCGTCAGCAGCAGCAACAACAACAGCAACAACAACAACAGCAGCAGCAGGATCAACAATGGCATTTACCTTTTTAGCTCACCTAAGCATATGCTCAGGGTGAGCTATTAGGATCACTCTTCGTCCGTCGTCTGTCGTCCGTCGTCCATCGTCCGTCGTCCGTCGTCCGTTCACACTTTTCAAACGACATCTCCTCTGAAACCATAAGGCAGATCATAATGAAACTTCACAGGGATGTTCCTTGTGTGAAGCCTTAACAAAGTTGTTCAAAGAATTCCATTCCATGCAGAACTCTGGTTGCCATGGCAACCAAAAGAAAAAACTTGAAACATCTTCTTCTAAAACTAAAAAACCCAAAGAGCTAGGGCTTAGATATTTGGCATGAAACATGTTCTAATGGATGTATACCAAGTTTGTTCAAATAAAAGCCCTGGGGTCAAAATTGGCCCCGCCCCTGGGGGTCATTGATTTTCCCTATATGCATATAGAAAAAACTTTAAAAAAATCTTTTAAAGAACCCAAAAAGCTAGAGCTAAGATATTTAGCATGAAACATGTTCTAATGGGTGTCTACCAAGTTTGTTCAAATAAAAGCCCTGGGGTCAAAATTGGCCCCGCCCCAGGGGGTCATTGATTTTCCCTACATGCATATAGTAAAATCTTTAAAAAAATCTTCTTTTAAAGAACCCAAAGAGCTAGAGCTAAGATATTAAGCATGAAACATCTTCTAATAAGTGTCTACCAAGATTGTTCAAATAAAAGCCCTGGGGTCAAAATTGGCCCCGCCCCAGGGGGTCATTGATTTTCCCTATATGCATATAGTAAAAACTTAAAAAATCTTCTTCTAAAAAACCCAAAGAGCTAGAGCTTAGATATTTGGCATGAAACATGTTCTAATGGATGTCTACCAAGTTTGTTCAAATAAAAGCCCTGGGGTCAAAATTGGCCCCGCCCTGGCTGACATTGATTTTCCTTATATGTGTATAGCAAAAACTTAAAAGTCTTCTTTGAAAGAACCCGAATAGCTTGAGTTAAGATATTAAGCATTAAAAATTTTCTAGTAAGTGTCTACAAAGATTGTTCAAATAAAAGCCCTTGGGTCAAAACTGGCCCTGCCCCAGGTGTGTCATTGTTTTTAACTATATGTGTAAAGAAAAAAACTTGACCAGCTAGACCTTAGATGTTAAGCATGAAATATCTTCTAATGGGTGTCTACCAAGTTTGTTCAAATAAAAGCCCTGGGGTTTAAACTGGCCCCGCTCCGGGGGCCTATATACAGGTGAGCGACTTCAGGGCCATCATGGTCCTCTTGTTTGATAATTGCTTTCTTCATACCAAAAATATGTTAAACTTTACATATTCATTGCAATATAAGTTCAGGTCAGATCAATCAAGGTAATCTACTTGTACACTCATGTTACATATATTTTTATTGGTACAGATATTATTGACGTACATTTATCGTTTCTTTCATTCTTTATTTAGCACAGAGCCTGACATGTTTACAATGTAAGGGTGTTTGTCAGCCAAGGCATTGCAACATCGTGGATGAATGCTTCCCAGGAGAGGTAAATGAATGTGTATTTTGTTGTTGTTTGTTTGTTGTTTTTTTTTCTTTAATACTTTTTTTTGTTTTGCTCGATTAAACTGGCGTCATGGTATTTTATCTTTATGAAACCGGTAATCCCTAGTCAAATCAAGATTAAAAATATGTGGATGCATGTTTGAATATATGTTTTAGAAAATTTATTTAATTACCATTAATTTTGCTTAAAATGATATATCATGTAAAGCAATAATTATATTGAATTAAATGGAAATTTACTGTTAGACAAGGATATCCTCATTATAAAACCTGTCAGCACTGAAACAACAAATAAGTTTGTTCATATGTTTTGTATGGTTATGTAAATGTAAATTCCTTTTATTCACGTTTAAATTTGTCTCTTTTGTAAAATTTTGCCATACTTATTCTAGGTATGCGGTGTAGAAAGGGTGATAAATACGCTTGGACAAACAGTGTATAATGTTGGATGCATACATCAATCGGTGAATATACATTTTAATAGTTATTAGAGAGTTCTTTAATTCTCAGAAGTTTATTAACGTATTGTAAAGTCTTTTGTTCCCCTTTGGAACTTTTGTAATTCATTCTATACTTAATATGTGTATCCTATTTTGTAATCAGAAATGCAACAACAGTTCTATGGACCAAAACAATTCCTCCAGTAACGAGTGTAAGGAATGCTGTAACACTGACATCTGTAATTCTCAAGGCTGTGGTACTCCTGGTAAGTCGATTTTTGATTGTGTATCATCATTATACTATATAGTACTTCCCGCAGGTACCGCGTCTTTGTCCATTCCGGTGTAATCAGAAAATGTGTTTCTCTACACAATGAACGCCACCAATCGACTGTTCCCAAGTGCTGCTTTTTTAATTTGGATAGATTGTAAGAATTATTTTCATTTCAAATAAAGTTCTGTCATTGATTGTAAAATACAAAGCTGCCTGCGTGTGTTGAAAATACTTTTTTATCTTACCCCATATTTACTAGTGAAACTGGTAATTTCATGTTCTGGCAAGTGAAGGTTGTCTGCTGAAACTGTAGTGACGTCATATTCTGTTGAAAAAAAAATTCAACTGAAGCAAAAAAGGGCCCCATCAATTAACATATAATTTCTAGTGTACTTATTAAATCTAAAACTGAATCTAACATATCATTAGATGACTGGTATAATCATTTTAGAGATTTGTTTTCTAATACTAATACAAATCAGCATAGTGAAACCGGCTCTGAAGATGTAGATTTAAACACACATTTTGATGAAATTGAGCAGTTGATATTTAATTCTGATATCTCTGATGAAGAGATACTGACAAGTATCAAATCACTTAAACTTAATAAAGCTTCGGGTGGTAATCTTTTGCCGCAGCAACTTGCCTACGGTATTCAATATCTATTACCGTATATTCGTAAATTATTTAATAGACTTTTTACGGAAGGTGAATTTCCAACTAGTTGGGCAATTAACTTCAATTATTATTCCTTTACATAAGAAAGGAAGTTTAAATGATCCCAATAATTATAGGGGCATTGCACTTCTTGATGTACTTAGTAAAGTGTATATTACAATTGTTACTAAACGGCTTACTTTTTACGCCGAAGCTTTTAATAAACTTTCTGAATCCCAAGCAGGATTCAGAGCCGGATATAGTACTATTGATCACGCATTTGTATTGCAATCAATTGTCTCTAGGTATTTTAATATGAAACGTCGAATTTTATATGTAGCCTTTATAGATTTTCAGAAGGCTTTTGATTCCGTGAACCACACAATATTATACGATATTTTAAGAAGAGATGGAGTAACGGGTAAATTGTATAATACAATTCAAAGTATATACTTTTCTGTTAAATCATGTGTACGTTCAAATGGGAATCTTTCAAATATTTTTGAATGTCCAATAGGACTTCGTCAATGTTGTAGTTTGAGTCCAATTTTGTTTGCTTTGTTTATTAATGAATTGTATATTTTAATGGTGGCAAATGATATCAGAGGTATCCAACTTTTTCCTGATATTGTTGAAGTATTTTTACTTATGTTTGCTGATGATATAGCATTACTTTCAGATACTATTGTCGATCTACAAAAACAGCTAAACTTGTTACAACAATTTTGCATTAGTAGTAAATTTGTAGTTAATATTGAAAAAAACTCAAGTACTTGTATTTAAAAGAGGTGGTCAGTTATCTAGAAGAGAAAAATGGCAGTATAATGGTAACCAATTAGAAATTGTTAGTGGTTTCACATATGTTGGAATATATTTTAGTAACAGATTATCTTTGTAAAAAATGGCTGAGGCTATGGCCACCAAAGCGAAAAAAGTACTTTTGTATATTCTCAGTTCATTTCAACATATTTCTTGTTTACCGCATAAAACATTTTTTAAGATTTTTGATTGTAAAGTAGCATCCATAATGTTATATGGATCAGAATTGTGGGGTCTTAAAGACAATAAATGTATAGAAACTGTACAATTATATGCTTGTAAACGTTTTTTGAATATCAATGTTTCTGCTTGTAATGACGCTATTCTTGGCGATCTAGGTAGATACCCAATGTATATATTTGCTGCAAAACGTTGTATTAGATTTTGGTTGAGATAGATATACACGCTTATGTTATGAAATGCTGATGTATTTTGACAGTATTGGATACAAAAATTGGGTGACTGATATACGATTAAACCTATATAAAATGGATTTGGATACGTATGGGAGGCACAGGTTGTAGCCAATTCTAAATTATTTATAGTGCAATATGAACAGCGTCTAAAAGACCAGTTTGTGCAAAATTAGCAATTAAAGTGTCTAGGAAATGTAAAATTAAATCATTATGTTATGTTTAAGACTACCTTTAAAAGTGAAAAATATATTTCTGTTATAGATATTGACAAATATAGAAAATGTTTTGCTAGTTTTAGAAGCTCTTCACATTGTTTAATGGTTGAAAAGGGTAGACATTTTAATATTGATAGAGAACATCGTGATTGTATGTATTGTGAATCAATGTTAGAGGACGAATATCACTTTCTTATTGTGTGTTCTTTATATGCAAATTTACGTTCTTACTATATACCATATTGTATTATTATCAATATCCGAATGTTCAAAAGTTCTACTCTTTGATGGCAACTGAAGACGAGTCATTGATACGTAATGTTGCTATGTATATTTATTATGCAATGAAAGAAAGGGATAATTTTCTTAAATGTTTTGAATAATTTATATTCAGATGGTATTTTATAATTGTATTAGAAATTCGTATTGCCAATTTGTATTGTATATTGTATACACTGTGTATGGGCCGGAGGCCTCTTGTACAATAAAGATATTGAATATGTGAATTTTCTTTCGTTTTCGTATACTTCTGCAGATTGTTTTTGCTTTTGAACAGGTTATCCACAAAACAGAGGTCCAATTTGTGACTTCTGTCCGTTTCATACGAATATTGATATGTGTAATGAAATCGCTTTCTGTGAAGTAGGAGAAGTAAGTATAATTATATAACTAATAACTTTTTCTACCTAAAAGCTTCCAATATACTACTTACTGATTTAATAAAGGTTTAACCTAATATAAAAATTATGTTTTTTATTTTTTAACTATGAACTTTTTTTCCCGTACTCTCGAGTTATCATATTATTTTTAGATTTAATAAGTTGTGGTCACAAGATATTAACTTTTAATGTCTTCAATTGCAAAACCGCAAGATAATAAGTTATAGGCACAAGGTAAAAAAGACTGCAAATGTTCTGTTTCCATCATACAAAAGCGATTATATTCATTGTTTGCTTATATTCTCAATTTTTGTTTGTCATTAAAGTACATGTGATATATAAATTTACACATTTTGTTTTCAAATATTCAGGTATGCAAGTATTCTGTATTAAAAGAGTTTGGGGATACTATTTACACCAGCGAATGCTCTAACAAACATGTAAGTTTATGCCATCTTATTTGTTCTCCCTTCCTTATGATTCTTTTTGGCCACAGGTCATCTAAAATCAGTTTGAATTTCTGATATATTTACAGGGAAGAACAAAATATTAGATTTAAATGACATTTACCGTCATGGACAAATCATTGAATTTTGGATAAATTGTCATAATTGATATATTTTGTACGTATTTGATTTATACTTGGACAAAACAAGACTTATTACAAAACAATCATAAGCCACGCCAACACATGCTTACTTTAGGTAGTCGATTGCGGCTATTGTAATCCGCGATATATTTAAGCATAACATGTCGAGGTTCGAGCATTAGGCCTCGACTTTTTATGCAGGGAAATTTCTCTGCGCAAAAAGTCGCGGCTGAAAATTGCTATTACTCACCGCAATATTTTATAAAGACCGTTGTTGAGGAACAAAAAGTCGCGGCCTATAATAATATTTTTTTTCCCTGTCTACGTTTTGTAGAATTTCTACAACACTTGTAAAAATGCCGCGGATTTCTTTATGTTTCTCGACTTTTATAGAAAAACAAGGGGTAGAATGAAAAGTCAAACCATGGACGCTTCCGGCCACTGGAGTCAAAAAGGTCCTTGCTGTGTCGAACAAACTTTGTAAAACATGGTGGTTTATACGTCTCCGGCGACATTGCGTACCATCAAGTATTGATCAATGAGTATTATAACTTTTCTTACTCAAGGAAACAACGTTTTATCCTGAAAAGATATTAACCAACGCAGCAAGAGATCTTTACTTGGTTATGCCGCAAAAAGGTTTTCCTGCCAAACTTGAAGCTGTGAAAAGCAGATTCAGGGTTTGTTGGTGTATGGCGCCTTGACTTTCTGACTTATGACTCTGTACACGCTATTTCATCAAGCTGTTTTTTTCCTACTTCCGTAAGGTGTGTCAACACAGCACAAACTACGAAAATTCCATAGTAGGTCGAGATGTAGAAGGATTCACATTCGAGAGCTACACGTCAAAGAACAGGCGTACTATAACGAACCGCCGTTCTTTGACGGAGACTATTTGCAGTGGATGTTGTGATGGTGATTTATGCTTTAAAGGATGCAATGAAACAAAAACAACCCCCAGTAAGTATGTGTTTTATTCGCGTGTTAAGCCTTTTGTAGTGTTATGTAGTCCTTACTATTTTGTATTGATTTTAAGCTTATAGTGCCTGGTTTTTTGTTTTGTCATATCTGTATATTTCAAATTGCAATCTTGATAATTATTATAAATTTCAGATTGTTTTAATTTGAAGTGCAATGCGTAATTAATTACAGTTAAATAGTTCATTTACTTTGTTTTACTGTTAGTGAAAAGGGAAATACTATTCGAAAGATCAACACAGTATGTGGTCGTTATTATTTTGTCAAACATATATGTTTGCCTGTGTTTTCTATACATTTTTAACAATTATTCGTCTATCTCACTGTCAATACTTATATTTATTCCACCAGAAGATTATTGTTCTTCAAATCCATGTAAACACGGGTATGTGAGAATACACCAAATGGGTTTACGTGTACTTGCGACAATCACTATAACGGCATCACCTGTGACACTCGTAAGTTGCTGTAATTTGGGCTATTTTCAACACCGCGTTTTATCTAGTTTAAATAAACCAGTTATTTTGAAAATTTTGAAAGGAGTGAAAATCAACGTCAGTGACCATGTAACTTACTTATCAAAATGTTCTAAATTTATTCAGTTATAATATTGATATGATTTTTATGATATTCTTTTAATATGAACTTGGAAAATAGTACCTCTAGAACATAAGTCAATGTTAAGTTTATTTAGGTGTAGTGTGGCACCTCTACCGTTTGGAACAGGGCGATACAAAAACTTAAGGTCAAAGCGTTTATGTCATTTATGTTAAAGTATTGAAGATGAGTTTCAAGCATTGTTGTTATCTGTACAGTCTTCATTCTTAAAGATATTGGCTACTTAACATCATTATCGTCAAGGTTCTAAAACAGAAAATCTTAAAATTCATTTTCATCAACAAGAGTAATTTTAAAATCAGAATAACCGCAAAATCTTTAATAATGTTTTAAAAAGCCGCTTGACTTTTGATTTTAAATGATATAATTGTGCATTCAAGCCATATTTGATTCGCTGGCTTAACCAGTTGCTAGCAAACAGTCGGATGCTTGCTTCAACTTTATAAGTATATAAGTGACAATGTATACGTTAAGTTAGCCATTTAAGCCGGATTTTAAAGGTAAATTCATGATAGAATTTAATAATATAGAAATGCTTGGCGTTACAGTCTCTTTTACCTCTGCTTTTGAAATTGGTGTACTTTTATCTTAGACTATATATAGCTTTAGGGAAAGACAAAGGTTTTATGTAGCAGATACCATCAGCTTTATTCAGACTAGGTTATTTTATTGTTTCTAAATCTGAAAGGGCATATGCATCAGAACAATTGAGCAGATAGTTGGATTATTTCTTAAGTAAAGCAGAATATTGAGTTGCGCATTGCCGGAACATTTCCCCGTAACAACTCACTGTGTCGTTTTTTAGCTCACCTGAGCACGAAGTGCTCAAAGGTGAGATTTTGTCATCACTCTGCGTCCGTCGTGCGTCGTGCGTCGTGCGTCGTGCGTCCTTCAAAAAATGGCGTCAAACTTTTCAAACAACATCTCCTCCTAAACTACATGGCCAATTGCAACCAAACTTTACAGAAATGATCCTTAGGTGGACCCCTTTCAAAGTTGTTCAAAAATTTAAATTCCATTAAAAACTCTGGTTGCCATGGCAACCAATAAGAAAAACTTAAAAAATCTTCTTCGAAAAAACCGTAAGAGCTAGAGCTTAGATATTTGGCATGAAACATCTTCTAATGAGTGCCTACCAAGTTTGTTCAAATCAAAGCCCTAGGGTCAAAATTGGCCCCGCCCCAGGGGGTCATTGATTTTCCCTATATGCATATAGTAAAAACTTAAAAAATCTTCTTTTAAAGAACTCAAAGAGCTAGAGCTAAGATATTTAGCATGAAACATGTTCTAATGGGTGTCTACCAAGTTTGTTCAAATAAAAGCCCTGGGGTCAAAATTGGCTCCGCCCCGGGGGTCATTGATTTTCCTTATATGTGTATAGCAAAAACTTAAAAAATCTTCTTTAAAAAAACCCAAATAGCTGGAGTTTAGCTATTAAGCATGAAACATCTTCTAGTGAGTGTCTACAAAGTTTGTTCAAATCAAAGCCCTAGGGTCAAAATTGGCCCCGCCCCGGGGGTCATTGATTTTCCTTATATGACTGTGTATAGCAAAAACTTAAAAATCTTCTTTGAAAAACCCAGATAGCTAGTGTTTAGATATAAAGCATGAAACATCTTCTAGTGAGTGTCTACCAAGTTTGTTCAAATAAAAGCCCTAGGGTCAAAATTGGCCCCGCCCCAGGGTGTCTTTGATTTTCCCTATATGC
This sequence comes from Ruditapes philippinarum, assembly GCF_026571515.1. Taxonomy (NCBI): domain Eukaryota; kingdom Metazoa; phylum Mollusca; class Bivalvia; order Venerida; family Veneridae; genus Ruditapes; species Ruditapes philippinarum. Next base: position 83,429 of record NW_026865446.1, on the reverse strand, counting down.
ATATAGTTAAAACTTAAAAAATCTTCTTTTAAAGAACCCAAAGAGCTAGAGCTAAGATATTTAGCATGAAACATCTTCTAATGAGTGTCTACAAAGTTTGTTCAAATAAAAGCCCTAGGGTCAAAATTGGCCCCGCCCCGGGGGTCATTGATTTTCCCTATGTGCATATAGTAAAAACTTAAAAAATCTTCTTTTAAAGAACTCAAAGAGATAGAGCTAAGATATTTAGCATGAAACATGTTCTCATGGGTGTCTACCAAGTTTGTTCAAATAAAAGCCCTGGGGTCAAAATTGGCCCCGCCCCGGGGGTCATTCATTAGCTTGACTTTTTTTTTTTAGATATATACATATTATATATATACATATATATTTAATATTTATATATATATATATATATATATATATATATACACATGCATACATATACAACCAATTTTGTTCAAATAAAAGCCCTGGGGTTTAAACTGGCCCCGCTCCAGGGGCCTATATACAGGTGAGCGACTTTGGGCCATCATGGCCCTCTTGTTCTTGTATAGGTGGACCCTCAGACTGTGCTGATATTTTCACAAATGCCATTGGTACAAAATCAGGTGTATATAATATAACGTTTTGGCGGTCTAACGTAACTATAGAAGTTTACTGTGATATGTCAACATTTCCCCCTGGATGGACGGTAAAGATTATAATAATAATAATAATAATAATAGTAATATTAATAATAATAATAATAATGATAATAGAAAATGATACTGCTATTTTTTACTATTTAAGTCATAGTTCAATGTGCATCACTTCACGTAAAATGCCAAAATGTCAATTATTGATTGTCCTTAGTTTGACTTACTTTCAATTTACTGGCGAATACGAGCAATATGAAAAGAAGCTATCCCAAAAATTGTCATACATTTCAAGAATGCCTAACGCCGAAAAGAATAAAACAAAAGGGCACCTGCGGTCTCCATGACCTGTACACTATATGCTTGTTAAATTGCACTTATCCATATAAGCATACCATCACGGCTCGCTATCATTACAATTGTGTTTTAGCTACCTAAGCTTGCTGAGGGTGAGCTTTAAGTATCGATGAATGTCCGTCGTCCGTCCACATTTGTTCGTTAACACTCTAGCGGTCACATTTTTGCCTCAATCTTCATCAAACTTGGTCAGGATACTTGTTTAGATAATTGCTCGGATGAGTTTGAGCATGGGTTATCTCGGATAGAAAACTAGGTCACAGAGGCTAAAAAGAGAAAATCTTGATAACACTCTAGAGGCTACTGTTTTAATTCAAATACCCTGGAAATTGTTCTGAAAGTTTGATTTTAGTATTTCTAGGTCAAGTTTGAATATGGGTCACCTGGGGTCAAAACTAGGTCACACTGCTCAAATATGGAAACACTCTAGGTCTACTGTCATGAAACTTGGTCATGATGCTTGTCTATGTAATTGCTCGGATGAGTTTGATGGGTCAGGTGTGCAATCTAGGACTATCTTGGCCCTCTTGTTTCAATAGTTGTCAAAATGCCTAATATAAAGTTGTCTAATATTTCTTGGTAACACAGTATTCACTATATGTTTGTTGCAAATTTCTCACTACTTACTTTTCTGGCCGTTTTACTTATAGCAACTTATGTATATACGTGAGCAATGCTTAAATGTTTGATGCAATGGTCAATTTGTTCATTTCAATGGTTTTTATGTTTCTTGCAATGACCTACATTTTGTACATTTTTTCGATAACCGATATGTTTCGTGCAATAATATTTATGTTTAGTCCACAATATTCTTAATAGAATTACCCATAGTTATGTCGATTTGAATTACCTATAACTTTGTTGCAATGGCATATATGCTTCTTGTACCTAGATATAATGGTCTACATAATTAGTGCAGCCACTTAACAACTGCTGCAAAATTATGCATGTTTATTGGAACAAGTTGTTTTTTTATGGTTTTCATGATATTTGCATTTTCGTTCCGCTGACACGGCCTCTTCGGTTGATACCATCGTATGTCTTTTTTGTTGTAAGTTTTACATACCTTTTAACTTTTCTTAAAACAGGTTTTCCAAAATAGATTTGATGGTTCCGTTGACTTCTATCGAAACTTTTCAGAATACGAGAATGGTTTTGGTAACATGACAGGAGAATTTTGGCTAGGTGAAACAAGTTTTTTATTGTTTCTGTTATCCTAATTCCTAAATTTTTAATGAAAATATCACTGGTGTGTTGTGCTATTTCGGCAATATCGTCAGGTTCGACCTCTCTCTAAGCGCGTTTAAAGCAACTTAAAAACCTTTGTAAAATAACCACTTCAGGAATGATCATTATAAAACAGAAAAAAATGAAAATAACTTATTTTATGTTTAGCGACAGTATAGTTAATACAATTTTCAAAGTTTTCTGGTAAAAATCTGATTGATCTGCTTTTAAAGGTCAAAGGGTTAATATTGGTGATGGTATATCGGCTATGCTCTTATTTCGAAACACATCGTGTCTTGCAATTGGTTCATTTACCAACCTTTACATACAAAAACATAAGAAGGGATGAACGCATACGTAAGGCCTACTTTGGCGGCAATTGACTTTACATGTATATAAGGTTAATTCTCTGCAGTTTTTTTGGCAGTTAAACCAGAAGCTTTCAAGAGTATGGCACAATCCTCTTGAAACTGATTCATTTAATATATGACAATCGATTTGCAATGTATTACCAAATGCTTCATTTCACAGGTTTACGTTATATCGAAGAAATGACGTCACAATATGACAGTGCTCTCAGGTTTGACGTCACTGCTGCCAATGACTCGCACATTCACGAAGTGTATCAAAATTTTAGCTTGTCAAAATATCCGAAGTTCACAATGCATATCGGAAACCAAACCGTCAAACCATTAAATGTATCAGGTAACAACCGCAATTAATGAATACAGAATAGTATTTGAAATATTTACAAATAATGATGAAATTCATAAAAAGGGTACGGATCTTAAACTTCCACACTTAATTATTTTCCAATTTCAAACTTGAATACATATTCAGTTACGAAATAAAAGCTTGAAAATAACACTTGAGCATAATAGAATTATGTAGTATTTGCATACATAAATGATTGCTTTTTTTTATAACAAAGGACTCCTTAATCAAAACGGACAAGACTTTAGCACATATGATCACGATGTTGACGCATGGTATAATGCTGGCTGCGCACTTGTCAATCATGGCGCTTGGTGGTACAGTCAGTGCTATGCGGCAAACCTTAATGGCGAGTATGGAAGACCGCCAGGATCAATTTCAACTATCAATAAAGGATTTGGAGGCTTCATTTTCATTGCATGGCAGCAATATCATACCCTTAAAGCTTCCAAAATGATGTTCAGAAAACAGTTCCATTAAAATACGCTATGTTTAATTGTTTTGTTCTTTTTATTATGATCGATATTTGGGAAGTTTGTAGACTAACCGGATCATATTTTAAAACAATAATTTTCGTATCAAGTCTAAGTTGTTGTACATATTTATATGTATATATCTACATATATATAAATTTATTTATCTGTATATAAATATATTTATTTGTTTGTATAATAAGCTGAAAACTCAAATATTGTGAGATGTAAGTTGCAATAAAACCCCGTCTACGTCGAACAGAGCCTTTTATTACCATGTTTTAAATTAGATATTACAAATGTATTTGCAAAGATTTAGTGTTTGGCCACATACAATGACGCGCTTTTGTTTTTGCAACGTCAATTTACAGATCTATATTCAGTTATTAGACATTGTTGCCATATTAGAATAATACCTACACTTGCACAAAGAATATTTTCACAGGATATTTTCATCATTATGCCCCCGAAACAAAGTGTGTGTGGGGGGGGGGGGTATATAGGAGTCACTCGGTGGTCGGTCGGTTGGTCGGTAGGTAGGTCGGTCGTTCGGTCAAGCGGTCCGTTGTATTTTCCTTGTCCGGAGCATAACTTGAAGACTAATGGTTGATATTCATTACAACTTCATACAATGATCAAACACATTGCGAGGAAGTGCAGTGCACATGAACAATAACTCCATCTTGACTAATCACAAAGTTATTGCCCTTCATTACCTTTTCTTGTGAAGTGCATAATTGCAAACTAATGGTTGGAATTCAATGCACAGTGCACACGAACCACAACTCTATCCGGAGTAATAATAGAGTGATTGTCCTTTGTTACTTTTTTCTTATTGCAGAGTATAGCATGAACTCTACTGTTTGGAATTAATTTTTTTTTTTTTTTTTGAAGCCCAACAGGTAACTTCGTTTATTGTCCCCGTCACACACAATATACACACAATTTGACCAGGACAACACGATTAAGTAAATTGTAAATTATAATAACTCATGGGCTATAAAAATATGACATGCTACATAATAATGCAACAATATTAATAGATATAATAAATATAGTCAAGTACACATAAGTATTTGTTTTTTACTAATATATGAGTAAAGATATATATTAATATAAAGTCACATTGATTGATAATAAAAAACAAACCAAACAAAAAAAAAAAAAAAAAAAAAAAAAAAACATTGTTCCTATAGAGGCCTGTAAGTATGTTTCTCATTTAGGTTGTCTGATTATATTTTAAAAACCTTTTATGTTGCTATAATCTCCTTATCGGTTTTCTGACATAAAATATAAGGGATAATTTTTTAATAGGATTTTGCCACGAATTATGAAAAGAAATTACATCTCCATTTAAAAAAGCTATATATTCTTGATTTTTTTTATTTTACTTTTAAGTATATTAAACATATTTATATTTAAGTAATTTTGACAGTTTTCCCTAAATTTTGTTTTATAAAAATAGTATTTTGCTAATAATGTTACAAAATTCAAAATAGAATGTTTCCATAATACAAGAACAGTATGCCTTTCATGTCTGAAATGTCAAATTCGACAAAATACTTATCTTTAAGCCAGTCTTTCAATTCTAAAAAAAAATATTGGTATACGGACATTGATAGAATAAATGTTCAATCGTTTCTTTATCAATGTTACAATATGAGCATAAATCATTATCTCTAATATCTATTCGATGTAAAAATGTATTTGTCACAAGAATTTTTTTATTAATCTTATACTGAAAATTTTTCAACTTTATTTCTTTCACAGTATTTAAGCTTGTACAATAATTTAAAAACTCCTTCTGTGATATAGGTCCTACAGAATTTACCCATTTGTTAGGAACAACAAAATTGTCAGCTTCAATAAGGATATCATAAAAGAATCTGCAACCCTTACTATATTATGTATATAACACATTTAAGATAGGGATTTAATGAAATGTTTTGCTTGTATAGAAATACTTTATCTTTACTGTTCCTAATCTTTTCTCTCCATAAAAAAAGGGATGGACTAAATGACTTGTTGAATATCTTAAAATGTACCTCTTATCTTTCAATTTTTGAATACTGTAAATATTACCGTCATTGTCATGTAAGTCAATAATAGATATAGAGGATATTAAAGTTTTTTCTATAAATACATGATTTATTTTCACCGAGTGGTATAAAAATAAATCTTTCATGAGTGGCGTTAGCCACGAGTGAAATATGGTAATTTTCATGCCACAAGATGAAAATAAATCGTTTATTTATAGAAAAAACTTGAATTTTCTGTTTATTATATACATTTTTCTCTTTTTTGACATTAAAATTTGAAAGACTTTCCCTTAATTTTGTGTACTGGCAGAATTTAAAAGAAAGTAGTCCGACAAGACACCAGTGAAAGTACGGAAAGTATGTTTCACTGCAGTGAAAAATAAATTTTTACAGTGAAAATACGGAAAATGAAAATATGCATTTTATTTCATCACTATTTCTCTATATTTCATTTATCAGTATATAATAAATTATATTACGATGTATCCAATTGTTAAACAAATAAATTAGTGTTACGGAATCTAGTGTTAAACCATAATGGTGAATATAATATATCTTCGATACTTTCAATGTTTACTTTTTTGCAAAAATTAGTCCATGTTTTCAACACTTGTTTCCAGAAAATATTTGAAAGTTCTTCAGATATAACTGATGCATAACCAGGACCAAGTTTTACCACTTTGGTTATATTCAAAGGAGAAAAGGGTAACCCAAGATTCGCCATTTTCGTTCAATAGACGATTGATCCAACTTAACTTTAAACTGTTCATAAAGGCTCTAACATTTAACATTTTAATACCACCTGCCTCTATATTTGTATCTATAACTGATATTTTAATTTTATCTGGACCTTTTTTCCATAAAAACCGATATAAGAATCTTTTGATTTGTTGAAGGATTTGGCAATGACATAAACAGTTGTACAAATTTTGAAATAATCAAAGATTTTATAATTGTGACTCTTCCAAAAAGAGTTAAATTACGCTTAGACCATACATTAATTAATTTTTCACATTTAATAAGAATTTCATGTCCGTTTAAGTCCCAAATGTCCTCAACGTCTGCGGAAAATATTACTCCTGGAATTTATAGTTCATACAATGGTCAAGTATATTGAGAGGAAGGACAGTATACAGGAACCATAACTCTTTCTTGACTTATTTATATAACTTGAAAATTAATGTTTGAAAATCAATGAAACTTCATACAATAATCAAACGAGGTTGAATGAAGTGCAGTGCTCAAGAACTATAACTCTATTTGGACTAATTAAATAGTTATTGCCCTTTGTTACTTTTTCTTGCCCAATGCATAACTTGAAAACTAGTTGATGGATTTCAATACAAGCACAATGAGAGGAAGTTCAGTGTAGAATAATCAAAATTCTATCTTCAGTATTTGCAAAGTTATTGCCCTTTGTTCATTTACTTTGTCCGATGCATAACTTAAAATCTGATGTTTGAAAATCAATGCAGCTTCATACAATGGTCAAGTGCAATGAGAGGAAGTGCAGTGCTCAAGAACTATAACTCTATCTGGACTTATTGCAGAGTAATTCAACTTCATCAGTGAAAGGAAATGCAACGTACAAGAACCACAACTATCTTTAATTGCCGACAACCATAACTATATTAAAATTCTTTACAAGGTATTCTGTTACTAGTAACTTCCTCATTTCCGAAGCAGTCTTGCACGGTATTAATCACATTTACTGATAGTTCTAGTTTAAGTCAAAAGTTATGTACACATTCATAAAGGGACATATTTTTTTCGGCAGCTAACAAATGAAACTGATGCAACATATATCAAAAGAAAACAGATGGAGAGAAATACTTATAACATTTAATAGTAGCATTCCTGTCTAACCCCTTAAATGTTTTCTTTAAGTAAAAGTTCAATATTCCTTCGTAACATTAAAATTAACACCTGCAAATAAGTTAAGCACATCTGGCATTTTGCCTCAATTTTGACACGACCACAACTGAAATTTTAAATCTTATTTGGGCAATGGTACAAACCACCTGTTGTCAACCTGCAACAATTGGAACAAGTTCTGCACCACGAATGGCAAAATTTACCCCATTAGACGCCTTACTGGTAGTGTGAGAAGAAGGATTGAGGATATCATCCGGGCACGTGGCGGTAACATACGTTATTGAAAAATTTGGTAACATAATGTCATTAAAGGTAACGTAATCGTCAACATCTACCAAATATATCTACCAGTAAATGTTTTGTAAAAAAAAAAATTAATTTGCTTATGCTTCAATAATTTGATTAAGAATAAACGAAACTCGTAAATTTATTGGTTTACGATTACTAAATTGGTATCGCCACTTATCAAATTACTATTTCTTAGCTCAATTAAGTCGTCATTTCATGATAGTGCTTTCAATAACAACCAATTTTAAATTAACTTATTTCCAGTGGATATTATAAGATACACGATAATTATGTTATAATATCAACCTCAAGAGAAATAGTCTAAAACCAAAGCAGAAGATGAAGATATAGAGTCACGTACTTAACATAATGGCAAAAAAACGTGAGAAAAGGAAAATAAAAACAGTCATATTATGTTAAATGTTGCTGATAAATGATTACCATTTATCATAAACAGAAAAGAGATTATATCTATCAATCTGCAAATTGACGTTTTCTTAACTTTAAAGATAAATTGTACTGTACTAACATAAACAGGTGTTGATTGTTGTGAAGCGGATGTTAAACGTTCTCCCGTATCGCAGTATTTTTATGTAATTTGAGATCATCCGGAATCGTTGATTTGTTAAAGAAAGACTATTAAAGTTGGTGCAAGGGGTTTGAGTATTGTTTTATTTTGCATGGACTCAAATGAAATGATAAATATGTTTTAAGCCAGGGTTACAGGTCTGCGACACGTGTACGATTAGATGTCTCAAGAGACTCCACGTTGTGTTACACAATATTGCGCTTAGGCAGAATAAACAGTAACATGTTTAGGACGACCTTCCTGTAGTAAGCAAGTCTTCAAGATAGATTAAGCCACATCTTTAATATCAAATATTATTATTGCTGAGTTTGGTGTTATGGCCGTTTATGTTTCACCAGGCTTCGTGCTAGAATACAGTATTACTTTAAGATGGAATTCACTTATATAATATGATCAAGCTTGCTTTAAAGAACAGTGACTACAGTTTCAAAGAAGAAATAATGACATACACAAGGGTTTATACCAACCAACTTAATAAACGTAACAAAATCCCAATGAAAAAAAAAAAAAAAACGAAAATGCAAACACGGAAGCATGTAGCTTGTTATGTACTTTTGCAAATAATATGCAATTTTTACAAGTTAGAGCAGACATTCCCAATCATTTTCAAAAGGATCTAAATATGACCTTAACAACGTAACTACATATTGGCACAAATGTAGTGATAATTGATATGAGCCGCATCACGACAAAACCAACACAGTGCGTTTGTGACCAGCATGGATCCAGACCAGCCTGAGCATCCGCGCAGTCTGATCAGGATCCATTCTGTTCGCTTACCAACTCTATTACAAGTAGAGAAACTGATAGCGAACAGCATGGATCCTGATCAGACTGCGCGGATGCGCAGGCTGGTCTGGATCAATGCTGGTCGCAAATGCACTATGTTTGTTTTGTTGTGACGCGGCTGATATGTATCTTCCAGATTGTTTCTTTCATAGTTTTATGTTCTTCCGCTGATGTGTTTGGCCATATCTCTTTGGTCGATCCACCTAACCAGCTTTCATGGATAACTAACAAGTAATTACCAATTCCTCCGCAATTGACCGACTTCTTATCCCTAATAATTTCTGAAATAGAGGTAAGAGACAAATGTATGATAAGTTGATATGTGTCATGCATCATGCACGTAGGCAGTATTCATTACTGTTCATGAAAGTGAGACTTTCGATGCAAATAAAATATTTTCTACCAGTGACTTCCATCAGTCACCTATTTAAACTCGTGTACAGGTCGGTTTTTACAGAAATTTCCTGAGGCATTCATGTTCAGATAACTTCTTGCAAGATCGAGAAATATTCTGCATAACGCATACTAGAAGTTGGCATTGCTCTAGTATCTATCAACATTGCATGCATTTAGGTCACAAAACATAATGGCAACACACCGATTCGTTTCAGCAAGAGCAACATATGCATTTCGGTATTCACAAAAGCTGTCAGCCTACAGTATTTAGCAAAGAACAAGATTTGAGCATGATAAATTTAATTATCCGCTTAACAAGTCAGAACACTATTACCCTGAAAGATCAACAAATAGAACGCAGCCGAATAACACTCCAGAAATAATGTATTATCAATGTAAAAATTATATGTCACAAATGCAAATTTTAGACCTGCTTATGTCAGATTTGTTGTGCGATTTTTACATTAAATCCGAATTAAACAAAAACACTGGTAACAATTGTATTAAGTCAATATATAATCTAACAAACATATACAATTGTCAGCCTGATGATCTTTTGTATCACATCATATAAATACATCTGTTTGTTTTAATCACTTCACAAGAAAGAATTATTTGATATTAAACATCTATTACCCTATATATATCTAACCTAAACAGTATTGAATTTGAACATTGAAAATATTTTAATCATTGATCTCAAATGACCTCAAATATTTTAAAACAGTAAGATATCAAATGTATGTTCTTGTTCATTTGTCATTGATAAATGTGTCAACTTACCATTGTTTACGGTACTTAATTGGCACTGTCCCTTTCGTCATAATTTTGACAGTATTTAGACTACACGTTATGGATGTTCTTTATTTGTTTTATCATCATCATCATCATCATCATCATCATTATAGTCGTCGTCATCAATATCATCATCACTTTACTATTATCATCAAGTCTCAGTTTGCTTTCTTGGTTTTGCAATATTTTTGTTATAATAAAATGAGGTTAACATTGAATTGAAAACAAGATATTTTATGAGTACAGCAATTTTACTACATGTATTTTGAAAGATTATTTCGTTGATTCTTATTAGTACATGTGTACTGTATACATGTTTATAAGCTACCGGTAGAACAAAACGTCTTTAGTGATTTGTACAGATCTACTGACTCATCTGATGAAATTATCTTTCCAAAAAAAACTATTACATTGTATTTGAACAGAAACTTAGACGTAGACATCAACTTTACATTATTAACAACAGCTGCTTAAGATGGTATTCAAATCAAAAGAAACAGTATAACAGTAATAGTTCTTTATTGGTATTGCTTTCTGAACATTATTTTAGAAGCTTTAAGGGTATAATATTGCTGCCATGTATAGTAAATGAAGCCTGCCCCGCCGTTGTTAAGAGAATTAACTGACCCTGGTGGATTTCCATACTCGCCATTTAAGTTTGCATATTCGCATCCAATGTACCACCATCCAGCTTTATTAAGCCTTGCGCAATTACCTACTGGCCAGGCGTCGACATCGTTATCATATGTGGTAAAGCCCTGCCCGTTGTGATAAAGGAGTCCATTGTGGCTACCTTAAATGAGCAATATTGTATAAACAATAAACAACCTAAATCTAAGTTGTTGTATGTACGGTGACAAACCGTAAGACAGGTCAGAATGAAACTATACTAAAGCGTCCCATGAACGACAAAAATATCAACAACAAAAATAACGATAGAGATTTAAGAAGGCTCTTTCTTTAAGTTAAAGAAAAGGATAAGTAACATTACTCATGTAATTAATTTGAATTAAGATATGTTCATACTATTTTGGTAAATTTAACAGCACTGTCAACATTTAAATCACCACAGAACATAATGCTAAGTAAAATTGATAAAGTCTTTATGGAACATATATCTGTCTCGGTTGTGTTAACAGATTCGCTATTGACGATTGTTGGTCTAAAATCGTGACTTGTCCAACTAGAAAGCATATTCAATTTCCCCATTGATTCTGTGTTACTTAGAGGATTTATACATGTATATTGAGATAACATATGCGCATGTAAATCAAATACCATAAAACCGCAGTTTTTAGCTAGTTATATATGATTGGCAACCTTGGCATTTTAACTAGGCCAGACACTTGTTTTTTCCCTAAAATTATGAATACATTATTTTCTATGAATGTTTATGAAAGTAAAGAGAAGTAGTGTATTATTAAAATGCTATTTGCAAAGATATCATCATATAATTACCTGGTACCTGTTCGACTGTTAGATTTCCTAGATGCAAAGTGAAGTTTAAAGTATTTGACAAGCTGAAATTTTGGAAAACTTCGTACACGTGTGAGTCATTGGCAGAAGTGAGATCAAGCCGCAGTACACTTTCATACTGTGACGCAATTTCTTCAATGTAACGAAGACCTGTTGAAAAAATGAACTTAGAATTTAATCGTTGAACGATATAGGATTATAGTTATAACAGTATAGTGTCCAAATGGTCAGGCCACAGATGATAATGCTAGCCTCAGTTGACAATACAGACAGTGTAACTTAGTATAAATATTTCAATGAACATAACCATATTTATAGTGTCCTTATGTTGATTACAATTACCTTTGTTATTACAAAGTCAAGGCTAAAACTCAAACTATAATTGAAATTGTTTAGACGAGCATTGAGTCACTACTGTGATTGTTTACAGAGGATCAGAGTAGTTATCATAAATTTACACAACTACCTTAATAGACAGTGCCAATTATGCAATTTTGAGCAATGGATCGAAATGTTTTACCAACTGTCATTGTTTTCTCTCTACAAAATCCTTTTGAGTTTTATATTGCTAATGTTTAAAAAAAAAACACTATGCTTTCACTATTTCAGTACTACAAGTGTTTAATTTCATCTGAGAATTGAGTCATCATCATAGCCCGGATACACATCATGAAACATATCTATTAATCGCCAACTTTTTATATTCTACCATGTAAAATATTTCATTGTTATGAGTAACTTCGGGCTACAATTAAACATGTCTAAATATAGTATGGCATGTTTAGCAGTTAACATGTCCAATTATACAAACTATTTTATGTAAAGCTTGAAAGAAACTGTATTCTTGCTTTATTTCTAAGTGAAATGATTGTTTTATGGACTAGGTTATGTTTAAATCACATACTATCTTCCATAATCTCTCCAAGACTTTTTATCACATCACCTAGTTCAGTGACAATAAATAGTATCTATAGTGACCCACATTTAGGTTATTTCTTTTAAATTAACAGCAATGCCGGATTTATAATAATGACTGTTGTGATAATTGTGTCACAAAACAAAAACTTGATAAAGGAAAACAAAACATAATATTTTGTTTTACCCAGCCAAAATTCGCCGTCCATTTTTCCGAAACCATTTACATATTCAGAACGGTTTCTGTAAAAGTCAAGAGACCCATCGAATCTGTGTTGGAAAACCTGCTCAGAATTAAGAAGTGTGGTTAAAGACGTATAATTTCATAAAATATCCAGTGCATCAACGACAAACTAAAAAACAAACACTTTAAACAAGAGGGCCATGATGGCCCTAGATCGCTCACCAAACCCATCGAACTCATCCCAGACAAGCATTCTAACCATGTTTCATGACAGGTGACCTAGAAATCATCAAAAAAACTTTCAGACCCGAATTTACAGGATATTTAAATCAAAACAGTGGCCACTAGAGTGTTAACAATGTTTTTCTTCTTTCAGCTCCTGTGACCTAGTTTTTCATCTGTCATAATCCATTATGAAACTCATCCGAGCTGATACATTGACAATAATTTTGACCAAATTTGATGATGATTGAGGTAAATATGTGACCGCTAGAGTGTTAACAATGTTTTTCTATTTTTAGCTCCGGTGACCTAGTTTTTCATTCGAGATGACCTCCGAGCTATTAACTAGATAAGGATCCTGACCAAGTTTGATGATGATTGAGACAAAAATGTGACCGCTAGAGTGTTAACGAACAAGTGTGGTAGGACGACAGACGACAGACGACGGACGACAAACATTCAACAATCCTAAAAGCTCACATTGAGCTAGCTCAGGTGAGCTTAAAAGTGAACAAGCAAGGAAAAGAGAAAGTCATCCCAAGTCATAGAAACTCGCCAAAATGTCATGTCATGGAAGTCAAAAGTAGCAAATACATGAAATATATGGCTTGTTTAAGAAAAATGCAAAACTATATGAAAACAACACATTTAAACATAACACAAGTAATTTGCAGCAACCATACAGTTCATTGCTATTGGTATATAGATCAGTGAAACAAGATTTTTCAATAAAAGCAGACAGGAAATTGTAATAAACACGTAGCTTATAGAAGGAATAAAGGTATTGAACAGTTGAGATAGAATAGTTCAATAAATATATGTCACATTCCAACAAACATCGACTGTTGTAAAAAGCAAAATGAAAGTGACCAATACCAGCATCGATTGCAAAATCGCATGCTATGATAGCATGTAACAGGACTATGGCAATATAAGTAGGGTTCAATGATGAAGTTTAAGTGTATCGATACAGTGACACACGCAATTTCTTTTTGTGGTATTAATAAATGAAAGTTCATTATATTTTCAGATAGCTTTCCTAATGTAAGAGTAAACAGCGCACATATTTGGATTCGATTATTTACCATTTTGCAACACAGCGGTGAAAGTTAAGGTTAGGAAGTTCAAAGTCATTAACATTTAGTGATCTGCATATTTCTTTCAATGATTTCAATAAAAGTTGCAATTTTACTAAAATTACTAATATTGTATTATATTTACCGTCCATCCTGGTGGAACGGTATCCATATCGCAGTAAACTGATATAGTTACATTAGATCTCCACAAAGTGATATTGTATACCCCTGTTTTTGAACCGAGTTTTTTTGTGAAAATTTCATAACAGTCAGAAGGTGCACCTATAAAAAAAACAAAGTAACTTAGATATTTCGTTAAAATATCAATTGGCGGATCGCATAAGTTTTCTGATTCATAATTGGAAAAGTCATGCATTACGTTCATTATTTTTCTGATGTGTCATTCAAATAAAGAAAAGTCGGACAATGCGCTTTAAGTATTTAACCTATTGTATAATTAGTTCATAAATGCGCTCAACTGAGTTGATTCACATAATTAGAAATAGTTTGTGGTCAAAATGCATGACTCACATATGAAACAATCTGAAAATGCACTCAATAATTATTCTTCTTTTCTTTATTAACAGTCCGGTTATGCACACAGTTTAAATGTTTAGATTAACATTTAATGTTTAGATTAACATTAAGTTTATTACTTCTGTTAAACGCAATAAAGCAATTTTTGCTTAACCAGATACACTTCAATATTGAGAATAAGTGTAAATATTTGATTTATCTATTTATTATCTAAGGCAGTTATGAAAATAAATGAATAAAAAACTTAGAATCATGTTGACAATTTTCTAATATAGCATCCACTTACGAATGTCGCATGTAGTGCCGACATACGGAAAGTCGCAATCGCAAGTGAATCCACTTGGAGTGTTCCGGCAATGCCCGTGTTGACATGGACTTGAAGAACAGTAATTAACTGGTGGAAAAAATCTTCTATCATTGACAGACATTAAAATGTCATTAATAAGTCAGACTTTACCCTCTCTAATGGGGATGTATAAGTGTGTGAGTCATATTTTATACCATACACCATATAAATGCAACAGAATAAACAAAATTAGACATCTCCCGAACGTGTTGTTACAAACATCAAGCAACTATGAGACACCAGAACTTCTGTTATGTCTTTGTATAATGAAGATTTTTTTTCTATATTAATTACAGATTATGAACTGAAACAGTATTTTAAATGTCCAACCTAAAAGAAATGGCGAAAGAAAAAAGAAACGAATAATGAGTTTTACACACAGATGGTTTTAGATAACTGCACATCTGTACATCGGCTAACGTTTTCGGTAACAGTAATTTCCTCGGGATGATATTTTTACTGTAACCAACAAACCCTTGTGTTATCAATATAATATCAGATTTTTATATGATTTGTATTTAACTGATGACATAACGTGCCAGCCAATGGCACCTTATGCCATGAATATATTTAAAGACGTTGTGCATATTGAAACACTACACAAACTCGAACAATCACATGATAATCAATGCAAAAAATGTGAAGAGAAAGATAGAAGTAATGCTAAATTGGTATCAACATTCGTCGTCTATTACGCAAACGGGTACTAGGTTTTATGACGTAAGAGATGTTGCACATTACATTATCTCTCATGAACAGACTTAGTCGAATCGCATTAGTAATTTTCATTTGATATTGTTGTTTTTATTGGTACCGAGAGAATACCTGTTTTCCAGAATTTTATATATGAGGATGTTAGACGTAAATGTATTGACATAATATCTAGAGAGCAATAAACCAATCATTATCTCAATTATAAAAAATAAAGAAAAAACAGAATCCCTAAAACGCTAACAACCACCTCGAAAATGATAAAATTGAAAACAATGCAGACTCAATTTGATCATGGACGGTACTGGAAAATGCAAGTTACGTTCGCGTCCGCTAGCACCGGTTAAAGCAGAATTCAACATTCAAACATGAAAATGGTGTAATTTTGAATTTAGAAACATCCACAAATGTGTATATACGGCGGTCATTATGCAACCTTCAAATGTGACTCGTTCGTGCCATTCCATGAAAAGTGGCGTCAGGTCCCCAAGTAAAATAATGCCCGAGTCCTTTAGAAAAAAAACTATGTGCGGAACTAAATAAAATGGAATTTTGAAACGGGGTCAATGGTGTGAAACTGATGCATAGACAATAAATCTTTATTGACAATATCTTTCGAGACATTAACGCATAAGGACATTATAGTCGAGACATTAACGCATAAGGACATTATTTATGTCATATTGAAACTTTCCAGCTTCAGTGAAGAGAACACGTCATAATTATTTTTTTTCTTTCAAAACATTACCACAGTAATTATTAGCACAAGGCTCCACCCTGTCATTTGATCCTACGCAATACTGTCCATAAGGCGAAGGGGGAGGATTTGTACATGACCTCGTTTGTGATCTTATTCCTCCGCCACAAGTTGCACTACATGTACTCCACGAGGTCCACGCACTCCAACCACCGTCTGTGAAAATATTTTAATGTCCTATAAGAAAATATTGCATTGTAAAATAGCTCGTACAGGTATCTATCATCAATCTTGATAACAAAATTGTGAAACAGACTACCAAACCATACATTGCTTTTGTATTCGTTTGTCTGTTGGTTTAAATTTTTCACTTTTTACACCTGTTTTAACACATTCTTGGCCAGCTTAAAATCATAAATAGGGTTTACCAGATAACAAACCGATACATGTATTTTCCTATTTCTCCGCAACCGACTAACAATCCCACTTAATTTTGAACCAGCGTTGAGGTAAAAATGCCTATTACACACAATATAGGAAACATTTGTCACAGAGATCGAACCTGCAACCCAGTCGAGACTGACATATGTGACTTTCAAGGGCCCTTACAAAATAGTTACATATGACAGGGAGTTCCTTAATACAGTCGAAAACAACATTTAAAGTTTAATCCATCTATATTTTATTGAGACTTAACATACATAACCGTGTGAAGGAATACTATCTTACTAAATGCAATTAAACATATCGCAGTAGGTAAAAGTTTAAGTATTTGTTGTAAATAAAATAAAAAACGCACGTATCATCGCATGTATATCATATAAAGTTAAATTGTGTGTTTGGTTTTGTATAAGATTTATATTGGTTTATTAAAGTTCAAAATTAACATTTAAAATATCATATTTAAGTCTTTAAACAACATATCCATATCCAAAGTATTTTTTTCTTTAAAATGAAAGGTCGGTTAAAACATTGCTGCCTTAAAATTCGGCCGTAGGTACTTCAAAATAGTGATAACAAAACTTCACTAAAAATTGATTTTTGCCCTCGAAAGGAAGCTTTGACATAAAATCCGCAATATATGCCTAAGTACCGGTAATTTATGCCCGACCGCTTTTGATAATATCATTCCTTAAATTTCTTTTATTCCATAAGAAGTGTAGCAGAAATAGTCTTAACAAATTTTACTAAAGCAAGATGTTTCTAGTTATAGGTCTGGTCGTCGTTTTGTGTAGCGGAGAGAAACATGCCCGAAGAAATGCACAACTAGGGAAAGAACTGATCATTGAAATCCAGCTAACAGTTTAACCTTTGAAAGCGTGGACAAGATTTTTCTATTTATAGCTTTGGCGGTCATTTTGTGCAGCGATGCAGAAAGTTCCAGCGATATGCACAACTAGGGATAAAACTGATCACTTCTGTGACTTCATTTAAATCCCCAATTAGTTTTGGAGATGAAGGGGACGGACGGGCGGACAAAGAAATTACAATGTGCCGCCCCTCGGTGGCAAAAAAAATCTGACACAAATCTTAATTCAGTTTGCGCTGACTAGTCATTATGTACATTACACTCTTCAAAATGTGTTAATCATGCCTATCAATTTGGCAGTAGGGAGTAGACGCCCCACATTATAGTGTAGAGTTTATTTGAAAAGTAATGACTACTCGATAATAATTGGACTTAATAATTTGGACCATCTTTGGGTTTTAACGGGTTCTATTTTATCTAATAAATGGACAATTGAAAGGTGTGAAAGTCGTTTAAATCAGACAAAAGTAATACATTCATGATTGGGACGAGACCATTAGGGTCGGTTGTCACATATGACAGGGAATCGTATAATTCAGATCATTTTTTTAGGGAAATATGTTGGGAGGACTGAAGAAAGGACGGACAAGACAGAGAGAGTCGCTGAAATCAGGGGGCTCTCAGGGAGTCTCGACTGCATTACTAATCCAACGCTCTCCCTATTTAGCTAAGTGGGAGGACCATTGTTTTGTACAGTTTTAGATAGCTCTAGATCTGTTCATGATCGGCAATTTTGAGAATTGATCCGGTTTTTTTCGAAATGTATACTTTTGTTTCATAAAAAGAAAATACACTTGATTTAAAAATTGATTATCGTCATCTTGGAAGAAAATCTGTCATCTATATCAATCAATAAAACATCTTGTATCACTAACTCGTAAATTACATTCATAAAATATTATAGACATTGCTTTGCTAAAACAAAAAGTTAGACATATGATATTAATGAGAATTATGCTCAACATGAGTATGATTAATGGTTTGAAATGCCAATGTTTACTCATGTTCATAAGTCTCAATTATTCATATTCAATAAATATTCTATTGTGCTTATACATGGCATATCGACCATTGTTTTAATAAAATAGGTATAAAACCACACAAATTATCAGGCATAAAGTCGCCAATATCAAGCTGATAAACAATATCAGGGCGGCAGATAAACTTAACTCAATGACAAAACGTACTTGCACATGGTGCTGGCATACACAGTTGTATTTCAGACCTGTCTCCAAAACAATGATTACCGCCAAGACTAGGAGTTGGATTAGAACAAGTCCTTGTGCGACGTTTCAAGCCCATGCCACATGTTACTGAGCAAGTGCCCCAATGTGACCAATCACTCCATCCGCCATGAACTTAAAGTCAAACAATAAAGTCTTAATGTAGGTTATAGTTAAAACAGATAAAAAAGCTAAAAGGATGGAGCGCTTGTGAAAGACTGTACCTTTTAATATCGTGCAGTTGTTTTTAGCGTCTTCGTTTCGAAGGCACGCGTAGAAAATATCCAGATAGGATCATTATTACTGGTCAAATAACCTCTGCTTGAGACATTCATTGGGACCATAATATCTTCCAATTTATTTTTTTTAATGGTAAATATAGTTTTATAAAATTGTAACATAAGAATATTTTCGTTATTTAACACTCATACAGTTGTATAATTATATAAAGTTTAACATAATATTATGCTCCGGAACACGGCATTAAAGCAGCTATTTTGTAAAGGGTTTTAATCATTTAGCATGGATTAGTGAATGAGCTATTAAGAAAGAGATTAACATATCACTATCATACCGATGTTTTGGAAATGTTCTCATACAAAATTCAGATTAAAAAGATGCAAAAAAATGGCAAAATACATAGCTTGCTACACTCTTTAACATCTTCTCATTGGACGAAGAATTGCGTTCAACTTTCAGTAATTCTTTATGTCACTACACTTATCTTACTAAGTAAGGACATTGGCCATTAAAAATAAAAAGGGATGTCGACTGTTAAAAGGCGGTTGGGAATGGTGGTGATTAGCAGTACAGGTAATTTTATTTTTGTAATCCCCTTATATTATCTGTCGTTGTTTTTCATTTGTTGTCGTGTTTAGTGTTAATACAGACAGACAACAGAGTTTAATGAATGACTAACTAAACGCTGCTGCAAACAGTTCTTCTTAGAAATTAGACAGTCATTCAAAAAATAAAAAGTTAAGGCCTTCTCATGAAATGAACAGCAAAGACAGAAGTGATTTAATTGTATAAATTATATAATAAATCAATTTGAAAACATTTCTTCTTACGTTTAATCATCATTGAATGCATAGCTAAAATAACAATGGTATAACGTAAGATATCAATGATAAGTTAAACAATATCCATTTGATTTGTTAACTTTCTTTCGGGAAATAAATCTCATTTTGAATATAAAAATAACATTAAAAAGCAGTTCTTGCAATCTATTTTGTAAGTGTTAATTATTACTTACATCCTTCAAAAACATAAACTTCGAATAAAGAATGTTTGTTTCTCTGTTATTGAATTGCTTTTGTATAAAAAAGTTTTAAGAAGCTTTAAAAATAAAGACATAATACTGTATCGACCATGAAATGCAATAATTTAAATATATCTTAAACCTGGGCATTTTTGTTCAGTTTTACATGATTTGGTCATGATTCCATCTCCTACACAGTCAAGACCTCCATTTTGTGGTGCCGGATCAGTGCATGTTCGAGTTTTGGTCTGATGTCCACTTTCGCAGGTTACGTCACATGTGCTCCAAGTTGACCATACTGTCCAGTTTCCGTCAACTGAAAGTGACTTTCAGATAAGTAAAAACAACATACTATCTTAACTCAATTATGGAAATGAAATCATCTTTCCTTGCGTTTTCAAGTCTCCCCAGTTAAGACGTAAGCACTCAAAAATGCTTAACTGATGGTTAAGACAAACGAGTAGAAACCATCTTTCAAACATTTTTATACAGATATTATTGCACAACGAATGTTTTATCTAACTTAACACAAGATCAAAGTTACATATACAAGTAGATATTGATGTATACATCAACATTTCTGTTCCACTAGTGGAATGCCCTTCACAATATGAATTCGACAAACGATACAAAACCGACAATTGAGACGAAATCATGTAAAACGTTCAAAGTGCAGTTCCACTATCGCCACAAGTAAAGATAATACCTGTATAAGTTTGACTGTTCTGGAAGTTCGTTAGGGATTCTGTTCTTTTCACCTTTTTTCTAAGGCATAAGAACAAGAATCATTCGACATATTACTGATACTTTGATATATACATACATCTACATTGTAATGCCACTTACGTTAAAAAAAGGAATTAAAATAAAAGATGCATACCCATACAGAGTCCGCAGAATTTAGCACACAGACTACTTGCACGTGGGTCATTACAAATACTTAATATAGAATTCAGTCTTGCACAGTCCACTGATTCATCATCAACGCAAGCTTTGGCTGAAATATATACGTGTCATTTTAACATGTTTGAAATAACTTAATACTTTCATGGCTCAAGATATGCCTATGCAGAAGTGTATATTAGGATAACAATTACTGAATTCGTATAAAATGGCCTTCATCAAATATAAAAGACCGTTAAGCAACGTTTAGCTGATCAGTTCGATGAATGCCTAGACGTCTACCTACATATCAAAAGGTAACCTTCTCGACAACATGCGCGCACCTGTCACATTGCTGCTATTTGAAACAAAATAGTCATTTCCCCACATTTCTTTAACAGTGTTAGTTTAAGTCAAACTTCTCTGTCAGCTTTAGTTCCATGTGTCGATAATTTGATTTAAGTCCTTTGTAATGATTTAATCCCATGTTGTAATGTTGTGAAGCGGAAATCATTTATGACGTTATAAAGCTACATTATAGTATTTCAGTTTACCATTGTAAGCAAGCAACCAATTGAATATTTATTCTTACGGTCAGGATGACTGCAAAGAGCAGAGTTACAATGGTTAGTGGAGCAGCATTCGAAACATGATGACGTTTTCCTAGAAACTAGACCTCTACCAATAATCGAAGGACCTGCAGCGTGCGAGTCACATTTCTGAAGTGTATGTTTGGTAAAGAAATTAAAGAGAAGTAGAAGCAACAATATCATATACTGTTTATGGGTAACATTCCATCATGGTTTATTAAATTGTTAATAAAACATAGACATAAAACCTACATTATCATGATCATATGCAAACATGATTTCTTCTTGTAATTGAAATAAGTTAAATATCACTCTTATTATGTATTTGTAGGCTCTTAGGTATGTTTTTGCTATTTTTTTGTACGTTGAAGGTGTTCCTTTGTTTTTGTGTTTTTTTTTTATTTTGTGTGTTTGTTCGGTGTGTGTGTGTGTGTGCGTGTGTGTGGGGATTTATTGTTGTTGTGTTTTTATGTTGTTTTTTTTTTGGGGGGGGGTAGGATCAGGGTGTTGACTATTTCGTTTTGAGTGGGATGTGGTGTTGATTTGTTTTCGTACGGTGTTGGTGTAGATTTCTTTTTGGTAGGTTGGGGTGATGTTTTTTTATTTTTGGTAGAGCGGGGGTGTTGATGTTTTTTGGGTTTTTTTTAAAGGGTCGGGGTTTTTGATTATGATTAAAACATTTAAATTCTCCCGCAAGTTTATCTGCTTGATATATTCAATATGCACTTGTGTTTTTTTGTTGTTTTTTTTTTGTTTTTTTTGAAATATTTTTATTTGAACAGGAGGCAGAATTGAAAATTTTCAAGTAAAACGATTAATTCAATGTAGTAATATTTCGTACGTAAAATTATAGATATGTTTATAAAATTGCAAAGTCTCAATATGGCTTTGTTTACATTTAATTTGTCTGGCTAAAGGAAATGTGCTATTTACCTTATTATCAACACATCCAAGGCTTTCATGTCCTGATGTAAAGTTGTGGTAACATGACTTGAAATATAATGTTATATATAAATATATATAAATGGTTTATATAATATTGATAAATTTTCTCGCTGAAATGCACGCCAGTCTTGAAGAGCAGATACTATTATGTAAGGGAAAAGTAAGACCATTTTTTTTAACTGAAGGTACTGTATGGAGGAAAATACGTCCCTTTACACTGTAGACAAGATCCTAAAGAAACATATTTTATTGAGTTTCATTCATATAAACATAAAAAGGCATCCATTTCACCTCAAATTTAAAGCCTCGTGCATATACGCAAATAACTCTAGCTCAAGCACACGTATCACAACATTATGGAACCATTCGACGGACAAGGGAAAAGTCTGTGCAAATGGTTTAGGCATGGAAAATCATTAGCTTTTGAGGCAGAACCTTTTTTAAAAAGAATTTAACGATTTGGAACAATTCAAATGAACCGTTTTGTCCTGCTTTAACCTCCCATTGCACACAAAAGTTAGCATCCTTGATACCTTAACCATATGAGTCTTCAAAGTCGCTAACATAATTCAAACCCCCAAATGTAAGGGCAGGTGATTTCGAGTCAGTTTTGACACTCGGATGTGAGGCCTCTTTATTCAATTATATTATTGACATAGAAATTGGCGTGTTGGTTCGGTCGGTTGCATAGTTGGTACTTTTATTTAAAATATATCATTTTATCGATGCATAAGAACAATTACCTGACCCGCTGAACACGATATTGTGACATTGCATTTGGCTATATCAGCGACATTTGAGCAGGTGTAGCATTCAAGTGACTCTAAAAATCGATACAAATATACATGTGTAAATTACAAGTGCAATCCTGTTATTTTTGACATGTAGCTGTAAGCGAAGAATTGGTAAGACTTTTTCATCAAGGAAATATATCATCAATTATATTAGAAATAAAGCCTGCATAATTGCAAAATTTTGATAAATCTTACCAGCAATACAAATATTATCGCTATTTTAATCTTGATACTATGAAGGCTTTATATTATTAAGGTCCGTTTGATTCTTTCTTATAAGATCCTTTAATCGTGACAGATTGGCAAATATAAAAAGTTATATATGAAGCTTGTCAAAAATTTAATAAATCATTATGATTATTTTGAACAATTAGTAAAATTTACAAATTCTTTCATAAAACTCTCTTGAGAGAGACATTTTATTAACTTATAGCTGATACATATAAAACAACCTATTTTTTTATATAAAATTGGTTATGTTTGGAAATGCGTATGTTCTGTTTTTAATGGAAATATTTTACAAATGTTCTCATGTCTCAGAATTCTAAAGATAACATAGAAGAAAAAGATAGACGGAAATAACGACATAATTTCTAATTAGATTCTCCTTTGGATGCCTCAAAAAGTATAAACGTAATTTTCAAAGAAATTCACGGCACGTTTTGCTGCTTGGTTATGTGTTTAAGTTCTCAATACCATTTAATTTCTATCTTAATTTTGTTTCGTGCATCTTATTAGGGTATCCGTCAAACAACGACGAATAAGGACAGGTTGAAAGTTTTGAGGATCTTCTTGAAAATCAAACCTTTCTCTAAGACGATTTTTCATTTTAATTATTTAAATGTGTCACCAATGACTAAAACAAAACAATATGTTAAGTAAATAACAATGATTTAATTTTCAATTACGGTCAAATTACAATTAGACTCGTGTAAATGTTCAATATGAAGAGACAGATATCCGCAACTCTGTTTCAATGTAATCATACTAAACGTATTCAGTAACTCGGTGCGCACTAGTGGGAAAATAAATGTGATAAATATACAAAACGTGGTCGCCAAACAAAATCGGACAAATTATTACTTTTTTGCAAGTCTACAAGGATCGGAATTAAAACATACCAAAATCCTAAACCATAATAATTTTATACAAACCAGTGTATCCCACCAGGGTTATAAAAAGCAATACATATAGTGTGCCATCTGAAATAAAACAAAATTAAACGTCATCTTTTTTGTTTATTTTTTCTGTTAAAAGATCAGATGGTACTGTCAAATTAAAAGATTATTTAATAAGTCAAAATTTACTAATTAAAACATACCTTAACTTTGAAGCGATTGCTTCTATTTCTATATCCGCCTTAGGTCATTTGTAAAAGGAGATTATACTTTTTAACATTCAAATCCATTATCAATATCATATTGAATATTTCTTTCGTCTTAATCATGCTTAACTTACCCATATTTTTTTCTGTTGTCTAAAATGCTATTTGTATGTGGAAATGCTTATCTCTAATTGAAGATAACGTTCGAATGGGGAAAGTTACCGCTTAATAAGGACAAAACATGACCTAATTGCCTACATTTAAAATAATGGCTGAAAACTTAATCGAAAACATGTTTATTAACACTAATAACATTAAGCTAGTCATACTATGTGTGAACTATTTTCTTTACTTTCTCTAAGTATATGTCTATATGCTTGTATACTGAACAAAAAAAACGAAACTTCCCTTGAGTTGTAGTGGATATAAAGTGTTATTTAAAGAATACAAAATGTTAAATGAGCTACATATATTCAGGCGAACGATTGGGTGTTCGATAAAACTAATTTTAACTCGATTAAACTAGTTTTGCACGTGAAACCAGCTGACTGCGATTTTCAAGTTCATGCACGGACCAGTAGATTCTTATATATCTTATGAAACCTTTCATTGTAACTTTATAGACTTTCATGCCAAAAAGAAAAAATAAGTGGACACAATTTCTTTATTTCTGATATGCCTAGAATTCCGCAAAATTTACACGAACGTGCATTGGCATACTTAATGCTGGAATGACAATGAATGCCGTCGTTCTGGATATTGGATTCTCTACTCGTGATATATGACACCTGAGGCAACGTTATTAAGCAAGATTTACAGAAGATCGACCACGTACTGGACATCCGCGCGACACGACTCGTGCCCACGACCGCTATATATGGAACACCTTCCTGCGCAATCGCTTCCAAACTGCCACAGCTACTGCTGCTGACACCCCTTGTATACATATCAACCGTATATCTGCACGATGAGGGTGGGCTACATATACGTCGACCATACGTATGTAGTGTTTTGAGGCGACGTGACCACGTAAATAATGTAAATTTGACACGTACACACCAACGCTGGATTAAAAACAATGAAATAGCATTTTTTTCTCTGACCAGGTGATCTGTTCCATCAATCGAGCTGATGGCAGGGTTCGAATGTACCGAAGAAGAAATGAACGTTTTTTCCGACTGATGGGTACTTAAACAAGATCGTTTTGGGGGTGGGGGCTCTGTCTTGGTCTAGGCAGGCATTGCACATTGCTTTCGCACTAATCTCGTCGTTATCGATAGAATTGAGTGCCCACCGCTACCAAGATGAAAGTCTTGCGAGGCATGTCATCCCACTGTTTCAAATATTGCCAATGTCACTCTTTTAAACATGATAATGCCACAATTCATACAGCAAGGGACACAGCAAATTTCTTCAGGGCGAATAACATTGCATTCATTAATTACTGACCTTCCAAAAGCCCTGATCTAAATCCCATTGAACACCTTTTGGATAATTTGGACCAGCGTGTTAGACGTGGCTCTATTTTACCGTCAAAGTCATTCAGCTAAGACAAGCCTTAATTCAGGAATGGAAAGAAATAAAACAAGCCGAAATTAATACGCTCTTATACGCCAACAATACCAGGAAGTCCTTCATGCTGCTGGTGGTCAAACCCGATATTGATTTTGTTGGGCGATTTTTTCTGCATTTTAACTACCATTTCACTACTTTCGGACAAACCCTCAGCAATATGTTTTTCACAAAAATATCGCAATGAAATACTCTTATAATGCATGCAAATCTACTTTTATCCTGATTTTCATATTTGTGTTTTTCATCAGTTAAATACGGGGAAAGATTTTTTCTTCAGTGCACAAATGTTTATATTTTTTAACTCAAACATAATGACAGTTTGAATAAAATTTAATATTTCCTTTAAAGTAAAAGTTTCAATTTCGACCGTAATGCACAAAACATACTATAATAATCAATACTACAATGTTGTTGTGTTAACTGAGTGTGTGTTGATCCCCATTCAAGTAATTATTTGTCTGGTCCATTTGAAACAGTATCTCTTATATAATTCATTATTCCTTATAATTATTATAATTATAGTGTTCATTTTCATTTTCTTTCCTTACCTACATTGTTCATGTTTTTCCAGAATTTTTATTGAGCAGTCTCATTTTGTTGGATTCATTTTATTTTCATAATGATTATTAATCACTTGCTTACTGATGACTTCTGACTCTTTGTAAAACAAATAGATTTTTCGCTACACTGTGTTAATATATACAAATTGAATACACTTCTATCTTATCTTTTTAGTATTTTTCAGTATGGTTTTAGACCTGAAATACTCTTCATTTACATCACAGATCATTCATGTCTTTAAATCTATTGTAATAAGATAATTGTTCATATTTTTATCATTATATCGTAACATAATAAAGAAAATTTCTTCCACGGAGCACATTTTTGCATGTTAATTGAGAACCAGAAGTTTATGTTTTTACCATTCAATTCCGTTGGCATTGTTTGCTTAAAGTGATACCAGTTAATACAAAATAGTTTAAACATTACTTTATTGATATTGTATTGTAAGAGATCCGTTTTAGGCGTGTGGTTAGACTTTTTTACAAATTTCAGAGGACACAACAAACGTAAAAGCCGTACAGCTATGTTGAACTATCTAAAGCCGAATTCTGCGAAACAATGAGGTGGCACTGAATTTTTGTACTATGTAGTGCATTTTCATTTGAAATCACAGTTTATTCCCGTCGACCTTCAAAAGTTACTATTTTAAGCTTGTTTTTGTCGACTTTTCCTTAGGCCGAAATTGACTGAACAGTGACACTTATATCAACTAAAACTAGACGGTCGCAGATTTCCAGTAGACTAGTCACATCTTTACAGGGATAAGTTTCTTGTTACACTTGCCGTCAAAAATTTGTTCAGCGAAGTGCTTGTAATGATTGTTTATTGGTCGTCCTTCAAACACGAACCTTCTTGATTTGATAACTATTTCCCTTAAACCGGGTCGCAAGAACTGTGGCTAATAACAGATTAAATTAGACGAGATTTCAGAAACAACAGAGTGCATCCATTAACAGCGTTTCGTTACTTATCATTGTGTTGTTGTTTGTTTTTATCACCATTTCCCTGAGCCGAAAGCGCTTCTTTTTTGCGCTTAAACAGATTTCAAACGACACCAGTTTTGCTACTAACGGATCGTTTCGTCGTCACACTGACCGTCAGAAGGTTGCAAAGCAAAAACGAAAACATTGTATGTTTGTTTGCTTTAAGCTGGTTATAATGTCCACCCAAGTGTAAATGGTGAATCTAACCGTTAGAAGTTATACGGCGAATTACATGAACATTTGTACTCAACGTTTTTTAGTGTACCTTTTTCCTATTATATTCACGCCAAATAAATATAAAAAGAATGAATATGAACCAGTTCATGAATAGCTATAGCAAAATGAATAGTGAATAATCGGGTGAAAGAGCACCGCATAGCCGGAGAAATATACGGCCGAATGCAAATTTGTCTTAATCAAGTTATCGTTAGTTATCTTCAAATTAGAGAAGGGGATCATTAATTTCACTTGTCCATTTCAATTATCAACGTAATACAAATTTATTGCAATGACAGAGATATTAATAGACATACGTGCATTATCATTTCATTTAACCTTTGTTCATACCAAAGTTATTATGATATTGTAGCTAGAAAATTAGTGACACATAGCAGTAAATGTAATTTAAATTTACCGAAACCTTTCAGATCATGTGAATGGTTTTGGAAACATGGCCAGAGAATATTGGTTAGGTAAAACAAGTGTTTATGGTATATGTTTTCCATTATATATATTCACATTTTATAGAAAATGTCACTGTCGGCACGTAACATAGATCTACTGTCCGCCAGGTTATTTCTTTTCAACAATTAAATTGAAGAGGTGGAACCTAGAAACACACATTTTAACTTATCGCTTCAGGAATGATAAAAAATAACTTGTTATTCGTTATTAAGCAAAGTAGTAGTGAATACAATTTCTTTAAATTTGTCGTTAGAACATGATATTGCTGTTCTTTTAAAGACTTAGGGATAATAGTGGACATGGTGTATACATATATGGGATATTAACGTTAACGTTTCTTGTTTAATCTATAGCTTTTACATACACAAATTTGGAAGCGAGGTACTTTTCTTTCATGCCAACATTTGCGGCAACCCACGTTACACTCAGTGAGGATACTGTGAGATCGCATGGAGTGTTCAAGTCCTACTAGAAGCCTACTCCACCTTTTTTTTCTTTTTCATTAATTCATTTATAGTATTTATTTTTGTGGTAATTCTTGAATTTAGATTATATACTTGCAAAATAATTGATAAATAAGTGAAAATACAGTAACTGTAGATGTACAACTTAAAATGTTTCTTTTTCCAAACTTCCTTATTTTTGCATTTATGTTCGGAATTGTATCTAGATATAAAATATAAGGATGCCCCATTGATAGGTGACAAACGTGACCGTTTTCCTCTTTCTTTCTTTCTTTCTTTCTTTCTTTCTTTAAAATATTTCTTTCTTTCTTTCTTTCTTCTATTCGTTCTGATCAAATATGACACATTCCTGTTTCAAGTGAACAATTTTTTTTCAGATATGATTGTCTTTGGCTCTGTTTTTTTTCATTTCAGAACTATGAGCGTTTCTTACTGTAGTAAAGGTCTCTATAACAAAGGGCTCATTTATCAAAACGGACAAGACTTTAGCACATATGATCACGATGTTGACGCATGTTATGGTGGTAGCAGCGCACTTGTCAATCATGGCGGAAGGTGGTACAATCAATGCTTAATGGCGAGTACGGAAAACGACTAGGATCGATTTATTCTATAAAGTCAGGCTATGGAGGCTTTATACCAATATCATACAAATAAAGCTTTGAAGATTATGTTCAGAAAACAAGTCCATTAAAACACACCCTGTTAATTTGATATTGATTGTATCCAGTAAAACAGCTCTGTGAGAACGTAGGATATGATAAAACGTTAGCTTGAATGTCAACGGATGACATTTCGAACAAATATTTCAATACATCTGTCTTTCCCAAATGATAAGTGCTTATGCACTTGTACTACTGAAACTTGTACGTCGCGTTGTGATCAAGCATTTAATTATGGTATTTGGTTGTACACACGCTCTTTCTTGCAATAATACAATAATGAAACCTTAGATCTTGCTTTAGAAATAAAGGCGAGGAATTGCAATATGAAAGAGACGAAATAAAACAAACAAAGAAACTATATAATACAGTTTATTTTAATTTCAATATAATCCCTTAGTCAAATTTTTTATCGTTTACCTAAATCTCTTTTCTTGAGTGAATAGTTAAGAATATAGTTAATCAAGTATGGCAAGAAAAGAAGTATATATCAGTTGTAGAAATTTATATAAGACATATACTAAATCTTTATAGAATATAATGACTTATTTCATTTAACTCTCTCAGAGCAAACAAATGGTAAAAAGATAAGAATTAAAGTACATAGTACTTCTATCAGTTCAATAAGTTGACAAAGAAAGCAGGTTCAAAAAGATTAAATTAAATTATAACCTAGTTTGCTAAAAACTCTCTATTGAGAATAAAGAGAACTTTATCACAGAACGGCATGGCCGTGTGGTTTACGCGTTTAACTGGTTATCTAAGGTTAATTTCCTGCGACAGAGGGCTTGCCATTGTGTCTATGACCTTAAATTTTACACTCATTGCTAAGTACTGTCTGGTTCAAGGAACGGATTCAAGAGTATGTCTATAAGCTATTAGGTTCAATTACCATCGAACTAATATAAATTCTGTGTAAACTGAACTTTAACATTTTAAAAAAGTTCTGGAACAGTCACTCTCTTAATAGACCTTAACAAAACGTTGGTAAACTGTTACTAGTTCGAGTGAAAATCTGATCCATTATGCTTGAAAGATAGAAATTTCTCTCAAAACAATAACTTATAGAATTCACGTCGATGGATATTGCTTAAGCATTTTGAAACCGCGCACGTTAAGGCGGACGGGACCTTTAACATAAGTGTTTATATTTATATTTTGCAGGTTATTAAGTTTCACGTGTT
This sequence comes from Ruditapes philippinarum, assembly GCF_026571515.1. NCBI lineage: Eukaryota > Metazoa > Mollusca > Bivalvia > Venerida > Veneridae > Ruditapes > Ruditapes philippinarum. The sequence goes on along the minus strand of NW_026865446.1, from coordinate 52,662 downwards.
TACCTTTAATTATATATATTAACTAATGATATTTCTATCAGTGTATTAATCGATTTTTTAGGTTTTCTTATATTATACATTCCCCAGCCTGCGATTGGCTCCGATTTAAAAATCCTAAAGCCGTTGTCATACAGATTTCTCAAGACTTTAAGTTGATTGGCAATTGTCACATTGCCCCAGGTACTGTTTGTATATCTATAATCCACAACACGGTTGCCACTCCATACATTCTCAAACCTAAATCCAAAATGAATTTCTAAACAAATTTGTCTCACATATCTAAGGTCACGTGATTGTATGACGTCAGGTAACACTTTCCATTCAAATCCTTCAATATCGATCTTCAAGATATCAATATATCTCTGAAATGAAATTTATGTTTGATATAAAATTTCTGATGTATTTAAAGAATTGTAAACGAGACAGTGAACATTTATTTTCTGATCACAAGGTAGAACGTTTTCAGCTCATTGTAAGAGAAGTCATGGCCCGAGGTTGTATAGAAATTCTTTGCGCTTAAACTCGGATCTTAGGCAATTAATTGGTCGGATAATGCCACATAATGTTCATCGACCAATGAAAATACTGAGATTTGAGACCGAACTTAAAATAATTGTATTACAGCGAGTCAAACGTTTCTGTATTGAATTTCCATTTTTTAAGAAACAGTGCTACGGATATTAAAGTTTTATTGTAAGGGAAACATCTGGTTTACAGACGCGCAATTACACACAACTTCATATTTGAGGTCAAACTTTGTTCCAACTTGACCAATGTAAGCACTCATTCAATTGGAATTACATTTACATATCCTAACTAGCTTTCCACTGCCCTTAAGAGCGTAGCGGAAACGCAAAATCTGGTTTTAATGAATAAGTTACATGTTAGCCATATTGGATTGCGGAAGCATCTCTAGGTGTCAGCCTATTGTACAATATAAGTTATAACATGCTTACTTCTTCTATGATATTTGGCATCGGCCATTTTTGTTGGAATTTACGTCGCACCAACATAGTATTAGCTTGTACAAATTATTTGTAGTTTGATTTTGTTGGAAGCTTTAAGTTTATTATAACACGCTCGAGTCCGATCATGGAACCAACCAGTACTCAGCAATGAATTTAAAGTTTCTTGCTCAAGGAAACGACAGCTTGCCCCTGACTGGGTCCGAACCCACGCGGCCAGCAATCCTTAGATTACTTGTCCGACGCGTTAGCCACTCGGCCACACCGCCAGCAAGAGAGTACAAGTCATACGCCGAATTTTCAGCTTAACTGCCGTTGGAAGACTTAAGTTGTCCCTACGTGTATAATTTTAGGCACGAGCGGGGACCTTAGTAGAACCACCAACGTTCCGCACGCCAGCTGGATAGCTTCTATAAAAAAGAATACAAATTTTCGAGCCTACAACCGTGAAGAGCAAGTCGTTTGAAGTCAACTAGCAATCACGTCATTGCGCAATAGTTAGTACCCGAAAATACAAATAACATTAATGATAATGCTATAGTGCAATGGCGATACAAAATGCTTTGTCATGTATATGGCATCGCTAGGTCAGCCTTTGGAACATGATATATTAGATATCTTTATTAAATATAAATATAACTACATTTCCCTTTCTGATGAGCACTTCGTGTCCATTTTAATTCTGTCAGAGACAGTGATCTAAGTTAAGTAAATGAATATGTATAATATATAAATGTGATCGAAAAAATCTTTTGAGCTTGATTGTCATTTCATGCCCGTATTATATAAATGGAAAAGAAGAAAGGAAAGTTAAATAACATCACAAACCTTTTCATGACGTAATGATCGTCTAATAGATGAAAGTCTTTTGATTGGCCAGGTTGTAAAGTCTTTTAAACTTTCAGGTGCCGGGATTGTAATATCGTTATCTGAAAGTCCAATGAGGTGAAAGTTAACGCCCTTTGGTATCTGTACACCATTTGTTGAATGGCTGAAAGTAGTAAAGGAATTATAATTCTTGAAATTAGGATCGAATTGCCTATGACGATGAATACATTCAAACAAGACTCTTTAGCGTATTATTCTACAAAGTTGTTCAGATTGAAAATAAACTTTTGTCTCTTTCTTTAATTTTCTTAGGCCTATTCTTATTTAATGATAAATTAAAATTTTGGAGAAGCTTTGTTCCTAAAATATCAAATGGAACAATTTAATTATCTTATTATCACCGAGTTATACTTTATAACATATAGCAATTTGATTAATAATTAAGACAGGGTCCGTATGTCAAAACCTTACCTTGGGTCAAAGGTATGAATTTCACATTTGAAATCCTTCCAAATCGAATTTTCAAATTCAAAATGAAACTCTGAACTGGAAAGAGAAAAAAGACAGCCACAACTTATTGGATTGGTTGATATCACACTCTTTATTTCGTATACACTATACCCATAAACGCCCTTTTACTTCGTAGTACATATAGATAGTTCTCGAAAATACAGCAGCAACTTATTGGATTGGTTGACATCACACTCTTTATTTCGTATACACTATAGCCCATAAACGCCCATTGACTCCGTAGTGCATGAAGATAGTTCCCGATTTTTACAATAATTACCTCCCTTGGCAAAAGTGGCAGCCATTTTTTTGGAGTTGGTGTGTGGTATTGATGTCAGTATTTCATCTGATTAAAATCAGCTCCTATAATTAACACTAAGCTTTAGGATCTTACGGGCACCAATAGGGGGTCATCTCATGACCTTTCAAACAGTCAATCATCAGCAACCTTTCACAATTTTGAAAGCAATGCGATTTCAAATTTTATTCACTGGGAAAAAATACTGAGTAGGTAATTTTCAAGATTTCGAGAACAAACATGTCTGTAAACTGGCAAATAAGTCTTGCCGATTAAAATTTTAGTTCACTATTTCCAGTTTATTTGTTTCAAATTACTTCAAACAATTTTCTCCCTAACAAAAATCAACAGATATGTTTGATACTTGATCTAATGCCTATCTGTACAGGACGGTTTGGTTGCATGGCTAAAAATAGCTTTCCCCGGAAATCCGACTCACAATGAATGCGAAATAAATACGGTGGCATGCAAGAAATAACTTAAGTATATCTGAACTTTTGTCAGATTGACATTTCATTCAGTATTATTGACAGTATGAAAACAAACAATATGAATAGCTGATTAAGGTGATTTGTCAAATTCTTTTGTACATAAGAAGGAACATATAACTATAGCAGCAATATATTAAAGATTTTTATCAGTTTTCATGAAAATTATGTCATTCTGAGAGATTTTCATCTTATATTCATCTTATATTAAAGAGCCTGTGTCTTGTAATGAAGTTTGTTACCACACTTAAGTGAAATTTTTTATAATTATGTATATGTATGCTTCTAAAACAATTTTCAAACACCGAAGGATATGTTAAATATGTACTGCAAATATTTGTCCACATTATATGTAATCATTTGAATATATGCATTCATTTCTTATTGAAAAATTAAGGAAAATCAATTTCTAATTACCTCCCTTTATTAACATTTAAATGTAAATTTTGTAATATTTTTACAAATAATGCTTTTTTGGAACTTACAATATTAATAAATCTTCATTTGAGGATCATATTTATGATATAAAACCATATAAAATTAGTTACAGGATCTTTAAGCATATGATGTGTTGGAAACGACCCTTTAAAATGGCGGCCAGGGGAGGCAATAATTGCTATAGCATATGTCAAAAGCATCTATTGATTATCTAATTAACTTCTAGCAAAATATTCTTACCCAAAAGAGTAGACAAGGCAAGAACCTCGAACTTTTTGAAAATAGTCTAAACAGATGTTCTTGCCAAATGTATCAAGAGATCCAGCTCTGCTTATATTGCAACATCTAATTTGTTGTCTTGTTGTATATCTGAAATATTTTAATTACAGGTAAAGCATACGAGAGACAATATTTTATAAATAGCACATAGGTTTGTGGGTAACAACAGTACATCATCCTAGGGAAAATACTGTTACCCTAGGGGCATCAACGAGGGTAAAAGTATTTTTACAAGGGGCGCTATTTGTGTTGTCACTCACAAACCTATGTGTTATTTATTTTATTACCCCAAACAAATTTTTCAAAGAAACACTGTGTCTATGAGGTTTTATTTTCCAGACTTTTGCTGTGAAAAAAGTACTGATACCTTTGTAACAATACATTACATACATACATAACTATTAGTAATCAAATAGTGAGTGATAATAATATGAAGTGTGGACAGACTGTACAACTGGTATGCAGGATTACATTTATATTGTCCCCGGTGAATGTGATTTATAAATTGTTCTTTTGACTACTTATTGGACCAATGAGATTGTAGCTTTATTTAGATCATATAACAATATATGTTACAGAAGTGTATACGTTAATTTACGTGTAAAAGCAGTGGATATTTACAGCTATGAAAGTGTTATTAAAGTTTAGAGGTAAACAACAAAACGAACCTTGAAAATACATCATACAACGTATCTGTATCCATTTCATCAATAACGGTATCGTCCGGTAATAAGAAATGTACACTTCCGTTGCAAAAACTTCTCCTTTTTCTTAATTCTTTCACTTTGATTGTCTGTAAGAAAATATATTGTAAATGTAGTATTTTATACAAAGAGGATTTTCAATCAATACAGGATTTATTTTCATCGAGTTTTCAAGATGAAAATAAATCCTGTATTTATAGAAAAAACTTGATTTTCTGTTTATAATACTGTACATTTTTACTTTTTTGACATTACAATTTGAAAGAATTTCCCTAAAATTTTATGTTCTGGCAGAATAAAGAAGAAAGTAGTCCTGCAAGACACCAGTGAAAATACGGAAAATATGTTTCACTGCAGTGAAAAATTGTTTAAGGTGAAATACGGTAAATGAAAATATGCATTTTATTTCATCAATATTTCTCTATCATGCATTTATAAGTATATAATATATTTATTTATTTATTTACTTATATAATTATTTATTTATTTTTCATTCATTCATTTGTTCGTTCGTTCGTTCATTCGTTCGTTCGTTCGTTCATTCATTCATTTTTTTATCTATTTATTTATTTATTCATTTATTCATTTAAACTTAAAGTCCTAAAGACAAATATGTAAGATGTTATGTGTGACGATACATTTCCAATTTCTTTGATGTAACTTAAATCCTAAATGTTTTCAAATCAAATCAACTCACGTCACGTATAATTGTTTTAGTGATGTTCGTATTATCTACATGTACATACATTGCTGCTTCAAAATTAGGACTTTCATTAAATGTTTCAATAATAAAAATAATATTAATAATAATAATAATAATAATAATTAAATTGTTCCATTTGATATTTTAGGAACAAAGCTTCTCAAAAATTTTAATTCATCATTAGATAAGAATAGGCCTAAGAAAACTAAAGAAAGAGACAAAAGTTTATTTTCAATCTGACAAGGGCAACAACATTGTAGAATAATACGCTAAAGACTTATGTTTTGTATTGATCGTCATAGGCAATTCGATCTTGATTTCATGAATTATCAGCCCTTCAAATGTAATTCTTATATTTCTTTACTTTTCGTTTTCGTAGTTTTTACATTCAAGTTATGTTCTTTTTTACAGTTATTAAATGCACTTGCAATTATTTTTTTCAAGCAATAATAATCTCTGTAAGAACTAGTTCCATATGAGTAATTATATTCAATTCTTATCACTTTACTGTCAAGGAATTGGACAGTTTGAAAAACGGGCAAGATTAAAACAATATATTCTGTCACAAAAATGCCAGATTCTTCTATTGTCAGAAACGCATATTACGGTAGACATTGAAAATTTAATTGCAAAAGAGTTTAATGAATGTCAAAAATTTCACTCATTTGGCTCAAGTAACAGTAGAGGATGCTCTATCTTTATTAATAAATCTATACATTTTGATATCATTGACACTCTTTAAGATACGCATGGGCGCTATTTACTTCTAAATATAACCCTAGACAATAATGTTTACACAATTCTTAACATTTATGCTCATAATGAATTATCAAAAAGAAACATTTTTCCGCGTTTGTCGAAAATATTAAATGAAAATGCTCAGGGATATATAATTGTTGGCGGAGACATGAACGACATATTACAATCATCCGTAAACAACAATATAAAAATTAGTCCCGGGAAAGGTTTTGCATTTTTATTAAATCTAATAATCTGATAGATGTTTGGAAACTTTTTAATGAAAACAAAACACCTGGCGAAGGAAAAATGGTACAGAAAAAAGAAGAATAGACTCCTGGCTAGTTGAAGAAAATGCAGTACCGTTAGTACCGCCTCCGTGGTCGAGGGGTTAGAGTTGGTGACTTCTAATCCAGTTACCTCTCTGGCGTGGGTTCGATCCCGGGAGATGCTTTGGTAGTTTAGCACGGAGGAAGGTAGTCTAGTATTGGTGTAACTCTCCAGGAACGATGGTTAGGAAACTACCCGCCTATATGACTGAAATACTGTTGGGAAAAGACGTATAATGAAACAAACAAACAAACAAACAAGTAGTTAAATCCGATATAAGACCCGCTTGTATTAAATACACAGATCATCAAGCAATATTTTTTTAAAAATTGCAAAAACCATCAAAACGCGGAAATGGTAATTGGAAGATGAACATTCCTACCTTAAAGAGAATGATTATAAATTAATGATCGAAGATACAATAAAAAATGCGAGCATGCTTACAGAAACAAAGTATCAAAACAGACTTTTGGGAATTATGTAAATTAGAAATTAAAAATGCTTCGATTACATATTCAAAACGGCAAGCAAAATTAAGAAATATTATATTATAGAACTTGAATCCAAACTTAAAATATTACAAAACAATAGTATATTAGAATCCGAGCAAATTGAAAAATTAGAAAAAGAAATCCCAGAACTATATGAAACAAAGGCGAAAGGCGCACAAATAAGATCTCGAATAAATTTTATTGAAAATGGAGAAAAAACAGGAATTTTTTTTTTGAATCTGGAAAATTCGAGACAAACTCGGAAAACGATTAACTCACTTAAAATAAATGGAAATGTACTTTCAGATGAAACGAAAATTTTAAAAGGAACAGTAAATTATTACAGAACACTTTACAGTTCTAGTAAAATTCCAACAAATCATATAAAAACATACCTTAACAATATTCAGTATGAAAACAAATTATCCGATGATGAAGCGAGTAAGTGAGAAGGCTATTTAAATTTGAACGAAATTAAAACTGCTGTAAATGGACTTAAGCCAAATAAATCACCAGGAATTGATGGCATTCCTGCAGAATTCTATCAAGAATTTTTCTATTGTGTAGGTTCATATCTCACAGAGTGTCTAAATGAATGTTTTGATAAAAAAAACTATTATCTCATTCACAAAAAAATTAGTTGTCTATCTTTAGTTTATAAAAAAGGGGACCCATTATTATTAGAAAAACTATCGACCAATCTCATCATTATTTGTTGATGTAAAAATTGCAACTCGTGCTCATGCCAATAGATTGCAAACTGTTATTTATAAAATGGACATAAATCAGAGACATTTAACTTAAATCGAGTTATTAAACAGGGATGCCCATTATCTGCTCTTTTATTTATATTAGGTGCTGAAATAATGGCCATTGAAATAAGAAACTCAAACAGTATAGAAGGAATAAAAATCGAAAATAATAATAAACAAATTAAAATAGCACAGCTTGCTGATGACACTACTCTTTTTCTGAAATCCGAACAAGACATTCTGAATGCAATAAATCTGGTAGAGCGCTTTGGCAAATACTCGGGATTACAACTCAATAGCAAAAAAACTGAAGCAATGTGGATAGAAAGAAGTAAATCACGGACTGATAAAGTAGGAAATATAACATGGCCGAATAAACCAATTAAAGCACTAGGGGTCTATATTGGCATACAATACGAAGGGTGTTCTAAACTCATTTGGCAGTCAAAACTAACTGAATGTCAAAGTCTAATAAAAAAACTGGTTGAAACGTAAGTTAACGATGTATGGAAAATTTCAAATTATAAAATCGTTATTGATACCTAAATTTACTTATTTGTTTCATTCTTTATGGGACAATAAACAAGAAAAAGTAAACCGTGCAACTTTAATAGGCAATAAATTACAAGGCTAGACTTAGACTCATATATAACTTCTTTAAAACGTAAATGGGTAAAAGCTTTAACTGATGAATCAGAAGCAAACTGGAAATTAATTCCGAAACGCCTATTAAAAGATTTTGGTGACAATTTTTCAATATTTTATTGTAATACAGACACTATTAAAAGTCTCAATTGTAGTAATGTGACTGAATTTTATCAAAAACTTATTAAAATATGGATAAAAACTCGCGATTTACATGAGGAAAATCAAAATTTGACATTTGAACAAATAAGAAAACAAATAATCTGGGGCAATAGATTCATTAAAATTAAAAACCAATGTTTGTTTTTTAAAGCATGGATTAAATCGAATATATATTTTTTTAAATGATTTACTTAATGATCAGGGTGAAATAGATCAAAATGTTATCTTAAATAAGCTAGTAGATAAACGCAACTGCGTCGTTGAATTTAACTTGCTCCTTAAAGCTATACCTCTAGCCTGGAAACAAACTATGAAAACGTTTCACTCTTCGCAAACAAAAATAAAAACAGAAAAACGTCTTAAGATAAATAACAGACATTTACATACGATTTATACAGTGAGATACGCAACCGAAAACATACTGATAAGAATAGCCTGTCGTCTGCAAGTTGGGTAAGTGTTTATCGGTGTTTTGGTTCATAGTATTCTATGAATGGAGATAAGCGATTGACGGCTCGCAATATTCAACTAACTCATCCGTACCTTATCATCACATTTTTTGTATGCTATTCCAGAAATTTTTGAAAAAGACAATTTTTATCGAATAAATTATGTAGTTTATAAAGCAAAGTGAATATTGAGAGATGTTCTCTCTATACTGTATTGTACAGTAATTAGATGAATCCGACAACTTCCGGTTTACTTTATGGCCTACTTGACAAGCATATCATATAATATGTTATGAATTTGATGAATAATAATAATAAGTTTATTTATTTATGTCAATTTGTTCCCGAGGACTTTCGTTAATAATTTCGAAGTTATTTGGGAGATCTCGAGTCTTTCGTCCCCAAGACATTTCGACTGTAGCATAGTCTCAATTTTTGGACCGCATAACCGACAGATTTTACAAATTGATAATACACAGATGTCTGCCTTTACAGGGAAAACCGGCATATACGCCTACAATTTGTTGGTCTTGTCACGGTCGTTACGTCTTTACCAAATGGGGCACATTCTTAAATATTTCAGAATAATTTTATTTTTACCTTTCATGTTTATACATGTTTATACATTAAGTTATTCAATGAATATAGGGATTCTATGAAAAAATAGAAAAAATGATTTAACCCTCAATATGAGCCATTTAGCTGTTAAGTTTAGCCCCTGCAAATACTGCAGGTCTTGTGTAATTGAGACATTAGAGGTAGAAGCACTGTCCTATTATTTCTGACTAAACTCTTTTTGATTGCTTATTGATTCTTCATACCCACAAATGACAAACGAGCATTATTGTCATTTTTTTATTTTACACCCGCCACTTAGTGATTCCCCCCCCCCCCCTTTTTTTTAAAGGCTGTTTTAACCTAGCCCAAAATATTTATATTTTCCCCTGAAAATGTTAATATTTTCCCCTAAAACCCTGTTGCACATTCTTCATTTCAGAACGATGACTTAACATCAGCTGATTTATATCAGCTAGAAGACAGAAAGCTGTCCCTATAGATAGCCTCTGCTTTTTTACCATGCATGTTAAAGGAACTCGACTGAGGTTTAAATGCCTTAAAACATAACATTTGAAATTTTTACATAAATGAGCTGGGGACACTTTAAACAGAAATATATGCAAAGATACACGTAGTTTTAAGAAATATACTTTGAAATAAATTGAACGTATTTTTATGCTTTTCTAGGCCCGATTTGAGTGAAAAGCATTTAAAAGCTTTTCATTTTTTGGGTCATATTTTTACAATTTGAATAATTCTTCTGGAAAAACGTTGTGTGTGAATGATCTGAAAGTTTGCACAAAGATTAGTGGTCTAAACTTACATCAAATGGTACATTTATCTGGAAAAAATATTTTCAGTCCCATCATGTCAAAATACCACAGTGGAATCCCTTTAAATTGAATTAGAATTGATTTTTTTAAATGTATGGGTAAAATCCATTCTCAGTGGTTGGAATTTGATTTTCCCCTTTTCTGATTTATCAAGCTATATTTTCACCTTCAGAAAGCCACAGGTTGTTTTGAAAATTGAAAAAAAATCACTGCCACCATGATACTTGTTAACCTGAAAAATATTCAGGCAATGAAAGGGATTTGAACCCAAGACCTCTTGATTACACGGCAGACACACAACCATGTTGCGAAAATGTCAACACAAGGCTGTTGGAAATGATCTATACCTGTTCTCACTTCATGGTTGAAGTAATTTAATCAGATTTAATTAGACATTTAATTTTTTTTGATAATACTGATATTCAAATTTAATTACAAATCTACATGTAATAAATAAATATCATAATAAAATGATTAGAACATTTTCTATATTAGTGGTAATATTGTGCAGTAATATGAAGAAATATTATTATCATAAATTTTCAAATTTTATGTCATTACATGCTGTACATAATCATATTATAGTGTACACATATATATACATTGTATATACACATATATGCATTGTATATACACACACTAAGACAGTAGTATTAGATAATTTTGAAGATGAAATCTCTAAATTGATATTTTCAGGGAAATAACAGATCATTTACTCCAATATTCACTTGGAAAGGCTGGTACATGTAGCTAGAAAAAAAAAGGTTTATAAGCATTTTAAAAGGAAAAGACAAGAAGATTATTCACAAACAAACAGGTTTACTTTTGTAAATATTTGATTGTATATTTCACAAATCAAAACTGTTTTTTTCCAAAAAATTATTCATTAAAAAACATATGCCTTTTACCAGTGTGACCAAGATTTACGGGCCAGATTACCAACCCATTCCCAAGTGGCAAATTTAATGCCAAAATATGCTTATTTTTTTCCAAGTTTAGAAAAAAATCATAATTCGAGGTCAAAAAATTCCCGTTATCAAAGCTGACCCAATTTTTTTTCATTTTCCAATTTCAAAATCCAATAATGGTACCAGACAAGGATGATATTCAAAAACACAATTTTCATTGTCAATTTTTTTATGTATTTTTTATGCTTTGAATGATATATTGTAATTTGTTGGATTAACAACTTTGTACATGGTACTGAATATTTTTCCCAATCAAAAAAATACAAAATTTTCTAACCTGTGCTAGGTAAATATTTCCCAAAATGTCTAGGGGAAAAGGCTTGAAAATGAAATTGTTTAGTTTTTTGCATTTCTAATCTACATGCTGAAATAGTCCAAGACTTGTTCATATATAGTACCGCCTAAAATAAAAGAGTGTCAGTGCATGCTCACAGTTTATTATAGTGTTAGTTAAGAAACATACTTTAAATATTTCTGTCATTGGCATTAAGAAACTGCCTATGACAGTCTTTTTCCTTTGCTGAAAATGATCATTACATGAAATATCATAGTATGGTGTTTTAAGGTGGTACAAATCAATCATACAGGGCCATTACAAGGAACTGCAAAATGTACAATACATTTTTGTTGCCTTGAACAAGACCTCAATATGCATGCAAAATTTACAATACAGTTCATCCTTATGAACATTGTTTACATTTTGATTATTCAAAATTGAAACAAATGAAAATATTCAATAGCAAAGCACAGCTGTGATGTTATTGTTTCCCCACCAAATGATTTAAATATGTATACAAATGTTTCCCTACCCTTTGATTGACCATTTTTTCTGCTTAGTGTGCCTTAATTGCTAAGATCAGCTTAATTGACAGGCTGTCTTTAAAGTTAGAAGGGATAATCTTTGAAACATTCATATTGGTTATTAAAATTAACATTATTTAAATTTATTTGTAGCAAATAAATAATTATACCTTTAAACTGTATGCAGTCAAAACAAATTAATTGTATACTGTCTTAACATATGTGACAGAAAAAATATCACAAAGAAGGAGTTTAGTATAACTGTGAGTATTTATTGAAGAAATTGTATTTCAAATATATTTAAATAGTGTTATTGAAAGTCATTTTGTATGACGGACACACACATCTAGTGCTCTGCATTAAATGTAATGAAGAGACAAATAAGCATTTTTTGCAAATTATTGCACTTCATATAATTGTTAAATGCACTTTTTAAGGTGGACATGTGTCACTGTCAAGCAAATGAAAATTAGCATCACAGTCTGTGGGAATCTCAAGTTTCCAGATGTAGTGATCATAACTGTATAGGCACCATGTACACGTGGAACTAGTTGGACTATTTTAGAGGGGTAGTCTGTGTTAGCACTTCAGTTGAATCCCCTGTCAATAGTAAAGGGCCAATCATGAGCATCGTGTTGAAGGAAAATGTTAAATCTAGTTGTTTTGGCTTCAAACAAAACCATCAGACTTACCCAGCAGTGATAAATTAAATCAATTGTGATATTTTGACTGATTTCCCCAAAAGTTTCCATGGATTGAAGCTCCTGGGATTTATGTAACATATGACTGCACATTCCAAAATTTATTAAAATATTGTATAATGTTCAGCAATGTTTTGTAAATACATTCAACGCTAGCATACTTCATAAGTTATAACATGTATCTTAGCTTGCCTGGTTTAATGAATTGAAACTAGAATAAATTGTTGTTATTCGTCCCCTTCTGTTTTCACCAAGAGGGGACTAAAGGCTGACGCCTTTCTTTATGTCAATGAAATCTGAATTCTGATATTACTCAAAAGGTACAAAAGCAATGTTCATAATACTGGTATCTGATAAAGAACCATACGGAGATTTAGCATGTTATTTAATTGATGCTCCCAAAAGGGAGAGATTACAGTTGCGGTCTTAGCCATCTGTCTGTATGGACTCAAGAATGTTATGGATAAATATCTGTGTTCATTCCATACAGACTTGTACTTGTGGGGATGTTGTAAACTACAACAGGATATATAATTATCATATAATATTGCATAATATTGCTCAAGAAGTATAACATGTGTAATCTTTAGGAATATTTTTCAAGAAATATTAAAGGCTTTAAACTTTAACTGAGATTTAAGTTTATTTTAAAGTTTAATCATATTGAACATGTATTGTGTTATAGACATTTCATTCTTATCATTCATTAGTTTAATGTTGATTATAGTATGTAGAACCTTTTGATACATTCTTTAACAGTAACTTAGCATGGCCTAAGACTCCTTACATACAATATATAGAGAATGGTTCTACTTTCATTTACACTGGCCTTTAAACTAAGTGAGATACATATTGTTAATGATTTATATATGTTTGTGAATATGCTTAGTTGATATTACTTTCTAGTTTTATTGTTTAGAATATTTTTGTAAAAGTGTATTACTGTATTATTTTTGTGATCATGGTCAATTGATACTGTTGCAAAATTTCCCATGAATCATAATCTATTTTTAGAAAACTTAGTAGTTATGTTAAGCCCTAATGAACTCTGATTGGCTAAGATTCCTTGACCAATCAGAACAGTTCTGCATTTCCTGGTTCCACACAAAGTCCTGGTTCCCAGTACTGTGCATATATACAGGCACTTTGCACAATTTTGTGTTTTGCTGCTTATTTTTGGAAAAGTAACATCTCTAAAAGGTCTCTAAGGTTAATAAATTATTCTTTTAATTTATTTTAGGCACTTTGGCATTTAAATGAACCTTAGACATTATCTAAATTCACTGAAATATTTTTGATAAATTTGTAAATAATATTAGTAATTATTTTTTTACAGAGTTAATTAAGATTCATTAATATCTTTTCTTTGTTTTAAGTGGCAGCCATCTTGAATTATTAGATCTTTTTTTGTTCATATAGATTAAAACAGGGCTTGCTACTATTCAGATTTTTAGTTAAACAGCACAAAACCATTAAGGTTATTTTCATATTTTCAGTTATTACATTTTTAACAACTTTCAACTGGTTTAAATATTTTATTCAATGTTGCACGTATTCATTATCCCTCATGTACAGACTCAATGAAACCGTGTCTGCAATTCCCTTGTAATTTTGTTGTCCAGAGAGAGAGGATTAAAATATTGAAGGAATTTGATTGAAACTTCATACAGTGAAAGAGATTAGCATGAAAAGTACAGTGAACAAAAGCCATCATAAGTTCTAATGACATGGCCACATTCATGAATAAATATTGACTATTTGAGTGTTTTTTCTTGATACTGACACAGAAAATTTAATATATTTATATCACAATTGATTATTTTTTCAAAGCTTTGTCTCCCTTTATTATGTCATGTGTTAAAATAGTCGAGCTTGCAGTTTCCTCTGGTAACGCTTATTTCACTTGTTGCTCTTGTCAAAAAGAGCCAATAACGGTTTGTGATGGACCTTCACGTACATGTAACCTAAATATTATATTTGAACATGTGTGTCATAGAATGATTGTATCAACTACTGTTCATTTACTGAATTGTGCACTTTATATTTATCAACCGGCAACACCCTTCACCCTTATTGTGATCCTTCAAGTACGTCCCAACTGCAGTGCCTTCAGCACTTTGATTTAATGACCTCTGAGTGTGAGCTTGACCTTTGACTTGGAGACTTAAATTTTTCGCACGACACAGCTTCTCATTAAAATCCTCCATGCGCGTAGGAGATATGCTTCGGACAAATTTGGACGCCGACCACCCGCCCGCTAGCTCGTCAGAATTCCCGCCAGCCAGAGAAAATTAGGGAAACTATAATAAGACGCCTTTTTTCAAACGGGCAAATAAAAAAGAAAAATGAATTCTTAATACTCACTCTTGACATATTATAATTATATGGCCGTAAGTAAACGGTTATATGATGGTCACAATTGCTAAGTGGCTAAGGTTATATGGTATTAAAATAAACCTTTTACACTTGACCATATAACCTTGAAAATAACTAATACAATTTAAACACATACCTCGGGTCTTTGATACGACTCCATTACAAATGTCAACACATATAAAATCACAGCTAGTGTACAAATTAATACGCCAACTTTTTGATATTTAGACATTTTTGTTTTAAAACTCCACATTGCTTAAACTCCCTTAATATATATCCATTCAGGTGTCGTTATCTAAAAAAAAAATGCATGTAATTTATTTCATTCCGCAGATACGCATTTTTGTCGCGCGATATTTAGTTTAAGAGCAGAGATAACGAATAGAAGATTAAACAAACAAAAAGCACAGACGGTAGATTTATCATCTAAAGAAAAAAAACAGCCTTCAATCAATATACCTGTATATACTTGTTTTATTTCAAGCAAACCTTCGATTTTTTTCTCATAAATATTTTCATTTGACCATAATACCACAATATTTATAAAACAACAATTTGTCAATATATCAATAGCTGGCAGAATTATAGATTTAGTATATATGAAAAGAAAAAGCATTTTGCTGTCGGTGACATGTTCTAAAGTATAATATAATATTGAGTTTTACAGGGTGGTATGGCAATCGGAACATCTTAGCTATTATTAATGATAACCTTGGACCGCATCCACAGCAGTCTGATCAGGATCCATGCTGTTCGCTTACCAACCCTATTACAAATAGAGAAACTGATAGCGAACAGCATGGACCATGATCAGACTGCGTGGATGCGCAGATTGGTCTGGATCCATTCCGGTCGCAAAAGCAAACACACTTAGTCTATGTTTGTTTTGTCGAGACGCGGCGGCTCATATGGATTGTAATTTAGTAGTTCTATCATGTAAACAAAAACAGGGGTAAAATCGATCTTTGATAATGTATAAGTAACAGAAAGAGCACCGAAACACCAAGCTATCTGATTTGTACAAGAGGCGTAGCCCCGAGTACTCATCAGATTGTCGAGTGTTTTGATGTTCTTTCTCTCGTATCATAGTCAAAACATAATAAACACATTCCCTGTGTCACAATATGAAACTCATAAAAAAGTAATCAATAAACATGCATCTGAATATGATTTTTCTCTATCGTCACAAAAATTAAACCCCAGCAAAAAAATGAGCCAATCAATGGGCATGCTCTTGATTGCGGGTAACTAATACTTGCACTCCAGTGATAATTTGCTATATATATTTATCATCGGTTCTCTCTTCCCCTCGATACGTGTACGTCGTTGAGAAGACACAGGGCATCGGCAGAAGATTTGAAGACTGGGGACGGCGAAAAAAGGTCGGAACTTACTTGTGCTGCGGACCAGCTGCCGATGTCCTGACTAAAGCCGAGGGGAGTGGTCCTACAAAGTAGGCGCTTAGGTCAACGAGGATGATGTGCTAAGGTGCGTGAGCCCTTAGTACGGTTAGACGGCTTGAATGGCACGTCTTTTGCTGGCACCAACAGCCCTTTTCAGGGCTACCATTTCATATTGTCACAGGTTACTGTACATTTAGGTTCTCATTGACCGCCGTGCAGTGACCTACTATTGGCTCTTTGACTAATACTCCGTGGAAATTGCATTGAGGTAAATTATCAACACTTTTTGCTTCAAAATTAACTCTTTAAGGGCATGGATGGTGACATATCCGGGGTCCGTACTTGACAGCGAAAGCTGCATTTTGTGCCCTTACGGGCGGATGGACCTTCTTTAAGCATAGACTACATACATACATAAGTATCATCATAAGCCGTCCGGTTAGCTAAATATGTAGAGCGTGTGAATCGGGCGACCCGGGTTCGATTCCCGGACGGCGCAGGTCACTTTCGTTGTGATTGATCATGAAATTCTTTCTACGGTCATTCGCACTGTACCTCTACTCTGGCATGTACAGAAGTTATCAGTTCCTTGCGAAAGTAAAGGCAACTAGTACTGGTAAACTGCTGGGCAGCCTGTCCAGGAACAATGCGGTGATTGAGCTGTGATCTGGTGAATTCAATGTGGCTTGCTGCCGTGATCCGGAGTGTCAAACTACCAACACCACTAATTATCATCATAGTAATAAAATATTCTGCTTGAAAATGTTTAGACGGTTTTCTGTATAAATGTATATATAATTTTGTTGATATGAACGTTAGTTCATGTAGATGTTGTTAAGAATAAATATTTTCAGTCAAGTCATATAAATAGAGGATATTGCCGTTACAGACGTGCACTATTTCGGTAAGTGTGAACATGGCAGGTGCGCAAAAATAGTTGACCCAGTAATGCATATGCGCGTTAAAATTACAACAACAACAACAACGTTGTTTTTTTTTTGCATTATAAGGCCTCCGGCCAAAAGAACATTCAAAATGGCATCAACTTTGGTTAAAGAGTAGCGTCGTTATTCATTTCTTAAATCAACATCACACCATACATATCATATTGAAAATGTAAATATCATATAAAGAAAATATCCATTTTAATTAGGATGATATTTGACAATGAAATTTTCATTGTTAAAATTAGAAAAGCATTACGAAACCTGTTTCTTCATACTATAAACAAACAAAAAAGGCCGAAACGCGGAATAACCGAATTATGTACACTTTATTCATGAAAATCGGCGGCTTTCGGGCTT
This sequence comes from Ruditapes philippinarum, assembly GCF_026571515.1. Taxonomy (NCBI): domain Eukaryota; kingdom Metazoa; phylum Mollusca; class Bivalvia; order Venerida; family Veneridae; genus Ruditapes; species Ruditapes philippinarum. Next base: position 34,938 of record NW_026865446.1, on the reverse strand, counting down.
TATTCAATCTTCCGGGTTTTAAATGCGTTATCGTGCATCTGCCTGTGTTAATGCGCGAAAAAGTTAATATCATTTTCAGGGATATCAAGATGAAAATTTGAAGCTGGTCATAGTGCACGTTATTTAGATCACCTTTAATTATAAAAGAAAGGAGGGTTACATAAACTTTCATGAATCAGATTAAAATCACCTTTTACATAACACAGTACTACTATATAAGATGATCTGAACTAAACTCAGAATGGGTAATAATCAGGTTTAATAAACTGGTGGAGCTTTGGGCTGTGAATCGTCGACCCAGGCTCGGTTACTGGTTATTTGTTGTCATTGATCATGAAATCTCTTCTACGGTCATTCGCACTGCACCTCTACTCTGTAATGTACAGAAGTTATCAGTTCCTTGATCGGAAGAGAAGGAAATCTGTAAATTGCCTGACAAACTGCTCAGGGACGATGCGGTAGCTGGCCTGTGCTCTGGTAACCTCTAAGTGGCTTTGCTGTCGTGATCCGAAGGGAAAACTACCAAAACCATCACCACCAGTCAGGATGGAATTAAACCCATGATATTTTACCGTCTTTTTCTCCTTTGTATTCAACTTGAACAAAACCAGTAAATATGTCCTTTAAGCAAGCTAGTACGTGTTTTGATATAGATTTTTTGAAAATCAAATACCGTTAAATTTACTCCCTTTCTACGTAAGATTTAAAGTGAAACATTTTTATATTGGGTTGTGAAAAAAATGCAATTATATGAAGACACTATTTAAGCTATCAAAGCAATTTCCTGATTTACGTATTGAAACTGGACGTTAGTTAATTTATGTGTCATTCTTCAGAGTTGTTTATTACATTAACTTTACAAGAAAATAATCATGATTTATTTAAAAATTTGCAAATCGATATTAAAGTACGGACTTATACAAGGTATAGAATTGATTATTTAGTTGGTTTTGATGTGGTGTGTGTGTGTGTGCGTGTGTGCGTTTGTGTGTGTGTGTGTGTGTGTGTGTGTGCGTGTGTGTGCGTGTGTGTGCGTGTGTGTTTGTGTGTGTGTGTGTGTGTGTGTGCGTGCGTGTGTGCGTGCGTGTGGTTGTGTGATACAGTTTAGTTTGTATCTTATTCTTTGGTTCGGAGCTCTCAAATTTCACTAAGTTTTGAAAAAAAACAAAAAAACATTGTTTTCTTTTTTTTTTAAATTGAGTGTAAACTTTAATTTGCATATTAACTGTGAATATTTTAAGAAAAGTTAATCCAGTTTTAATATGGCGCATTTAAGAAAAATATTTTTGTATTCTGATAACATTATTTACTAAACTTAACTATATACTATGCTAAATTTCTTATTTCAAAGTATTTTTAATAGCTACACATTCTCTTTGTAAAAATAAAATAAACATGTTTTAACACATAAAAGATATATTGTGTTTAAAATTCTACTCACTATAGGTAATTCAATATGAATATTTTCTTTCATTAAAAAAAAACATGGCAGACGAGGATTTATTAAGAAAAGACCAATTTTACTAGACCTGTAATATGGCACGCAGCTTCCAAAACATAATTTATTCATTTTTTATTCAAATTGGACAAAGTCAGTAAGAATTACATAGCTTTCAAAAAACTTCTGTGATAAAATATTTTACGCAATTATTAGGATAGTATATATTTAAATATACATGTATCGACTAATCGATATACGTGTCAGTTAACAGAAAATCAGGTTGTAGATCTATAATAATATACTTCCTTGTTAAGGTTCATACAATACCTTACAATATCGATACAAAATCATTATTTACCAAACGTCGTTTGTTCATTATAAAGTAGGTTAGTCTTCTTTTTAATGTAGCTATTTTAAATCAGAGAGTGTTATGGATCTTACAGCTGGGAATTTGTTCAATTGGCCAGGAGTAATGTTTTTATCATTTTATACATTCTAGTACTTAATACATAATTAAAGTATTTTAAAAAATTTTATATAAAGGATATTGAATGAGTGTAAGTCACGCCAAAATGTATGCACGGCCTTGTCGCAAAAAACGGCGAGGGTATGTGATTAAATTTTGTATTGAATGGCTTATGTACTTTTATCAGTTTTATTCATTTTGAGTGTGATGTATTTGTTGTACATGTGATGATATGGTAATAAACTTTTTGAATTGAATTGAATATAAACGTCCGGCGTATCGAAGTCGTTACCTGCATGTTGTTAATTTTAATCAACGTAACAAGACCAATACTGTATAACGTAACACAAGCAATAAATACAGTGTAACGTAATACAATGATTGCACACTCAGACAAAGATTTACGTTAGACAACGAAACAACGTAACGTAACGTATTACAACGTAAGACACCATAAATACAGTGTTAAATTACACAACGTAACGAATACAATATAACGTAACACAACGTAACAAACGCAATATAACGTAAAACAAATACAGTGTAAAGTAAAACACGTCACAAACACAAATAATGTAAACATTACACAACGTTACCAATATATCTAAGTTCATAGACGACAACAGTCGACATATAAAGGTATGCTAAGGGGATAGTTTTATAATGATTTAAAAAAATGTTAAAAAATGGTTCTTTCAATTTACAGAAAGTTGAACACTTAGCATAAATACAGGACAAATTTAACACATCAAAATGCCGAAGAACTTCAATAACCAAAAATACTCTTTAATAAAGAGTGACTGCCTAAAGAAAAATGAACTTTTCGAGGATCATGAATTTCCAGCCAAAAGTAAATCTCTGTTTTTCAGCAGGGTTGAAAACGACATAGTATGGAAACGACCAGGGGTATGTTCGTAAAAAAGTTATTTGATATATAATATAAATACATTTAAAATGAGTCAATTTTATAGAATGATATTAACAATCTGATACACCTGATCCTGTGTGGTATAAAACTTACTTTAATGTAAAGGGTACTTAAGGGATATAAGTTTCCTACTTATAAGTCTAGGGTATCATGAGTTTATGATAATTATGCAAAAACAAAGTAATTCTGGCACCCCTGACTCATATTTCCAATGCGAATATAAGAAACTTGCATCTTAAAAGTAACCGGTTCACCAGTTGGCATTAAATAATCGATTAATTAACTGGAAGGGTGGAAACAGTTTATAAATTGGAATGACATAAAATAACAAACAGGCATGACGTAACCGGTTTTTCAATTTGTGTAATGTAACAAAGTTATCATTTTGTATTACGTAACCAGTTAAAATCATAGCCATTAGATAAGTATATTTGGCGTATGACGTACATGTTGTAACAACTGTAACAATCGGTGTAAGACAAACATTTTACCATGTTTTTTAATAAGTATGATGTACTAACCACTTTAAAATTGGTTTCAAGTTCCTAATTTATTGATTAGAATGGTAAACATTTAACCACTATCAGTTTATTCATGGACGTTAACGGTTTTTTGTGGTAATAGGTCACTGGTTTATCAATAAGTATCATGTTACTAGCTTATTAATTGGGATGAGGTTACTTGTTTGTCAATAAGTATCTTGTCACCATTTTAAAAATTGTTTCTGAAGTACTGATTTGTCAATTAGTATCATGTCACCATTTTATAAATTGTTTATGATGCAACTGTTAGTTTCATGTTGCCGCTTGATTCATTGGTATGGGATGACTGGTGTATCATAATAGAGGGTCATGTCACCATTTTATTAATTTTTTTGAGGTAAACAGTTTATTCCTTTGTATCGTGTCACACTTTTATTAATTGCCATGAAGTAAACAGGTTTAAAATGATATGGCTTTACCAGTTTGTAAATTGATATAAAGTTATCGATTCATTAATTGGTATGACTTAATCAATTCATCATTACTATTTACTGTTTCCAAACTTTTGTATGAATCCTGATAAGCAACCAATCACACGAAAAGAAAGTTGTCGGTATACCAAGTGATTCAGAATAATGTAGTTAAAAAGAAGTCAATATGATTTATGCTATTTTAGAATAACACCTAAAAGTGATCAAATATCTAAAATAGTCTGATTTTATTGACCTGTCAATTATGAATACATTAAACCACTCATTAAATTATTCGATCCCACTTCGGTTTGGTCTGTGTAGTTTACGAGAATTAATGTGGAGTATATTAGCCATGTTGTGACAGTCACACCAGCTTAATGTGAAGGTTTTCGTTAATTCACAATAGCACAGTTGGTTAAGGGAATGCTTGATAATTGAGAGGTCTGTGGTTCGGTCCTTTCTAATGACATTGTCGGATAGGGTATTATACTACGATAATAATGTACAACACGTTGTGTCTGGTTTATACGTCTATTCAAACTACTAACGTTTATATTACAAAACATTGGAAGTGACGTACTCTAACGTCACGCATACGTTGGCGTCATTTAAAGGCACATGCATATGAGCGCAATTCCCGACATTCTGGGGGCCGCAAAATGATAAATTATTAAAATCAATCTCAGTTAATTTCATCAAATCTCAGATATCACTCTTTTCTATAATACACTTAAATAAAAAGTCATTATTTTAAAATAACACAAATGTCTCTCAATTGATAATTCATATATCTTATAAATGTTTATAGTCTGTGTTCCTGAAATTTCAATAATAACTGTACTTCTTCTCATTTCTCTTTAACGTTTCTCTACGTGTCGTAATCTATGAACGCTTCATGTGCGGCGCTTGATTGCAAAATTGCAATCTGTGCTTGATTTGTGAGTTGATATTCGGTTGAAGATTGGGTTGACTCGCTAGCACCGATATTTAGATTTGAATCTGGACTACTTTCACATATACTAGTGTGATGTTTTCTTCTACATTTGAAACACTTGTAGTTTGATGGACAATTAATAACTTGGTGGTTTATATTCAAGCAATTAAAACATAAATGCTTATTTCTTAAAATGTCTTTTCTAGCTCTCACATCAGTTACTTTTGTACAGTTTTTGGTATTGTGAAATTCGTTGCAAAATATACACTGTTCCTGGTCATCAAACGTTTCGCGTGCGGAATTCTGTGTCACGTGACTTCCGGTTCCTGTTTTCTGTCTCGCGTCCGTGAAAAACGACGCTGTAGATCTATAACCTGTTAAATCATCTGTAGTCTGCCCGGCCTCCATGATATCCAGTTCACGGTATAACGCTTTTCGTAAAGTTTCTAATAACCACTCATCGTTGCCATTTTCTCGTGCTAAACTCTTTCGAATTTCTGCCGGAAGTTTGTCTATAATGACTGGAACTAATAGAGTTCCGTACGTATTTTGACACTGACCTATCGATTCCAATCCGCGAATATAAGCTTCTAATTTGTCGTAATAGTTTCTCATACTGTGTAGAGTATTGCTCGGGGCTGGCAGGTTTAGTAACGCCTGTATATACGCATGAATGATTTTATGAGACTGTCCGAACCTCTCCTTCAGTAAATCGACTGCTTGAATGTAATTTGCATGCGTAAGTGCAAATCCTTGAATAACTTGAACCGCACTGCCTTCTAGTTGCGTCTTCAAATAATTAAATTTTTGTACTTCTGTAAGATTCGGGTTTTGATGAACAGAGGAATCAAAAGCATCCCAAAAACTTTGCCATTCGAGAATGTCACCACTAAATACAGGTAGCGATAATTTCGGCAGTCTGTGATAAAGCGACGTATTTGATGAAATGTGCTCACATTTTGCAAAGAACTGTTACCATTTTTCAAGTTATTATTTTCGGTTAAAGAACCACTTCTGTCTTTGTTCTGGTTTTGAGGGTTAGTTGCTTCGCTATAAGCATTCTGTTGTTCTTCAGTGTTGCTTTTTTTGTTTTCGCTATAAGCTCGAAGTTCTCTCACCTTTATCTCCAACGTTAATCCATATTCTTCACTGTTTACTACCTCCTCCTCGATATCGATTACTTCCGTTAGTTCTAAAATCTTTTCGTTTAAGGATTTGATCGTCTCTGCTTTTCTGACAATGGCCTCGAGAATTGCGTTAAATTCTATCATCGATGAATTCTCTTTCCCCCTTCCAATTCGTTCAAGCTGAATTTCTACACATCTTCGTTGACCTTCTCTCACTGATCGCAATTTATCTATCTTCATAATGTTTTCGTCACGGCACCAATGTCGGATAGGGTATTATACTACGATAATAATGTACAACACGTTGTGTCTGGTTTATACGTCTATTCAAACTACTAACGTTTATATTACAAAACATTGGAAGTGACGTACTCTAACGTCACGCATACGTTGGTGTCATTTAAAGGCACATGCATATGAGCGCAATTCCCGACAGACATTGTTTTACGCCTACTCGTTTATTTTTAAAGTATATTTTAAATTGAATCAATTTGTAGTGTGCTTTAAGGCATTGAAACAACAATTAATGCTTTTAATCCGAATTAATTTTAAACATGAATTCTTAAAGCGTGTTATTTAAAAAGAGTATAGACTTTAAAAAAATAAGTTAAACATTATAAAACAAAACGAACAACATAAAAAACATATTTAACTTCAATAATGATGAAAATATTATTAAGGAAAAAAAACATGGAGCAACGCAGTCTCGAACTTAAAACATGTATGACACTTAGATTATTAACTCGTACCCTATTGCGCTATAACGATCAGGACACTAAGTTCATAGATACAAATGAAATTTAATTCTATCGTACTGTGTACATCTTACGAAACTTACCGAAAATCTACCGAAGATTAATATACTGAGTGCAATGACCGTGTAATAAGTATGTATTTGACAGGTTAATAAAATCAAACAATACCCATATATCGTATTTTGTTTATCAGGAACTTTGTATGGCACCAAAACTAGTTGTTGATTGTGCGAATACAGATTATCTACACCAAGGAGAATTAGGGAACCCGTGGTTTGTCACTGCGTGTGCTAGTCTTACCAAAGAGAGGACACTTTTCAACACAGTGAGTACTTTAATCTTGAATGTCCTTATTTATTTCTTACAATAAATTTTCTTTTTAGTAACTTTTACAAGGGCTTGCATTTGGTCTAGCAGTTTTTTCCTTTTATTAATTAATAAGTTTTTTGTATTAATTCTTCTTTTGGTTGGGCTTTGCACTCCATTAACACAATAAAATTCATATGACGAAATTCTTACTTTACTGGTTGAGGAAGACCTCAGGTGCCTCTCTGTGCACAATTTTAGGTACGGTCGAGAAGACGATGAGAATCACCAGACGTTCCGTAAGCTTCCTCACATGTAAGAATTCAAAGTCCTTGCCGGTATTCGAACTTAAAGTGGTTAGGGGCATTCGTTTTGAAGCCAACGACCTAAAACATTCGACCACGGACGCCTTTGGCTTTAAATACAAATAAAGTTACATTAAATTAGGATTAGTTAAAAATTCTTTTCAGCTAGATGGTCATGACGTCTTTTGCTTTACATTTTTTAAACTGTGTTTAGTCCTTAATCCGGTGGGTTACGAAATTACATTATATCACATTAAATGCCGAGAAGTCCAGAATTCAAATAAAACAAAACGTTAAGTTATCAGAAAAGAAGTACATTTACTTGTACCAAATTGTATTATATACCTTTACATACAACTCATCATACAATGGATGAGTTGATATTGCCACTTCGAAATTCTGATAAACTGTAAATAGCCATGAAAAGTTACAAGGGTGGAGTTAGGGCATAAATATAATACCTGATTGTTGATAAAGCAAACATACAAATCTATATTCCCATTATTAATGTCTAAGGCTCAAACCACTAGAAGCAGAACTAGACATTTTCTTGTCAACTAAGTTATCACAAAAAGCACGTGTCTTACCGACCACTGGTACACTCATGAACACGTGAGCAGCTCACATGATCTCGATTCGGAACCTAATTTCTTCCCATCTGTTTTTTACGCTAGATAAAATGCACAATAAACAGTGTAGAATACAAAAGGATATGGACTCTCTTACACAGCCAAACAAGAACGCTTCTTTCAGATGAAACTTGACGAAGACATATATATATTAACTAAAACATTTCCTTTTTTATAATTTGTGAAGTGTTCTATCACATAGTATTAGCCATTTGTATACATTTACATATTCTCATAATTAATTAATCCTCCAGGTAGTACCAGATCTCAAGAACCAGGAATGGAAATATGAGGAGAAATCGAAACCAACCTATGCTGGTATATTCAAATTCCATTTATGGAGGTATGGTGAATGGAAGAAAGTTGTCGTTGATGACAGATTACCGACAAAAAATGGAAGACTTGTATTCTGCCATTCCAACTCAGGAAATGAATTCTGGGGCGCTTTGTTGGAGAAAGCGTATGCCAAGTATGCAACAATATGGTGTTATTTTCTTTTGTTATTAACAGAACTCAATACTTAAATTATTTTGGGATCACCTTTTTTGTTTAGTCCTCAGAAATCCGTATTACAAGTTTGGAAGAAGCTCTGAAAAAAACATAAATACACGGCAGCACCTTAAACTGCCCTAAAAGTGCAAAATGAAGAGTGCGAGATTCAGATATTCAGTTATTTACTTTTAATGGATTAAACTTTATACAGTTTTCTATAAATATACTCCAATGTTTTTGAAATTATAATTAAAATAAAAAACATGATTTTACTTTTTGTTAACCTATTTACACGTTCCAAGACAAAATGCAAGCTTTTCCAATTGATACAGTCAGTAAAATTGTACAAAAATAGTCAAATGATCTGGAAAAAATGATTTCAGATTGTACGGTGATTACGAGACTATGGGATATGGCCGAGCATCTGATTCTTTGGTTGATTTTACCGGTGGCGTTGCCGAGAAACTGGTGTTGGCAAACTTTGAGCCAAATGATCCAAACAGTCAGCGTGACCTATTTAAAAAACTTAAAGATGCTATGGACGACAGAGCACTACTTAACTGCAATATCGATGTAATGAAACATTTCCAAATTATATATGCGTTTACAGCATTTTGTTGTTTTAAACAAACTTAGACTGCTAAGAACCATGCCACCATTGCTTACCAAGATCAGCAAGCACACCCGTACTGGTTGATCATGGCCATCATCACTTTTGCTATTTAGTCAGAACATAAATGTACTTTATTTGTCATCTAACGAAAACACTGTATATCTTATCAATCTTATAGAATAATTTTCAAAGAAAAACAAAGTCGATAGTATATCAAACTCCTTTCATAGTAGCCTTCTACTTTTTATAACGCTTCATAGAATCGCATGGAAATAGTCATGACGTTATTAAGTGAATATTAATGAAGCCAAATGAAATTCCCGTCGATGTTTTTAATTTATGTAGAACGGCTTCGGATTAATACAAACATACTTAGTGTCCAACTTGATTTGTCATCCAATGAAAACGCTGTATTTCTTAAAAATTATGTGCGTTAATTTTCAGAGAAGAACAAAGGTCGCTATCTAGGTGAGGTAAATGTAAAATTTACGAGACAATATGATTACGGAACACACTCCTTCTGACTTGACAGCAAATGTGTATATGTAAACTTCATGATTATCCAATGAAAAGCGACATTACAAACGTTATAGATCTATTATATAACATATACACAGAGTTTTCTTTAAATATGATAGCATAGTTGTACATACATTAAATGATAACAACTGGCAGAATATAATAGACGTTTTTATGTAGCATTTTTATTTTTCTTCAGTGTAAAAAAGGGGACATTGACAGAACAACAAACCATGGTCTAATTCTAGGTCACGGTTACAATATCACTAAAGTCGTAGACGTTGACATAAGCAGTAAAACAGGACATGGAACAATGTTTATGATCCGCCTAAGTAATCCATGGGGCACTCAAAAATGGTCCGGACCTTGGGCTGAACAGTAAGCGTTCGTGAAATATTCAGTGACAGTTATATCATTACAAATTGTTTGAAAATGATAATTCAAATCTTAGTCCCTAAACTGTTTTATGATTTTAGTTGCTTTTTAAAAACAGGATCATTTAGTTATTATCACTAGATCTTACTTGCGGTTGCTTATTTTCATCACTACCGCATAGGAAGATTCAAAGATGAGGGACCACTTAATGAACGAGTCCTTTACTTAAAAATATTTAATGATAGCTAGCAGTCATAATTCTGGCTCCACCACTACTATTTAGATAGATGAGGGACCATTAAAGCTCGCTTACTTTCTTCAAAGGTGTAATTTGGTTGTCAGCAACCATTCTCCTTTATCGACTTTTCAAAGCAAAATTGTTTTGTACTGGAAACAATTAATTCAAGAATAATATTTAGGCAATCGCAGGATTTGTATGCAATTCAAATTAATTTGACTCTTTTTCTAAACAGCATGATATTAATAGAATCGGCATATTTATAATAACACATTCATTATAACATATTCATATTAAATTCTTTTACTTTATTTTGTTTTATAGCACACCGGAATGGAAGTCGTTAAGCTATGACGAAAGGTTAAAAATGCGTCATGAAAATGAAAGAGAATTCTGGTAAGATACATGAATGTTATTTTTGACATTATCTCCCTTGAAAAACATTCACATATAAATTATATTTTCTATTTCATTGTAATGAATGAAACCTTTCTCATTTGATCCGAATTTTGTATAACTGAATTCTAACCCCTCCCCTCGCCCCTGAAAAAAATAAATAAAAGAAATAAAAGGTGAAAGGGAATATATGGATTGTAATCCAATTGGATTTTTATTTTTCAAAACTCCTTGTTGATTGTTAGTTAAAAGTGTGTAATAATGTCAACTTTCGTTGATGACTGTTAGCCGCTATAAATCTTAATCACATAAATTCTTTTATTTAGATTTCATTTTTTTCTCAGTTTTGAATGGTGATTATATTGCTCTGAATAAGTTCTTGAAATTTAGTCACCATAATTGAAGTTTTTATGACCAATGTATAAAAAAATATACTAATCCCGTTGGAATTGATGATATATGAGAAAAAAAATCCAATCGGAATTTTCATTATTTCGCCCCAACGGCATAAATCCGGGCGGTTTTGGAAAATGAAACCAAACATTTTTTATATAAAAAGGTTAAAATAAGCGTTAAAATGACATAGGGTTATTTCTGATTTACCTGAAATATTTCGTTTGAAATTATTTTAAATGTTTAGAACAATTATAAATGGTATTAAAGTGTGCAAAAATATTTTAGAGTTTTAACTCATAACGTGGTGTAAAACAAGTCAAATTAGTTATTTGTATTAAGATATGACAAGAAATGTAGCACATCATGCCTCAGGAATCCACTTGTTTAATTTTTTAGAAATGTCATGTGTTAACAATGGATTTTGAACATATTACCTGTTTAACAGCTGAGAAAAATACGGCTGAATGAGCAGTTATGTGTCGTAAAGGTAGCAAAATATAAACAAAGTAGTGCAACCACACGCTGATTAGCGTGGGGCGCAGTGCGAAGTTTCATAAACAAAACATCGGCCCGAGGGGGCAAGGGGCGAGATGTAGGAAATTAAACGGCGGGGGCGCGCAGCGAAAACACGCTTATTAGCGGGGCCACGAGACGAGATTTAATAAATAAAACGTCGCCCCGAGCTCCGCTGATAAGCGTGTTTTCACTCCGCGCCCCGCCATTTTAACTTGTTAATTCTCGACTTTTCGCTTGGCGGGGTAGTGGGGCGAAAATACGAATGTAAAAATAAACCACCATACCCCTTTGTTTTAATTCAAATTACTGATGGTCAAATGAAACTTTATACAGCGCTTTTGGATCAGTGAGTCCCGCAAATCTTCTTAAAATTATTTTTAATAAATAAATTTACGTACATAACCCTTTAATTTACGTACATAACGTTTTAATTACTGTTTTCCGGGTGATAAAACTTGAAATCACGTTTATTAAAGCCTTGAAGTATGAAAATAGAAGGACAATATTAACAAAAGAATCCGCATTCACGACATATAATTTATGAGGTCAGTTCTTAAAAAATGACACTAGCAAACCATCGTACCCTATTCTCATATATTCAAGTGGTGCGGTTCAGGACACTGTAATGCAACAGTTGCATGTATATGACGGCTCTTTTGTCAGAATCGAATGCATTATTCAGAGTATTTTAAATTTGAAAGAAGCTCCTGAATAAAGTGTAAATGCAGAAATGCTCAAGTTTATTTTTTTTAATTCACAAATGCATCTTAACTTATGGTTAATCATTTAGAATATATCAAATTTAAAAGTTGTTGATTACTGGTGAAAATTATTTTTTTTGTGAGTTCTTTTTTTTTTTTTTTTGCCTGCGCATGCAGACTTCAATTTCAGCTTGTTTTTTGCTGATTTTTGCTAAAAGTGACTATAACTTTTTTATTTTTGAATGGGTTCTTCAAACTTCAACATGACAATAATCTTTGAGGATAGACATTCAAGTAAACCAGACAAACTTCTACTCTCACAAATAAGTTATCCTACTATTAAAATGTCAAATTATAGAAATCTTAAATCATTTTTTGCTGTTACTGGCGACAGGTTTGTTATTAAAATAAAAAACAACAGTATTGTTTTTTATAATATTTAATATTTGTTTAAACCGTTCATTTGTTTGCTTTTAGGAAAAGTCAAAACAGTCGATCGTTGTCCCCGATCGGCGGTGGCATGTTTTCTTTGTGAAAAATGTAAATAGTTTATATGTATATTTTATCAAAGAAAAGAAGTTTCGTGATTCAAATGTAATGAATTTAATATTTTATTTCTGGAAATAACATAAGCAGAATAATTTGAATATGATTGATTTTCACGTACTTGTGAATTACAGGATGAGCCTAAATGACGTCATCAGCAATTTTACCAGCCTTGATATATTACACTTTGTGAACACCTCCATCTTCTCTCCGAAGAAAAGATGGCAAGAAAGTGTGTTCCACGGAAAATGGGATGCCGAGGATGGAACAAATGGTGGCAGCGACTGGAATTCCAGAACCTTCCTGAGTAATCCGCAGGTTAGATTTTCATGTGTTTAAACGTCAACATGATAAAACGTGGCTGTTATGATTTATTCCCCATCATCATTTTTGACACGTGATTGGCTATAGTTGAAGGTGACGTCATTATTGTGTCAACAAGATTATATTAGTAGGCTAAAGAAACTTATGCCTTTGTTTTGCATTTGAATAAATAATGACAGTGCTCAAATTTTATAATAAGACTTAATATTGATATAATAAATATTTATCAAACCATGTCGATAATTAAAACTATAAGCTGCACAAAAATGTTATTATTTACATTCTAGTATGTGTTTGATATAACGGCAGTAAACGATGAGATCATGGTTTCCCTGGAACAGCATGATATCAACGAATCTCGACGACATCGTGGTATTAAACTCGACGAGATTGGATTTCAAGTGATGAAGGTACGAAGAAAAATAAGAACAAATCTTCTAATAAATTGATTATAAAATATATCATAAATCATAAAACAAGACTACAGGAAAGGAATTATTTGTGACAAAATTTTAGTAGCTACAAATCCAATAAAAGATAAGTCGCACGTGTACTTTTAAACCAGGTTTTAAACGAAAACTGTTTTTTGTAATGCCGAAGCCGGTTGGCGGGCAGGCGGGCGGGCGGTCGTCATTTTTTAATCTCTCAGCTCAAAAACTTGAGTTTGATTTGGCCTATTGCCACCTAACGTAGTATGTGCCTAGCTAATATCACGACGCTTCTTGGATTTGCTAGCCAAGTTTGTTTGATGACGGTCAAGGTTACTGCTGCTAAAATTATAAATTAATTTTCTGCTCAATAAAATCACTTTGCTTCGGCCTATTGACACCAAACGTGGTATGTGGTAGCTTATATAAAGACTCTACTTGGGATAACTACTCATGTGACTTTGATTAAGGTCAAAGTCACTGTTGCCAAAAATAGACGTTCAGTTTCTTCATAACAACTTCAGTTAACTGTGATTTATTTACAACAAATTTTGTGTGCGGCTAGCTTATATCAAGAAGCAACTCGGGATTGCTTGGATTGCAACTCAGGTGCCTATTAATAAGGTCAAGGTCACCATTGCATAAAACGAAATTCAGTCTTCACTAATAACCTGAGTTTGCTTTTACCTATGGACACCAAACTACTGTGTGGATAGCTTTTATCAAGATGTAGCTTCTAATTGCTAATAAAATATCTTGAAGCAAGCTCAAGGTCACTTGCTTTCAATAGAATTTTCAGCTTCTTCTCCTTCTTAACTTAAGTACACTTTGACCAATTGATACTTCGCTTGATATGTGTGAAGCTTACATAAAACACAGCCTTGCATTGCTGCACAGGTATCTGCTATATATTTATTTTATTTATTTTTGAACAACTGGAACCAAATAACAGCATCATGTTTTACTTCACTGCCATTTCTTTCCTAATTCCTGTCACATCAATACTTGGTGGTTGAAAACCTGGTTTTTGTCGCAATGCAACGCTTCTTGTCTCATTTTAAACTGTATTTCAATTGGAGTAGAAATCTCCAATCCTTTTTTTTTTGCAAATGAAAGCTTGTTTAATGCTAGTGTATATACATTTTTTACACGTTTGCAATTTATATGTTTTAATACCACACAACAGGTGGAAGAAAATCGGAAATACAGAATTCATATCAATGGAGATCAGACGTTTAAGTCCGATTATGTAAGGTCACGAAGTGTGTTTGGGTCCGTCGAGTTGAAGAAAGGACACTACGTGCTTTTCCCGACGACGAAAGACGCAGGGGACACCGGATCATTTATGATGCGACTCTACACGCCAAACTCGGCATTCTAGGCAGGTAAAAATTTTAATTTACTTTTCGTTTGGGGGGGTTGCTTATCAAAAACAAAAATGTTTTAATTCAGCGATGTCTATTATATTTATCTAAGAATATTATATCCATTTGTAGAACAGTAACTGCAAAAAAAAAAAACGCAAATAGAGACGCTTTCGCAAAATTTTGCTTAAAGCAGCTCGAGTTGAAAGGTAATCATCTCCAAGGCAGTAGAGGGAAGTCGTCTATATTTTGTATAAACCACGGATTTCGCCAAGAAAATGCGTTTTTGGCTTGATTTAGTGGTAAATATTAACATCGTCTGCAAATGTCATCAAAATACGTTACAATTTATTGCCAATTTAACAGAAAGTATTCAATTTTGCAGAAAAAAAAGCAAATACTACTCTAAAGCCAGACATATTCAAGCTTCATTAAATTGTTTAGTTAAGAAAAAATAGATAAAGTTATGATGGAGAAATAAGTTGAATCATTACCTCGGGTGAACTCGACGTACACCTTTTAATTTCGTTTTCGATGTATTTAAGAGGCTATTTCCGGTGAACGCGGTACAACATAGGTTCGCAGACGTACCTTTACATTTTAGGGTCGCTTTGTTTTGAAAATTGATGTAGTTTTTCAATAACTTGTACAATGAGTTATCAAAGATTATAAGGTCAGGTGTGGACGGATGGATGGAACTGTACTTGAAGAAAAAAATATAAACATAAGGTTTTTTTTCGAATGATTCTATTTTGACAGAATTATAAAATTGTAAACATAATTCGTTATTATTGAAGTAGACATGAAGGGGAAGTCTACTTTGTTCCTTTTGGGCCAGCGAGTTTTTTTTTTTTAACTCAAACCGCGAATCATGACTAAGATGGTGCAATAAAAGGAATACAAAGACCAATTAGGTAATGTTTTTATTTATATATCAGTAATATTCTTTTTTATCATAGGGAGCTTAAAGAAGAATGTCCTACGGCGTCATTCATCGGTGGAACCCCAGTACAGGTGTCTACAATAACAATAAAACGTGCTACTGGTCTTGAACTTCCGCAGGTTCATCAGTCGAAAAGTAAGAATTGTTTATAAGTTTTCACTCATATCGAAAAATGGAAACGTTTGGAAAACATAGTAAATCAAAATATATGTACCCCAATTTTTTAAAAGAAAGAGAACTTTATTCTATAAAACATAATTTTTTTCATTGAATAAACGGAAAAACATGTTTCATTTGCAGTGAAAAAGAATTCTTAACTGTGAAAAAATACAGAAAATGAAAACACGCAGTTAATTTCATCAATATGTCTGAATATTTCATTTTTAAAGTATATTATGAACTTGTTTAAGTGCAGTCAAAATCAATAAAAAAATCTATCCAATAATATCTCTTGATTGACAAAAGGAAACAAACAAGGATGTGGTATCCAGAGTGTCTGTTTTACCGGTCTGTTTGTTGCAGAGAGAGGGTAAGGATAAAATGCACCACCGTGCAATACCTAAAACAGAATAAACGTTTGACTTCATCAGTAACTTCAAAATTGTTTGAATGAACACACTTTATTTTTTCTAAATGTGCCTTTATCATCTAGCTATCGATGCTTACGTCAAGATTCTATGCGAGGGAGAGAAAATCGTCTCAGACAAACAGTTGGATACTGACAGACCAAAGTGGAAAATAAAAGGAACATTTTACAGAAAACATCCTGACACCGATCCCATTATTGTTGAGGTTTGTGTAATGTTGTTGTTAGCATCCTACCACTTGCCCCAGTTCCACACAAATGCCCTAGATTGTTTATTTAAGATATTGTATATCCACAAACTTGACACGTTCGAATTCAATTTTGAGCTAACATGAATAAATTACGTGTATTCGTATGCTTGTGAAATACAGTAGACACCCTGGAACTGAGAACATCCCGATTTTAAGGCCATTTTTTAAAGAACGGAATGTTTTTTAATTAATAATTCAATGGTTTCATGATCAAGACGTAAGACCATCCCGCTTGTCCACTTTTAACACCGCCAAATTTCGTTCCGATAAAGGTGTCTGATATTGAATCAACACCTATCTACAGACAACTTTGACCAAGTCCCGATGATGTTCTTAATTTAGGGGTTTTGCTATATGTATATATCACTCCCTTGCCTTGAAAAGAAGCGCATTTGTCGCAGTAATCAAACCCCATCCCTTGACAAAGTACGCTATTCTTTGGTTATTTTATAGTTGGTATATTGACACGTATCATCAAAAATGAAAAGATCTACTTTCTCAGCAAAGTTCATGATGTGCAACACAGTTCAATTTTTTGGACGTTTTATGGGTTTTTGGGTTACCCATTTTAGGCCTTTTTTTTTTTAAAAATTGTCGTTTATGAAAAAATCGATTGAGACACTGAAAACATTAAGATAAACAGAAGAGTATATAGAAATAAAATGAGAAATAAATTGAAAATTGTATTTTTGTGTTAATATCCAAAGCCCATTTCGGTTCATTGTTTATGATGAGAATAATTACTCTGAAATGAAAACGGGGTAGGCGAATGATCTGGAATTTTGCAAAAACCTTTAAGTTAGTAGTCAAAAATTACATCAAATGGAACATAAATCTCGAAAAACTATTTCAATTTCTGTGATTTCAGAAAAACCTTTAAGTTAATGGAGTCCCTTTAAGATTAAACACTTCACATTTTTACATGAGTGGCACATAATCAAAGACAGTAAATTTGCAATAGTGTCAAAAGAGAAAACCTGCAAATGAATAATTATAAATGTTGTCAGAGCAAATCTGCGAATGTATAATAATAAATCGTAAAATGATAGTAATTGGTTGCTATTTTTTTGCTTTATGATTGTCTATTACCTCAGGTTTGGAACAGTAACATGTTAGTAGATGACTTTATGGGTGTGGCGAGAATACTGGAACCTGGTAACGAAGAAGGGGAAATAATCAAATGTGATTTATTTGGAAGGAGGAACGAAAAAGACGTCATTCAACCAGGGAATCTTCATGTTTTCATAAAATCCAGTAACGATCTGGCTTATTTGTAACTGACTTCTTGTAATCAATAAACTGTAAACATTGTGATTGGTGTAACGTGGCAATAGCAAAATTATATAATAATGTTTTATGTATATATTTTCAAATCTTATTATCACATAAACCGCGGCGCAGGAGTGTAATAAAGCCATTTAATAAAATAAAAATGATATTACACTAGACAATATTACACTAGTGTAATAACATTTTGACGTAACGTCATTTGCGCTATAGACATAGCGTTAAAGCATGCTAATATTAGCGTTACACTATAGACGCGTCAAATAAAAATGACACTTATTAACAGTTTTACCGTTCTTATTTTATATAATTATTGATAAAAAGAATTACTATATTCGGTATGAGATTTAATACTAAAATTTATCGAACTCGTTCATTAAAACAATATTATGCTCACCAAAGGCTCGCATAATATGATTTTATTAAACTCGTTCAATACATTTAGTATTAAACCTACACTCATTCAATATCCTCTATATAATTTGATTTAAATGTTTTAACGTTTCAATCTAAAGATAAGATACTCTGTGAAATGTTTTTTTTTCTTTCTTTTTATTCGGTATATAAAAATGTGTTTCTTTATTTTGTATTTTCCTACTTGCTTTTCAATGTCCGTGACACTTGATCTAGGACGCTGATTCTACTTCTTATTTGCCTCCTTTGTTGATTTAAAAATGATGTGAGATAAGAAGTCGTTCGCTTGCAAACAAATGGGTAGTTACTGGTTAGTTATCCGGAAAGCCATTAAGACTGAACAACCACCAAGATATAACTCAACAATGTGTAAAACCAGACACACAATCAAACTGCACTGTGTACCTTCTACTGAGCGGCAATTTGTAAAGAAATAACGGCTTTACAACAATAGTATAATTGTCCCCAAAAATAAGACCAAGTAAATAGATTAAATACTACACATCTTTACAATATCCACAATTTGACTTTTTGTTGTATATTTATGTTGTCTTTTCTTTATTTTTCTGTTGTTTCTTCTTCCAAAGGGTAACGCTTCGCAGAGTTGTACTGTATATCTCCGTGAACAACCAAGGTTTTATTTTTGTCAAATATACGCATATTTTTTGATAAATAGAAATGATTGTAAGAGATACTTGCTTTTGCTACCATTTAATAAAAGGTTATTTTATTTCGTCTGTTTCGCAAAAAACAACACGTTTTTAGAACCGGCGTCGTCATCGTCATCCTCGAATATCGTGCAAAACTTTAATATAGCCCATTATCCCGAACAGTTTTTGAACATGAACGCTCCTTATCATGACAAAAGAAAATTTGTTAAGACAATGGGCATTATTCTAAAAGCTATATTTTCTGCAGTAATATCCAGTTTTCAACTCAAAATGCTATTAAGTAAATTATTTTTCACAAAATATGACAGAAATCAACATGCAACTCTGAATGCTTGTATTATATTGACAAGGCAAGTTGTAAGACAAGGATCATTATTTAAGAAGCTGTAAGTTTATAGTAATACCCCCTA
Organism: Ruditapes philippinarum; assembly: GCF_026571515.1. Classification (NCBI taxonomy): domain Eukaryota; kingdom Metazoa; phylum Mollusca; class Bivalvia; order Venerida; family Veneridae; genus Ruditapes; species Ruditapes philippinarum. The sequence continues at coordinate 15,622 of NW_026865446.1, read as the reverse complement.
TTTAAGCAGAAGTCAAAATTTCTTATTTAAGTTGAATGATCGTTGAACACTTTTAAAGCTAGTAACTTCAAACTTGTATTACCTTGGACAAGGCACAGTTGCAAGACAAGATCGAGAATCTGATCAAAAGGTTTCTCGACCCGATTGTACTTCCTAGTAGTCAGAGAACCCAACTAATGGAATAACTTTTCATTATAATCTTCCTCTACATCAATGTACTTTACACACCTGTGCTTCAATTTGTTTAACCCTTCAAAATAAAACTCTCTATTTTGGTCCTCAAAGAACCTCCCTGACACCTTCATTGCTTCCAAAACGTCTATAAGCTTGGTTTCCAGTTTCGGAATAGGTAAAAGTCAGAGGGGGCAAAGTCAGGAGGATATGGGAAAAAGGGAAGAATTTTAAAGCCGCAGTCTATTGAAGTCTATTGAAGCAACCATCGCATTGGCGTGTAGGGGCAGAACGCTTTGAGTCAGTTTGCCCCTTGTTTTATGCGCGGTTTCTTGACGCAGACGTCTTAATTTGTCTGCATAGTACATACCATTCATGGTACGGGCTTGCTCAAGATAGTCAATCATGGTTATCCCCTGACTATCCCAAACATTGTAGTCATCATATCCCCTGCTGACGGCACTCTCTTGAATTTCTTCGAATAAGATGAGACAGGTTGCTTCCACACCATGCTCTGTTTTTTGGATTCTGGATCGAACTGATGGACCCATGTTTCATCCTGAGTAGATAAAATCAGGTTCATCCTAGTAGCGAGGCAAAAGATATTTTGAACTGTTTAAGTCTTGGCCGTTCTGGTCGTCGTCAACTGCCTTTTGGGGACCCACCTACGAAACTTTGACATTTTCCTATTATCAGTCAAAATTGCCTGAAAGAACCAAAGCTTTAAACCCCCCTTTTCTAGCAATGTTCGCAGGACTCGCCTTCTGTCGCCATGACCCTATCGTGCACAACTTTGGCAGTTTTATCGTTTGGTGCCTCTTCTGGTCGCCCCGGCCGCTCTCATCTCCAATGCTCCCCTCCCCCTAAATTCAACGCCCTCTTTTCACAGTGTAAAGAAAGAACTCGACTCCTTCCCCGGTTCCTGAAATCTTATGGATTTTCCCGGGGGGATTCTTTCTAAAAAGAGGTCTTAATGCAGTCTGATTCCAAAATTTCTCCATTTTGGGCTCAAATTTAGGGACACCCCCCTTTTCTAATCAAATTGTTTTATCTTACTCATTCTGTGCAAAACCGCGTGTAACTCGATCAGTAATGTTCAATAAACCATCGGTATCGACGATTCGTGTGTAAATGTCAGTGTAGTGGCTAGAAATGCACTCCTGTAAAAATAGTAAACTCTGAAAGTTATTCAGAGTCTGTTTCTAGGAGTGATCACTCATCACGCTCTAGAAGTATCATGTTATATGAAAGTCACCTCAGTGCATGTCACAGAGTAGGAAAGAAGAAATCTTACGGCCAAGTCAGACAAATAAGTGTCGTTTCGTTTCAAGGTATAATGTTCTGCAGGTACTCAGATCGAAAAAAAATCTTGTTTCTTATGTGAAATACAAACACATTTTTATTTCTGATGACTTAACACAACTTAAGGCGAGAAAGAAATCAGTGTTGAAGGACACTCCTGGTGTTTCTAATGTATATTCTCGTGATGGGGTACTCTTTTGTACAAAGGGAAAACAGCAGTTCTCAGTTACTCCTCCAGATGATTTTCATGCATTAGGTATTGACATTGACTTAAAGGATTTGGGACTACAGTCACTTGAATAGGAGGAGGAGGATGCTAGTTTTGTTGTGAGGTCTGCTAAGAAGCATTTTAAAGGGATAGATACTTTTGACCATTCCTATTGTTTAAGTTATGTTCATAAGTTAAAATTTGTTACTTTAAATATTTTTGGACTTTATTCTAAACTTATTTTTTAAGAGTTTGAAGAGTTCATTCAGAAATGTGATGTTAGAAACTAAGTTAGATGTTTATGACAGTATTGCAGTGCAAAACCATAAATTTTATGAGTTAAGTAGGAAATTTTATTAAAAAAGTATGGATGTATTGAAGTCAAATTAAAAATGATATTTGTGATAAAGTTAAGTTCTTTGATAATTCTTTTGAAAATTGTATATGGTTTCAAATTGATGAGAGTGTCTTTTATATGAAATGTATCTTTGGGAGCTATTTATACCCCTCCTGAAGGGTGTAACTTTTCAAATATTGATATTTTTGATAGGATTGAGGCGTATATTATTAGTATCAAACTAGAAAATTTTCTGTATGCATGCTTGGGGATCTAAATGCAAGAACTGGTACTCTTCCAGATTTTACTGTAATTGATAGGTACATTTCAGATTGTTTGTTTGAATATGAAACCAAACAGCTGTTAAATAGAAATAATCTTGATACTCTGGTTTTCCTACAGAAAAATGCTCTGAATACAAATTTTGGAATCATTTTGGCCGCAGACCTATTGATTTTTGTATGTCTAACGATGTTTATAAAGCCAATGGTAGATTATGTAAAGATGCTTACATTGGTGAAACAACATGCAAGGGTGTTAGTGTAATTGACTTTGTCTTAAAATTATATTTTTCAGCATCAGCAGTAAGTATATCACTAGCTTCAATAGTGACTTTGTTAATATATAAGGCAAATGTACATGTACCTTCATTACTATGGGAAGCAATTGATGAATGAATATTATTAACAGTTTCACAATTTATACAATTTAGAAACTCATCTGAATTTTAAGAATCCAAAATGGTTCAACTACATCACATTAAGGATTACATCACTGATCACTATCCAATGTTCGAGATACAGTTTGATTTATACCAGGTTCCAGTGTAGAAGACACGCATGGTGTACATCATACGATAAAAGGACCAAATGGTAAGATTTTAAAGTATTTAACACGATGAAATAGTTCTGGTGAGAATAAGATATGATAAACAAGATTAACAAGGACCATACACAGGCTCAATCAAACCCAGCCTGCAACATTTAAAATTTTGCCGTGTTGGGCTTTCGTTAGGGATTATTATTTTTTCTCTATTTTAGTGAAAAATAAGGTTTGTCTTAGAATGTAGGGAAATTCAAAAGGAGTATTATCGTAAAGCGTAAATACAGAATTTTTCGCACGCAAAATAATGTAATAAATCTGAAAATGTGTAGTAGGAGGAACATGAAATTATTAAATACTAAACATAGGAATTACGAAGAAAGCAATGTTATAAAAATTGAAAAGTCTTAGATGTACACAACCAAGGGAATACTGGTGTCTTCTCAATAAATATTCAGGAGAATGGAAATAGGTAATGAACAAAGTTTCGTTAGAAGCATTCTATGATCATTTCCGTTAAATAAATAATGTTGGTGACAGTGAAGATTTATTTACAGCATTTGATATTGAATCATTTTCAGCATTCAATAATATATTAAATCCGTCATTCACTACTTTAGAAATTGATAAAGCTATCAAAACTTAATGAAATATCAAAGCTTGTTTACCTAAAAATAATTTACTAAAATACTCAAAATATTTGTTATTGTCATTACATTGCAGCTTATTTAATCTTTTATTTACTTGAAACAGGAATTGTTCTAGATACAATGTGCACGTGTATATTGTTACTTATTTATATAAATAAATGGGACGAAAATAATGCTGATAATTATAGAGGCATAACCATTTTAAGTTGTCCTGGTAAATCGTTCACATCAGTGTTAAATTCTAGAATTTAATATTGTTTAGAAGAATCTGGCTTATTGTTTGAGGAACAGGCATGGTTTTGAAATGGTTATGGAACAACGGATCATATTTTGTCCGTAAAATACTTTATTTTCTTATCGAAGAGATTATATTGCTCTTATATTGATTACAAGAGAAAGCATTTAATAGTATATACCGAACTGCACTCTCAAGGAAATTCTTAGAACATAATATCGATCGGATGAGACTTTAAATCGAGTTCCGTGTATGAGTGCTTAAACACTTGGAACGTTAAACAACCATAACAATCTTTTGGAATTGGGGTATCTTTCTGTATCTTGCACTATCCTTCAAAAATATAAAATTACTTAATACTCTTCTGGAGGACCCGCCCATATGGGCAACCCTTGGCGAGTAAAAATAAACTCAAATACACACACAAGTGTAAGTACAATACTGAATTTATTAAACGAGATGAATTAAGTTATATTGTGCAAGCCTCAAACGAGTTCAATAAATTCAGTATTGAACTTGCACGAATATAAAATTCTATTTATCACATATCCAAAACTAAAAAGTGTTTAAAAGTTGGAAAATATAGTGTAACGCTCACATTAGCGCGTCTTTACACTATGTGTTTATAACGAAAATGATGTCAAGTCAATATTTATGTGCAATATCGTTTTTACATAGTTGCAAAATCGGCACGGGTATATGATAAAATATATATATTTATAAACGTCACGATTAGCCAATGAAAAGCAACGTTTCAAACGTGCACTTCTTTGGAACGTGCGACCATGGCAGGCGCGTAAAAATAATTGGCTCTGTAATATATACGTGCGTAAAAATAACAAAGCATTACGATACCTATTTCTTTAACTATAAACAAACAAAAAAGGTCGAAACGCGGAATAACCGAATTAGGTACACGTATACTTTATTCATGACAAGCGGCAGTTTTCGGGCTCTATTAAATCATTCGGGTTTTAAATGCCTTATCGTGCTTCTGCCTATGTTAATGCTCGAAAAAGTTAATCTCGGTTTCGGGGATATCAAGATGAAAATTTGAAGCTGGTCTGCCGACAGTTTAGAGCCTGGTCAGATTGTACGTTACTTATATCACTTTTGATTAAAAAAAAAACCAAAAACATAAGGGTGATATGAACTTTCATCAATTAGATTAAAGTCATGCTGAATTTTACTCAGATTCAGTAATCGTCCGATTGGCTGAACTCGTAGAGCTTTGGATTTTGAATCGGGCGACCCGGGTTCGATTCCCGGACAGTGCAGGTCATTTGTTTGTGATTGATCATGAAATCTTTTCTACGATCATTTGCACTGCACCTCTGCTCTAGAATGTAAGAAGTTATCAGTTCCTTGATTGACAATGAAGATAAACTAGCAAACTATATGATAACCTGCTCGAGAACGATGTGGTAGCTGGCCTGTGCTCTGGTGAACTCTAAGTGGTTTTGCTGTCGTGATACGAAGGGAAAACTACCAACACCAGCACCACCAGTCAGACTGGAATTAAACCCATGATTTTTAAGCGTTTGTTCTCTTTTGTATTCAACTTGAACAAAACCAGTTAATATGTTCTTTAAGCAAGCTAGTACATGTATTAATATAGATTTTTGAAAATTCAATACCGTTTAATTTACTTCCTTTCTAGGTAAGACTTAAAGTGAAAAAGATCATATTGGATTATGCAAAAAGGCAATTATCTGAAGGAACTATAAAAGCTATCAAAGCCATTTCCTGATTTACGTATCGAAAAAAAAAAGAACGTAAGTTAATTTATTTATCCTTTTTTTTCAGAATTGCATGCTACATTTTCAACAAAATAATGAATTATTTAAAGGTCCACAAATCGAGAATGAATAATGGACTTTAACAAGATTAATAATTG